>NC_041718.1:11002249-11335999 GCF_900700375.1 Denticeps clupeoides
GTCACCGCTGGGTCGTCAGTAGCCAGACTGGGAATGTCTGGCATAGCTGCCACTTTGCTGGGTCACTGTTCTCCTGATGACAGGTGTTTGGGGACTTCTGGCAATCGCTCCATGTGTTAAGGGTGTGGCCAGTTAATCATATCTGTGTTTTTTTCCCATATTTATGAGTGTATTTGTCATGTGGTCCATCATTAATTTTATTGGCATCAGTTTTTTGTAAGATCTGAGACTCAGATCTTACATGTACCCAGATTTAAATGTTCTAGAAACACTGAACTAATTTCTGTTAAGCCAGACTGATCACCCACACTGATTCAGTCAGTCCTACAGAGTTAACCTGCTGACTGTAGGTTAATCTCATACACTCACTTATCTTTTTATGGGGGAAAAATCTATTTGAGCTTAATTATTTTCCATGAATCACAGAGGAAAGTGATTATTTAGCTCATGTGTCTGATCTTTCCTGCAGAAGGAGGGGGTAGTCCTCTAGATGGTTTAAAGAAGGTAGACACAACACAGGTCTAGATGGAACAGCTGCTGTTCATCATAGGCCTGCACCTTTTGAATGCGCTTCAGTAAAACGTTTAGGGCTTTGGTAAAGAAAAAAAAACACAGAGGAGATGAAATGTCTGATGAAATATTAAGGTCCTGTTGAATGCCCATTAGAGGCAACTCAGCCGGCAGATCAGCCAAAAAAATGCATTACGATTTCTGAATTGCTAAATAACATGAGTGCGCAGGAATAGTGGTGTTTTCAGTCAGATACTTTCTAGATTTGTTGGTTTCTCCTAAATCTAATAGTTTAATGTGCTGAGCATACTAAATGAAGGTTAGGAACAAGCACATGCCAGGAATATTGTTTATGCAACATAGTCATGCCAATATGGAATTGGATATAATTTGACATAACCTTTTTGGCAAAATCTATAGAGGTTACACTTTATACAAATAATGAAAAAAAGCCATGTTGTCTGCTGTGGACGTTATAAGTCCATTCCGAATCTGAATGTATTGAAAACATTTCACATTTCACATGTAGCCTGTTCATAATGTATTTGGGGCTCAGCGGAGCACCGTGATAGAAACATTATAACTGATCAATAATGTTGTAGGGCTTTCACTGGCCCCTTACCTTCACTCTCGGCGTGGGCGGCTTTTCCGGGAACCTTCAGAGGAGATTGTCATTGACCTCATTGACCGCACCGCCATTCCAGGTTCTCGTATGCGAGTCGGACGCGTCTATTTTAAGACTCTTCTTTCGATTTACACGGCAGATTTTTCTTTGTGTATTTAACAGTTCTCTCTCTGATTTATATTTGACTGGAATGTGTCAGTTTCATTTCATTGAAAGCTTAATTGTTCCCTGCGAGTCGTCTCAAATCTCCCTGCCCCACTCTCCCCCTTCCCTAGTCAGCCCCGCCTCCTGCCTGGGATTCAGTAATTAATCCATGCTCGCTCCATCTACATTTGAGTTTATGAGTAGCTAATTACGAGTGTAGTGAAACGTGCGATAAACGCTATTTTGATATTTGCCACACGGTGTGTGACGGGAGAGGAGCTGTGCCCTTTGGGAAAGACGTCTCATCAGGGGTTCTGTGGCATTGGGAGGAATTCAGAAGATTGGAGGTACAGGGAAGTTGGCAGGGAGGGTGTAGTTCTTGGTGTGGGCTTAGAGGGGGGTGGACCTTGAGGCAAAAATACTGTTTGATTACATTCATGCCGAGCTGAAAGCGATCCATGCCCCCGCCCCCTTTGGAGTGTCTTTTATTCTGGTAACATATTTTTTGTATAATAATAATAATTTCTGCAGGATTCCTGTCCCCATTGGTCCATTTCATGTTCACATGCATTTGTCTGCGTCCTTTCTGCTTCGTTCCTGTTTGTATATTTCCGTACTTGTCTGCGTCACGCTCTTCCCTGTCTCTTTTTCTGTCTGTCTGTTTCAGCTCTGCTATGTTCTTCTGTCTTTATGCGTCCCCTCTTGTCTCCCTCTGTGATACTCTGTGTCGGGCGGCCTGTATATTTTCATCGTACACTTTTGTTGTGTTTCTACACTCCTCACTGTTATCACCTCTATGGTGGTCTGGTTCCCCCCACCCACGAACACCTTTTTGATCACTTCTGTCTGCTCCTGTGTCTCCTTGGCAAGTTACCCACACATCTCTCAATATAAGGTTTGTTCAGTTCGTCACTGTCATGCAGAAAGAATTCGGAGCATCTGTCTGCTGCAGGAGTCTCCAGGTGTGAGACTGGCGTGACTGTGTTTGGGGTTGGTCTGGGTTGGGCGGCTTTGGCTGTTTTCAAGCGTTATTAGTCTGTTTTAGGTCTTCATGTTGTCTGAAAGCCCTCCAGGGTGGCAGTCTACCAATGTAATGAGTCACATGCAGATTGGATGAGGTCATACCTTCATGATTTGTTCTGTGCCAGGTGGCCTTAAGCATTTCCAAAGAGCAAATGTCAAAACGAGCCCCTCATTTCCTCTTAAACAAAGGCTAATTAGGTTTTCGAAAAACGGTTTTAGGTTTTCTAACATATTTCTGCTAAATGCTGCATCTGCTTGGACATATTTCATTGTCTTCAACAACAAATCATTTCAAGTTTGACTTGAGTAAAACAGCAGGAAACAGGAAATTGTGAATGTGGAAGAATATATGCCAGAAACAGGTGCTCGTGTGTGGGGGATGGGACTCCCACCTGGCCAGCCATGCCCACTCCTCCTCTTTGGAGGCGGAACCCCTCGACTGCCCCACCCCACCCTCGGTTTTTGGAAGGGCAGATGCTGCACGTTGTTCAGCTAATTGTAGGGTTGGAGGGGGTCTGAAACAGCCGAAACAGATTAACCGTTTCTATCCCTAAAGGGGTGCTGGGTACCGAGGGACCCAGCTGAGGGTTTATGCTGCCTGTCAGGATAGATGTGGGATGTACAGATGAAAAGGGGATTAAAAACAGTTATATACATTAATAAAAAAATTAGTCTGCATACATTGTATATTCAAGGAACTTTACCCTTTATAAAAAAATTTACAATAAATAGCCAAACAGCACTGATTAAGTTGACATACGCTCTACGCCCAAACATTCTGATTCATTTTAGCCCTCAAAAAATGTGTGATTAATTGAATGTGGCATTTCCGTTTTGATGGACAGCATCTCTGACCTTATTTGGAAATAAATTCCTGTCGAGTCAACAGAGACATTCATCTGGGACAACGCCTACCTATCCTGTCCGATCAGGAAGTTTTTTTGGAAATGGATTTCCTGATTTAATTATGTTTTTGTGCCAAAGAGTACAGTCAGTGTCTTGATAAAAAGAAACGGCCATGCTAATGTCAGATTTTTTTTTAGATTGATTAAATTGTATAGCCCTATTTTAATATTATAAATGCAAATAAAAAAGAACATAACTTATTGAACAGAAAGGGCTGTGCTGAAATTGAAATAATTTGTACTGAGTAGGTGCTGTTTTCTTTGGTCTATTGTCCAATTCTCGTGCAACTGGATGACATGCAATGACCATTGTCATTAACACAGAAGCAGGGTAATGATTGGGATCATGCTAAATTAATCGTATGTGGGTAAATAATTCAGCAAAAATTCCACTAATTCAGCACATTTAATTTTTTATGGATTACATTTTTAATATTTAGATTTTGCATGTTGATTAAACTCTTTCTTAGGTCTTTATCTCAAGTGTTTCCTGTCATCTACTCCTAGCAGAAGCACAGATTTTGTATTCAGCCGAGCACAGCGTCTCTTAATGTGTCTTTAGGATGTGATTTGTAAACCAAGCCTTTTTTTTTCCCCACAGGGAAATTGAAGCATAAGGGGGGACAAAAGGGTGTCCTCTGTGTCCTTTGACCTTTCTGCACGGGGGAAACCCAGCCTCAAAGGTTAGTATTTTTCATAACGGCTCGCTATCTGCCTGGGGTTTTACCAATAGGTTAGAATTGAAGGGTTCTTAGATCCAACAATTTCTCATAAATTGTGAAAAGGTGAAATAAGAGAAAATAAACAGGATGTGAAAATTTCTATATGATATTCATGTGTTACAAATAGATGCTGAGTTAAAACGGTGGCTGTCTGGAGCCTCTAAATGCTATAATTTCATGATTTCCTACGCTTTTCTGGTTTGGGGATTGAGTAGATGGATGAGAATTGATGGAATAGCTGTGGATAACTTTGGAATGCACCACACTCATTTCTTTTGCCAAATCCCAAATATTTAATTAGTTTAGAGGAGGGAATAAGCAGAGCAAAAGGAAAACAAAGGTAAGAGAAGGAATTTTGGCTGTTTTAATAGTAGGTAAGTTTGTGTCTCAGGAAAAGGAAGCAGACATTGAAAGGGGCCTCTAACTGGTTTCTCTTTTTGTTGGGTGGGAGGAATCGTTCAGAAGTAACTTAAGGTCAGACGCTCAGTTGTAGACTCTCTGATTACATGTTCAGCCTAGATGCATCTTCACAGTCATCATATCCGAACGGTCCCATGATCTTCGAAGGTCGCGTAAGCCTCATTCTGAATATCTGGAGCTGGTTGCCTGAGCCTGACAGATAAAGGGGAATAAAAAGAGCCCCGGGCTGTTCAGCATCCCAGCTGACTATTATATGTGTAGTAAAAAGGGATGTTCTTGCATTAATCTCCTGTGCTAAGTTTCCTTGCATTAGCCCTGTGTGTATGTGCGCGTGCGTGTGTGCGCATGTATATGCACCACCCCCTTTCGCTTCTCTTTGTCTCGGAAAAGAGGTTCCAGTGTCATCGTGAGCGAATGGAAGACGAAAGGCTGAAAGGAAGAATAAGCGAGATGGAGAGAGCAGGGAGGGAATTGATGACAAATGTGCCTTAATTTATCGTTGCTGTCCAGAAGCTGTCATCTGGCTACAATGGAGCGACTGGTTTATGGCCCTGAGGCACTGGCCCCCACAATGCAGAGCACCAATGCACAGCATCAGGAAATGAGGGAGAGAGAAGCAGTGCTTCTATTTTAAACCCAAAGTGCTGCTGAAGGTTAGAAATGGGCTGGCCAAAAAAAAAAATATCTGAACTCACACAAGGCCAGAGCCGCATCTTTTCAATTACTGAATCTTCTAAAGAAAACTATAGCATCGTCAGTGGGAGCACTTCTGGTGACATTTGATACAAGCTGCATGCTGAATGTTGAAGTTGAAATTAAAAAGTGCAAAAACTACTTTTTGTGGTTTTTGTCATCAAACTTTTTTTTTTGTCAGTCCATTCCATAGAATCATCTACCCAAATCCTTGTTTTCAGGTTTTATTTAACCATTAATCAAAACATTGTCTTATGCTCTACATGTAATATGTAATATTTTGCAGAAGAATCATATGGTTTGAGTGATAATGATGTAGCTCTGTACACTACAGAATTTCATTAAGTTTAACTAAGAAATCTTATGGGCCCAACATGCACATGAACAGTCAGGCTATGCCGAAGCCTCCTAAAGCGTGCAGTGGTTCACAGGCCTGCTCCTAACACAAGCCACCTGAATTTTGGTGAGTGGACTGGTGGGTGTTGGGTGAAAAGATTGATGACTGTTCATAATTGGTCAGATGCCCTAAACAAATGGTGCCCCCAGTTTCCTGTTTGCAGTGCTAACGGGAACAGCAGATGTAACCAGCTCTGTCTGTCATTATGCGCATCATGTACAATAGAACTATTCAGTGTACATTGTGGCTCATGATTGTTGCATTGGAGGGGAAAAATGAGCTTAATGACTGAGTGAGAATGACAATGACATACTGTGCTGTTTCAAAAGCATAATTTTGCAGTAATGTTAGAACTGTTATTACATGAATTTGAATTGGTGAGGTTTGAGTAGGGTGTCAAAATGACATTAAGTTAAGCAAATCTGTTAAGTAGCTTCTGGTTGACTGTCTTTATTTGCTTATTTGTACGTTGAACTCTTTATACTATACAGTCGACATATTTGTCTGTGCTATTGTTTTTTTTGCTGCTCTTATCTTGTACTGTCCACTTTCTGTCGTGACAATGTAAATTTCCCACTTGTGGGACTATTAAAGGATTATCTTATCTTATCTTAATAGATGATTATTGACCCGTTGTAAATCAAGTCAAAGATTTGAAACATGAAAACTACTTCACAGGACCATTTATAGATCATTAGGTTTATATAGATTTTACATTGCCCCCTTGTGGTCATTATTTCTCCGTGTAAATGGCATGTCTGCTAAAAAAAAATTAATGTACAGATCAATAATCAGTATATTGCTGTTTTTTTTTTAAATCTCAACCATGACCAAAATGTTGACTTTGGGAATATTAGCAGGATACATGCGGGCCCATGTCCGCAAACTGCAGATTGTGATGTTTTAACACAAAGTATTCCAGAGTGTGACAACAAGCAAAGTCCAGTGGAGGTGTATTTGTCATTTGACAAATAAATAAGGGTCATATGACAGCTGAGGAACCATGTCCCACCAGAACACAGTATAACTGGAATCTGCTGCTCCTGAAGCATCATGTCCATAGCAAGACTGGGATTTTAAGTCGTTTCAAACCGACTCTATACCAAACCAAAGCGACAAATAATAAAAAATATTTTAAAACACTTTAATGAATCATAAACATGACATAGTGGCATATCTATCTTCTCTGGGACACCATGTTACCAGTTACAGGAAGAGTGTTCATGGACTTTTTTTATATGCTAGAAAATTGTGTATGTAATCTTGCCAATCTCCTCTTATCTTTGATCATAACAGATGGTTATGGTGATGGACATTATGCTTTAAATGGGGCAGACAGAGATTAGGTTGGGGTTGGTTGGTGTGGAGGTTGGGGATAAGCAGAAACTATTTGTTACAGCATAAAAACCAGTAATGTTTGATGTTGAATTGCACTGTGATGGTGGAAAATAAAGTGGCTTCACCTGCTGTCCAGTCAAAACACGTCTGGAATCCCAGTAAATGCTTGATTTTATTTCTCCCGTAGGTGGTGATGTCTGAGGAGGTGGAACAGAGAGACTGCAATGAGACCTTTGAGCCAGAAGAGGGTGATGCTGACCCTTTTATGGAGGAAGAGGAGGAGGAGGAGGAAGAGGAGGAAGAAGACAGCAGCAGAGAGCTCTTAGACAGGCTGAGGGAGTTGGAGGTGAGATTCCATTTAGATTTACTGTATTTATCAAACGCCCTTGTCCAGAGAGACTTACAATCAGTAGTTACAGGGACAGTCCCCTTGGAGACACTCAGGGTTAAATGTCTTGCTCGGGGAAACAGTGGTTGTAAGTCTGGTTTGAACCTGGGACTTTCTGGTTTTGTGGTTCATATGGTGGGTGTGTTACCTGCTACCACCCCATTCAGTTTTTGATCCTCTTTCTGAGGCTTTTTCTTAGTTGGACTGGTATAAATTAATTTATTTAGGTCAATGTTTATTAATATATAAAATCTTTATAAATTCTATATAAAATCCTTCATAAACAATTAACTTAATTAACAATATTTTTTTATATAGCTTTATGCACCTTTTTTGTATGTATTGTATGTACCTTAGCATATACCATAAGACATCATCCTCATCAAGAAAAGTGGAAAAAGTTTTTAGGGACACACAATGCTTCTTTTCATACATGATCCTCATACAATGCTCGGGGGACATGGATGGTCCCCAAAACTTCAAATTCTGAGACTCCCTGCTGACTGCAGCAGTCACTGAAGTGATGACTTGGAAAAGCCTTCCTTTCCTCTAATGTTATCAGTAAGTCATATTTCTTGAGGCGCCCAGTCAGAGAATAACAGTAATCCTGATTGTATAATGCAGAATTCTTCTGCTATCAGACAAGCTGAGGAAGTTTTGCATATGGTTTTGTTTTTTTCTTATCAACACTTATCAAAAACTAGGGGCATGTGTACAGGGTTAGAAAATACTGTGAATACATCATGCCATCAGATTCAAAATCCAATAGAAAAGTGTGGTAATGGACAGATGAACACACATTCACAAAGTGTCTGCAGTTACAGGAATTACGACAGCCCACAAGAGGTCTCCCTCACCACACAAATTTGCTCATTGTTGTTTTTTCCTCCCCTTGGAGATGTTATCATATCACAAAAGCAGGGAATAGGTAGAAAATCCTCCTTGGTTTATTGGCAGGGGGCTGGTGGCTTTAGATTAAAGGCTGAATTGGAAGCAGACGATGGTGGAATGTAGAGTATGCGCAGTGAGCTTTTATAACGGAATATGCACAACACCATAGGACTTGAAAGTAAATCTTACAAAACCAGTGAAGAAAAGACTGCAGTGCTGCTAACTTAAAATGATCTAAATGTGCTAAATATAGTGTGCACTTGACATGGTGTGAGCAATATGCCATGTCACTAAGCATATATGAACTGCAACTGTGAAAATGCTACATTTCTTTGCTGGCAGATGTTCTTGAATATTCAGACAGATTAATGTGAAGGTTTCATAAACCCTTATATTGAGTTTTAAGATCTGATCTTTAAGACACTGATCACTCGCTGTATAATAAAGGAACGTTTTGAAACCAGCAAATGTTCTAGAATAAAAAAAAATAAATCACTGCTCTGATTGAATGTGTAGAATATTTAAAGAGTGATGGGTGACAACAAGCTCTCCCTCCTGAAGAGCCTTCATCTGGAAGAATGTGAGCATTTCTTTCTGTACTTCAGCATTAAGTACTGCTGCTGTTACTCAGAGGACTGCTGGAGGACCTGTGGTGTGGAGGTGATTTTCCACAGCATCACCACATTTTCTGGAATTGTTCCTCTCTGGTTCAATTTTGGTAAAATATTCACAGTGTCTTGCAGGCTGAAAAGTAATGTCATAGTAAAACAATGTGATCTTTCAGGTATTCAAGTCATTATAAATGCATTATGAGAGTATATGTAATTGGCACCAGTGTTTGAATGTTTTTCACAAATGAAACCCAAATGAAGGGTAAATTGCACTAAAATGAATATCACAACTCCAAACAACAAAATAGCACCCTGAAAAGGAAAGTGTCTGTAATGTTGGCTGTAAGTGTTTGTGTTTGTGGATTGTGTTTGGGGTTTGACTGGAGCATAGTAGCTTTTTAAAAAAAAAAAAAAGTTAATTCACCACATTTGTCATCTCAACAGCATCAGTGAGTTTTTGTGTTTGTGGATGTGTTGTGAATGCACTCCATTTCGCAGTCACAAACATCACGGTTCGACTCACTGCTAATTCCCAACCCCCCCCCCCCCCCCCCCAGCACGTCCACGACTAAGTGTTCCCCGATTAAACCTTTAGCCATAATCGCACCTGCACCGCTCTCCTCACTCGTTGTGGGTGAACATTGGGCTGCCGTGTTCTGCTTCGTGGCACCGTCCGACTTAAAAGTGCCCTCTTCAGTCAGCGGCACGGCAGGGGACGAGCGCGTTCTCTACAACACTCCAGCTCCTCTTCACTGCCTTTCATGTTCATGCCGGGGTAATTGCGTCAGCCCTCGTCGGCCGAGGCCCTCACCGCTGCATGGGGAGAGGTTAAGAGAAATTAGGGAGGGACGCCTCATCAAGTATCTTTTTAGGCCGCCTGGGTTGACACTTGCCATGCAGCGAAACGGCATTTCCCTGCTGAGCTGTGTGTGTAAATATATATTCAATTTCAGTGCAAGCACCTGAAAACAAAACACACTAGAGAGAAACAGTGAGAGAGCGAGAGACACACGCACATACACACATTTACACTCACACATCAATATTGCCATATCAGTGAGTTGCTCTTCCTCCTGTTTCCTCTGTTCCGTGTGCATATCTTGTGTATCTCTTCTCCCACGCTCAAACACACACATACACACACACACACACACACACACACACACACACACACACACACCCCGAAAGACTTATTACTGCAGGGGATCGATATGTGAGGCAGATGCGAATGTGGGCAGCAGCGCAGTCATTACATTCAGCGTGATTGCTTTCTGTTCATCTGTCTCTGCTGTTAGGGCTCCTCAGCCCTCCTTACCCCGACACACCAGGCGCTACACCTCCCATCCGCAGCCTTTTACCTCTCTGAGAGTACAGCAGCTGCTGTTATGGGGAATGAGGTGTGAGTGTCAGGATGAAGGTCACATTCAGTCAATGATTGTCCCCAAGTGCTGGTCTTTACAATGCCCAGAAGTTTGTTTAACCTGAGGGTTCAGAGTTAAAAAGAGTAAAGATTGGTCAACCTTTTTTTTTTTTTTTAAATCCGACATAGGTTGAACATAAAGTCACAAGGCAATCAGAACACTACTCTGCCAATTGTAATCAAACTTTCTGCCCCTTGTGGTACAGAGACTTTTAACTACAATCATTGAAGTGCTGCATTCAGCTTCTGTTTGATTTTTCTCGACTAAACTTCAGAACCGCGACGACCAGCCAATCATGAGACCGTTGTGCTGCTAGTTTGAAAAAGAGGCAGATCAATGTCACAGACAAACACCCGAGTCTTTGGCGATTGTGCACTAGTGGAGGGTGGGAGGAACGAGCTTGTTTAAAAAATGTGAATGGAGGAGGCATGGGGAACGATCACCCCAACCCCCGTGTTTATCGGAACACTGATGTTTCCATGACTTCATTGGATTCAGTGGGCCGGCTCAATCCAACCAGTCCTCTTCCGCCACGTCTCTTTGTCCTCCCTTCTAGCACTTTCACAGCACACTCATGCTTTCCATCTCCCCGACAGTCCCCGTCATTGCATTAGTTCTGGCGTTGCTGCGGCTACCGGATCCCTCCTTTTGATCTTGCAGACTGGGACCAGAATCACTTTGATGGGCTTGGTGCTGATGGGGGGGACGGGGCGGGGGAAGAAAGGGGTGTTCGGGAGATGGGAGCAATAAAGAAATTGGAAATTAATCTTAGTTTCATTACATCCAAAGTCCTTCACCTTCTTTCTTTCCTTCTTCAGTCACTAGTAAAATAATGATTTTTCTTTTGCTCCTCAAAGGATTCTACTCCAGTCTGTGATTTTAGAATTCATCATTCTAGGCCATGAAATTGGCCCCTAGAGATATTTTTTGGTGAAGATTACTGATGACAATTAAAATTAGTTGTTTTGCCTTGGTGTGTTGCCTTCTGATGTTTCTGTGTTTCTTCTTCAACATTGATAATAATTTTATCATCTTCTCGGTCTCTCCCGCCTTTTATTACTGTAGGCAGAAAACTCGGCCCTCGCTTTGGCAAACGAGAGCCAGAGAGAGGCGTATGAGAGGTGCCTGGATGAGGTGAGGAACAACTTCTGCTTTGGGTGCAAATCCAGTGCTAAAAAAACTTGAACTTCTCTGTTGTGTAAGTCCAACACCAAGGGTTCCAGTTCCAGTTCCTGACAGATCAGAATCAGTTCCTGGTTTTGATTATAAAGTAATGAAAAAAACTAATTTATCACCAAGTGAGCAGAGAAGAGCCAGACTGAAGTAAAAATTTGAAGTCATCTTTTGTTTTTAGAAATGATGACCGCATGTAAAGGGACCACAAACTTGAGCAGCGTTCCTTGAATTTGAAGTGAAAACCATTACAAGACAAATTTAACAACCGTTCTGTTGTTGCTTCTTGGAAGGCATGATGGATGCTAAATTGTTGCTCTACTGCCTATACACATTTACACATTCCCTTAATTGTATACTATGCTGCAATATGTATTTCGTGTTTAATTTTTAGGTTGCCAACCATGTGGTTCAGGCTCTTCTCAATCAAAAGGTATGAAACATCACAGATTACAATCTTTAATTTTGTACTCAAGATTTTTATGTGAAAATGTGAAGGCAACATTTTTAACTGTAATTTTAATTTGTTTCGTGTGTGTGTGTGTGTGTGTGTGGCAGGACTTGCGAGAAGAGTGCATAAAGCTGAAGATGCGTGTATTTGATCTGGAGAGACAGAACAGGACACTGACTGAACTCTTTGCACAGAAACTCCACACACAACTCAATCCCCTTCAACAGGTATAGTGGAGCTGCTGGCACACACACACACACACATCTTCCAAAAGAAATCACATCGCAGTTATGTTATGAGACTGTTTATACAAAAAGTACATAATATAACCAGAACCTGTCCTGTGTATTAATGCATGCCTGGAATGAAGTAGATTTACTAGTCAATTATTGAATTAAAGCGGAAATAATCTCTCTACATGTTTGGTGTTGTAAAATGACTTGGACAAAGATTATGTTTGTGATGCCTGCCGCACAAGTTTTATTTGGAGGACAGAAACCAGAGGTAAACAGAGGAGGACGGACTGGGTTGCCAGTATTTTCAATTTGCTTGTAAAAGGCACTTGTGCACAATAGGTATTGAGGAACCCAGTTCTTTTACAGTTTTAGCAGTTTTGTGTGTTTTGGACACATTTTCAGTCTGATACCTTCACACTCTTGGCAAAACTCATTATTACTACATTTGCATGTAATGAATTGAAAGGAGCAGGTATACATCATCCAGAATAAGCCAGGAGGATGTGTTAGAGTTAAGATCACCTTCTGGGAGACAGAAAAAATACACTAACCATTTAGTTTGTTTTCTTCAAGATAGATAATTTCAGTCAAAAGTTTAGACGGACCACCACATTTATGGGTCTTGTATTTTTACATCATAGAACAAAACTGAAGACACAGGATTGTGAAGTAAAATGTGAGTCTATGCAATAAACAAAAAAAAATTTGAACAGGTGAGTTTCTTCAAAGCAGGGAACTTTTGCAGCATTTCACAGTCTTGGTTTCTTTTGACCACCTTAAGTCAGACAACAGGGATGGTTTCCAACAGTCCTGAAGACAACAATTTATCACTCATGTTAATGAGCATCCTATAAAGCTTTTGATGATTACAATAATGAACAAAGCACCCATGAAGCTAAAAAGAGTCGACTCTGAAAAGATTCAACATACTTCACTTTCTCCTGCTAGAAAAATAATAAAACATGTTTCTTGTATTGTATTCTTCAAAATGGCCCCATCTTAGTCTCCATAACCTCCACAGAGTAGGTGTGTCCAAACCTTAGACTGGTAGTGTAAAGCTGGAATTCATAAATGCTGCAACATTAGTAAACATGCTACAGGCTACGTCCATTGAAGCATTTTGGCCCTATTCCTTAAATAAAGTAGTTTTTGGCCTCTTGATGCTGATGTGTTGTGAGTCCAGATGTGTTGTTTTGGGGAACATATACTGTTGAGAGTGTATTGATTCCTTTTAAATGAAACCTTCTTTGGTTTAAACAAGATATTAGTCTGACTCTGACACCACAACCAGTCTCAGATAAACTGGTCTGCTTCAGTCTAAGAGAATTGAATACACATGTGACCCTAATTGTCTGAACACGTTTAATCAGTGAAAATAGATGCTGCTTCAAAGCTGGGCTAAGGCTTATTGAGTGGTGCCTCCCAATTAGCAACATTGAACAGATCTGGAAGTTTTGAAACTTTCAGAAGGCTTGCCAGATATTTGGTTTGGCCTTCCTCCCTTTTTTTTTCAGCGCATAGATATTGATCAGTCAAAAGGCCACAGCATTGAGTTGCGTGGTCTTCCACCAATACAATGCTGGACAGCAGAAACTTACTAATGAGAAAATGGCTTGGACCCGGTATTTGTTTAGTTTTCATTTATTTGCAGTGCGTGACTCTTCATCTGACTGCAAAATCAGTAGCAAAACAACCTCAGTCCCTCAGGTAAAAGAAGTGCAATCTCAAGTTCATCAGCAGTACGATGAAACACACCTTCAAGACAAAAGCTGCAGAGGTTTTATCTGCTGAGAAAATTCTCAGCATATGTAGTATATACAGCCTGTTCTGTTATAGCATAGTTAGTTCCAAGCTGACATCATGATTGGCTCAGAATCATATAAGGAGGAGTGATGATCTCAAGAGGTGACAACCATCTGCTACCACCTACCTGATTCACAGTGAATGATGTTGCTTAGCAACACTGCAAACAACTAGACAACTGATGGCCCTATTCACAATATATTAATTTGTATCGATTTCATTTTAAGAAAATCATAGGTGTACCTATTGGCAAGTCATGTGGTCTGAGAGTTCCTGTTTCCATAAGGGTCTTTGGTTATTTCTCCTCCAATTTTGATGTGGTGTGAACTGACTTGAGGTCACTGTTATTAGTTCTTTGAAGTCTGGGAAGATCTGTCTCCCTCTCTATCTTTATCGTTCCCCTCACTGTGTCCCCTTTTTTCGCTGCCGCATACTCTCTGTTTTTGTTCTTTTTTTTTTTTTTTCCCTCCCCCCGTATTATACTCATTCCTCTTTACGGCAGCTCCATCGTACTCTTTATCTTCCTGCTTCTATTGCTTTAGCCTGCCTTGTTCTCGGCTTTGTCTTCCGCTTCCTTATCATTTCTATTAGTGTTCACTGTTATGATTAAAGATCAAGTGAGAAAGTGAGAAATAATATCTGTTTTGTAATAGCCATGAGTAAACTGAGGTATTTTATATATGTGAATAAAATTAGATGATTACCACCGATGGAAGTAATGGGGTAGGACTGAAAAAAGATAAAACACACAAGTAGCCCTAACCCTAGGACATCGAAATCTGAACTATTAACCCTCTGTTTTTACATGGCCAGAATATAGGGAGATTCAAAATCCGAGCCAGCTACTCATAGATGGGGCCCATAAATTATGCAGTTTTATCATTACAACTGCCGACAGTGCAGATAAATACACTCCGCAAGATCAGCAAAATACAAAGAATAAACAGTCATCATCAACAAATCAGATAAAAAGGTGACATAAAATGCAACAATAGTGTTGTATAAATCAGTCAGCAAAACCAGCATATGAAAATGATAAGACTAAGGTTTATTTTCAAAAGAGATTAGGAATCTGGTACTAATATGAGCACCATGGTCTGTGGTTGATGTTGACCACACACATTCAGATGCTTTCTGATAATCTGATTGTCCAGAAAGCAGACATTGAAGATCTTACAGTAATATTCCAATGAATGCATAAAATAACCTGGGGCTTTTAATGTAGTATCCCAAATACTGGATGACTGTATTGCACAAAAAATCGTAGGTTAATATACATAGGTGAAAAAGGTGAAGCCTTATTTAAGATTTAGTACACAGAGAGTATACACCCTATCCACCTAAAAACCTGAAAAACAGATGAGGAAGGAAGGAGGTGGACGCTGTTCTGCAGCACCCCAATAATGAGAATGTATTAACTTGGCTGATTATTTCCGTTATTCTGCCAACTTACAAAATTTACTAAATATTTAGCTAAAAATTGGCTAATTTACAATGCCATGCTGAGGCCAGTAAGATTGAATGAAACTGGAACTTGAAATGGCAGGATTTACAACAGACATTAGCAATAAACCTGTATGCAACAAGAGGAACATACACCCGGTGCAAATTTATAATCTGAGCAGGCGTGCACTAATCTAAGATAATTGTCTAGTCGCCGGGGCACGTTCACCTTTTGTCACATAATCATTATTTACAAAAAGAGATATTCATAATGGAAAGAGTTGCTTTTATGGCATACAAACAAAAATTGTTCATTGTTTGGCTCAACTTTTAAATTCCCTTAATGCGTGACTTTCATGCTACCCAATAGATGTTTGAGTGAAATGGAGTCTGGCAGTGAAATCTGCTGAATCTTTTTTAGAAATTCTTATTGTAATTGCCAGGAGGGTAAAATGACACTCTCTGTTACCATGAATGGTGATTGAACTGCATCTGACTCTCCCTCCTCTGCTTCTCTCCGTCAAGCTATCGTTCGTGGAGTGTCTCAATGCCAGAGTCTTTCATGTGTGATAAAAGCTCTCTCCTCCATTCCAACCCTGATACCATGCCTCTTTCCTTCCTCTGCCACTGCACTTTTGTGGCGACAGTAATAAGCATAGGGGAACACAATACCGTCTCCCAGCTCGTGCAATTTAATTACTCCAGGTCAGGATTGCACTGCGAAGCGGTGTGGAGTGCCACGGTAATGCAATCTTTCTCTTTGCTGTTTCTTTCGTTAAGTTCACAGAACTAAAGATAAAATGGATTACACCACTGGGTTATGTGTGTAGGAATGTGTTGTGCTACTACTCCTGGGAATTTGTTAAGGAATTCATCGCGTTAGGCACGCTCTGTATTTCCTTTCTGTATGCTTATTTAAAGCACCAGGAAGAAATCTCCTCTGATCTCTGAAATTAATGTTTCTTCTTTTGGGTATAGCATTAATCCTGTACAAGATACGCAACAACTGTCCGTTTTAATAAGGCTGAAGCCTCATCAGAAGCTTTTGGTTTCCTCCTCTCCAGATGGTCCTGCTGAAACGCTTTACCTGTAACACCCTTGCACACGTGTGTGAGAAACAAAGCATCTGTGATCTCTAATAGCATTAAATCTTTGTCTTTCTTTTCTTTGCCTTGCAGTTGCCATTGGTAGCCCTCCCAGAGCACAATGCAGAGGCTATAGTGACGAGCACAGAGAAGATGACAGCGTCTCCCTTCCAAGAGGTCAAAGTGAGTCTTTGGCCGAACCATTCTTACATTTAACCTCTTGCTGAACCAGTGGCGCAAAGCAAGAACTCTTGATTCATACAACAGTCCATTATCGCATGTTCATGGGTATCCAGGCAGGTAAGGAGCCCCTCGACACAGGACACTTTTTCTAACCTGCAATCTTATAGCATCACAAGAAAATCTTTCCCCTCGACATAAATCATTTTTCAAGGGGTGCCTGACAGGAGATGGGTGAACGTTATGGTCTAGAGCAGGGTTGGCAGCTTTTAGACTTTGTCCAGTATATCAGTAGCTAAAATGTCTGGTGTGAAATGTGACATATTAAAGCGTATTAAATTGCCCGATGCTGGGTAGCCTTACAAATGAAGTTGCCAAGACAACTATGATTGCTTTTACCTCTGCTGTTACAGCAATAAGAGATTCACTTAGCGATTCGTCATGTGACTAAGCACGGCATGCACAGAGTGGTCAAATCTCTTCAGAGAAATCAAGTGTCTAAGCAAGGGAAGCATGAGCACGGCCATTTTTGCTCATTATAGGCAAGCTTTAATAGTTTTTGACCTATTTTAGACCCTGTTCTTTTGCTTCTTCAGCATTTGTGCTCTGTATGTAAGCAGGGACAGAAAAGCATACCAACTACAGAAAATTACATGGTCTGTGTAGAAAACCTCTGAAAATTTAAAAATCCCAACACATTTCTACAATGTAAAGGGTTTTCTCTGAAACACTGTATTACAGCTTTAAATTGTTTATTGGCAGTGCTGCCCATTGGCCATTTTTGTTTTCCATGCTTTTCTTACTGCGGAGGGATGTGTCGTGGTTATTGCCTGTGCTTGTCAGCTGTGTGCTACAGATGTGTTAGATACAGCAACACTTGAAAGATTCTGCAATATACCTTAAGCCCGCTGTGCTCTCTGGAAACCCGTCCACATTTTAATCTCTGTCTCCCCCTCAGTATTTGGAGCAGGAAATTTCATAGAGGCTGATTTTATATGTGAGACTCATATCAGAGTTAAATTCCTGATGCTCGGTTGGCTGGAGAACTAATGACAAAATATTTTGGCAATTTTCCACAATTCTCTGCACCCATCCAACAAAAAGTTAATATGTTTTATTTGGGTTGTTGTTGGTCAGTGTGCCCTCTGGGCAAAATGGGGAGCGCGAAATAAAATATCTTTGTGTTCAGAATCCTGTGAGTTTGCACCAGGGTTTTTCTACCCTGGTAGAACTCATGTTGTATTCATGTCTGTGAATATTCTGATTCATAATCATTCATAATTGAATTTAGCAATTTTTATTTACTGTCTGTCTACGTCTTTCGTGTTTTTGTTTAATATCAATGGAAAGCAGCAATGCAGCCTGAAAAGAATCCACAGTGTCCTACTGACAAGTGTCTGACAAGTCACAGGGACACACATCCACTCATTTTAGCCCTTAAGTGCAGTAATTACTTTGCTTTATAGCTTTTAAATTAGGGAAAAAATTGAGATTTGACAGCTATATATGCACACATTGTCTCTCATTTTCCACCCTTTTTTCCATTAACCCACATGCTCGCCTTTTCCTATACTATTTCTATTAAATTTAGCCCTGGAGATTTTGAATTCAAAAACATAAATTTCTTCTTTTTGATTATATTGCATAACTTGACCCTCTGGGGTTTCACGTGAGGAGCAATGGACATTTTTTTTTCGACATTACTTCTCTGAATCTATAGTTTGTAAGAGACATCAGCCTGGTCAAATATGTGTGCCCAGAAAGGCATTGAGAAGCAATCATCATTTTATTATCTAGCATATCATTGGCTTTATTCTTTTGCTATTGTGGGTCTGTATTTTTTCATATGACTATTTTCAGCAAATAGTCCATGACCTAATGCTAATTCTAATGCATTTTTTTAAATAAAGCATTGACTCTTTTGTGTAATCACACTGCATATAAATGGAAGGCATGGGGAGGTCAGACTATACCTTGAATAGGCACAGAATAGAAGCGGTGGTGAATTTCCATTTCAAATGATAATATTTTTTAAAAATTGTGATCACCCGACCTATTTTCATTTAGTTTTTCTTTTTTTTTCCAATAATGGAGTGAAACAGACACCATGAGCCTGAGCCCGGTACATGGACTCATTTTATATTTGTCGTTTTCACTTCTCTTTCTCCTCGTTCGGTTTTAAGTCAATAATCCCTAGAGGGCCTAAACAGCAGTCAGTGACTCCTTTTATTGAACAGATTGACTCCATCAGTCTTGAGGTGAGCGAGGGGACATAGAGAGAGGAGGGCCCTGTTTTGTGTGTGTGTGTATGTTGTGTGTTTCACTGATTGTGAAATTAATTGGTTCTTTAATTAAAGTTAGTTAAATCTGGCTCCCTGGGGTGAACCAGCCATCTGAAACTGATGTAGCTCTCTTGTCTACAACACCCCCCAACACACACACACACATACACACATTTGTCTCTCTTGTTCACTCCTCTACGTGCATAGGAAAGTGTGCTTTGCTAATCTGTGTGTCAGTCCCTTGTGAGTTTCATGTTGTGTAGTGGAGAGGAGTGTCTGTCTGCAGGCCATTGTGAAGAGCTTTATCATTTTGAAATTTATAGAAAATGACAGCTTTCTCTTGGCATCCACTGAATGGTTTCTTTCCATCTCTTCATGGTGAATGAATGGATGGTTATGCCTGCACAATGTATGTCTGAATATTTCTTTAACAGTAAGATAACACTAAGGGGGGGAAGAGAAAAACAGAAAGAGATACAAGAAACTTAAAAGTAATTGCCTCTGTTCTTTTTTCCAGAGTAATGGTGATTGCCCCGAGAATAGCACACCCAGTTCAGCTCGAGTCCCTGCCGCTTCCATGGATGCCCTATCCCCATTCTTTAAGAAGAAAGCACACATCCTTGAAGTCCTCCGCAAGCTGGAAGAAACGGATCCTCTCAAATTCCACCCCTCCACCTGCCTTTCCTCCTACCATGATGTTGGACCAACTCTGTTTCCCGGGGACATGGGGTCAGTGATGACTTCAAGCCCCCGTCCGCCACACTGCAGGCACTCCAGTTCAGACTCTGACATCCACGAATATGCCAATGGGGAGGGTGTGCTGCGAGATGGCCTTGGTCGGGGGCATGGAACCTGCCCATCCTGCCGGATTCTTGCTCAGAAAAGCAGTCTGGATAATCTTTTAAAAAGCAGTCAAGCCCAGGGACACGGTGCTGCTGCTGCTAGGGAAGGCGGGAGCATAAATGGACTGATTCAGGCGGAAGCCCAAGGGGCATCAGCACAGATTACAGAGCCACAGACCAGCATTCCTTCAGCAGGGAGCACAAATCAGCCATATTTACACAGCACAAGATTAGAGCATTGTCTACAGGAGCACAGAGGGGGTAGAAGCACCAGTCGGACTGAGACAGAGAGTTTCGTTCTAGGCTCATATCGCTCGTCTTCAGAATCAAACCACGAATTAGTAGATGAGCCTCGGACTTCTCATTACTTAAAGGAAAAGGGGGAAAGCAGGCATTCATTGGGGAAATCTTTGCCTAGAGGCTCAGATGACTCCAGCCTTTGCAGGGATGACAAGCAGATGGAAACTGTGTCATCTCAAAGTCAAGATCACACACAGGTGAGCACAGTTGACAATGGCTCCTGTTTCCTGGAGGTGGCTGCAGATGCAGCACTCACAGTGAAAGGTGAAAATGAAGCTGCAGAGAATGTCTGCAATGGAGTATATCTTTCCTCCAACGAAACGTCGGTATGTAAAAAGATGTCAGTAGAATTATACTCTCCTTCCCCTGTACCTGAAAGGAATAGCTCAATGCCTTTAGTGCAGCAGCAATCCTCTGGGAAAAGCAAGTCTGCACTGAGTCCCACCTCTTCCTCCTCCTGCCTTAGCGAGACCAAGCCTTCCCCAATCTCCTCCCCGTCTCGACTGCTTAAGTTTCTCAAGATACCTACCATTGGGGAGCGAGCGCAGACAGGCAATGCCTTACGACTCAGTCCTCAGCTTACCCGTAGCTCCAAAATCCCATGCAGGAACAATTATGAAGTGTATCACTCTCCTGTCATGTCCCGTAAAGCCACCACCACCGAAAGAGACAGACAGTCCTCCTCCGCTTCTAAAACAGACACTTACCCTGGCACACATTCTGCACCCAGCTCTCCACCTAAGCCAGAAGACAGTGCTTGTTCCTCTGTCCTGATCAAGGATGCAAGCTATAGTAGCCACTCAGCACCCAAGCCCAGCAGAAATGCAAAGGTTGCAGCCCATTCTGCATCTGAGCTTCAGAAGGCATCCCAGGTGGTTCCCTTCTATGAGAATGTTTCTGAGCTTTCTGCAACATTCCCCTCAAATGGTCTTCCACAATTTGTCACTTACTCTCAAAGAGAGGGCGATGCCTCAGTCAATCAAGAGGCAAGCTTAAATGAGGACAAGCTCCTGAGCCCTCCCTCCAAGAATTCAGACTCATCCCCAGCCACTGGGGATTCAACTTCAGACTCTTCAGACCAAGACACTGATACAGAAAGTCCAGTTTGGCACAAACCTCAGCAAAACTACAGCCTTCCCACTCCGTCATCTGTGGCTAGCAAAGCTCCACGGGGCGGTAGTTTTTCCAGCCGGAAAGACAGGAGTCAGGAAAGGATACCACTGGATCACCTCCCAGCCACAAACTGTGTAACTGCTCACCCTACAAGTGTTTTAGTTAGAAAAGGAGACCAGCCGCCATCAATTCCTAAGAGGACAGTGTCTAACAAAACACAGAGTGAGACCAGTCACCATCCTTTCAAGGAACGACTAGCTGCTCTGGGGAAGCTGAAGAGCAATGACGATTTACACCAGTCTGATAAGAAAGAGACGCAGTGCAGCACTGGCAGAGTGGTGGTTCCGTCTTCAGGCAACAGTGAAAGAAGCAAAACTGCAGAGAGACAAGATCGAAGTGTGGTGGAACACAGGCAAGCAAAATATACAGATTCACTTGATGGTAAGCCTTACCCTAAAACCAATGTGACCGGCTATGCAAAATACTCTGGCCATGAACCTTCCACCAAACCAGCACTAGCAACAGCAGTTTATGTTGCAAAGGCAGAAGGTCCAAAGATAAAAATGGGAATGTCATCCACTGCTGAGCCCGCTGTGGTGATGCGTAGCTATGGGAAATGTCCTCCCCAGCACAGTCACCACAGTAAAACTGTTCCAAGTCCCCAGAGCAGCCCAAACAAAGTCCCCTCCAAGTCACCCTCTAAAGCAGGCCAAGCTGCGTCGTACCCACGGGGGATACGGCCAGCTCACGATGACCGCGCTCAAGCTCAGAAACACCAGACTAGACCAGATGACAAGTCCAAACTTACTACAGGCAAAAAGAAAACATTTGTTAACGCCGAGAGCTTTCCTCCCCCCCCCCCGGCAAGACCTCCTGTTGAATCAGCACAGAACATTCAAGCTATTGAGGAGAAGAAATCTCTTGCAGCTGCGGCAGGTCCTCAGTCGGCCATTGAGCAGAAGGTAATGCGAGGCATTGAAGAAAACATGCTAAAGCAGGACAAAGGCCAATCTGTTGAAACCAAGCAGAAAAGTTCCAATGGCATTGCCAGTTGGTTTGGTCTGAAGAAGAGCAAGCTACCAGCCTTGAACCGCAAACCAGAGATGTCCAAGCTCAGACTCAACATGTCAGCATCATCCTCTTCTACGTCATCTGTTGTGAACAAAGATGCGAAAGGTGGTCCTCGGAAGGTTGTAGAAAGCCTGAACATTTCTAAACTGATGGAGAAAGCCGAGGACTTGAGGAAAGCGCTTGAGGAGGAGAGGGCCTATGTGAATGGGGTTGGGGTAGGTGTTGGGGTACCTCTTGATCGGCCTGGACGGGGACACTCATGTGAGGTGGTGATGGATCAAGCCCAAGGCCAGTTATCACTCATGTATCGAGGAGTGACAGCTGATAACTTCATGCAGCAGCTATTAAACAGGTTAGAAGACTTATGAAGACAGTGCTTTTCATGACTGGCATTCAGTGGTTTTGAGGGAACAAAAATTATTGCGTAAATGTTTTAACAGAGTTGATGAAAGAGGAGCCACCAGCTTTGGGATGGCTCACAGGCGTCTGTCCTTTGACTCCAAGAGATCACGCCCCATTTTCAACCAGCAACGTAATGGTATGAGCCACACCAAGAGCAGGGAGGAGATGGACAAGGTACTTTTGCTTTTTTAAATGTAATATTGGAACCTTATTTTGTCATCCTGTTATAATACATGAGTTATTTAGTAATGCATATTTCCTGATTTTTAGAAACATTTACTACACAATATCCTGTTAAAACCTTTTTTTTAGAGTTCAGATGTGGTCAGCCGTGAAGAGGTTACATCTGATGAAAGCTTAGCTGAGTCTATCAGTTCCCAGCACTTCACAGGTAACACCACACTCCCCATATCCCTCATACACCATCTGGAAGCCACCTCTGGTTCTCTTGCCCAAGAACACTGTGGTGTATCTTAGCCTGTGGCAAAGAACCCATCACGGTCAGCATCCCTTGTTATGTTTTGACACAGCCTGTAATTGCATCTTCATCTGATTGATCTGATCCCTGAGGGCCTGGAATTCTGCCACAAGGAATTGAACAATGTCCTACCATGTGATTGTTAATTGATGCCCTGGGGTGTGTTTTGCCTGATTTCTACGCACACTTTCAATTTAAGATGCCAAAGGTGTCTGACGCCACAACTAATTTGTGTTCCTTTTGTGTTTCATGGGGCACACTCAGGATATTGATCGTTGTGTGATATTCTTCTCTAATATTCTATATGGTTCTATTGGAATTATACCAAATGTTATTCATGGAATTACAATAAACCATAGATTTGATTTATCATTTTATAGTACAAATTTCTCCTGAAATCTACTGCATAATAACTCTTTTCATACATTCTGTATGTTATCCATATGTGCACCATTTTACACAAAATGTTTCTTTATGTATGTATTGTTCTTTATTTATCCCCTTATCAGGATCTGGTGCCTCCATGCGTACCCTGGACAGTGGCATTGGCACATTCCCCTTGCCGGACTATGCCAGCAGTGCAGCTGGCAAAAGCATCCCCAAGTCAAAGGTGCACGGGGAACAAGGCTTCTCTGCATCCCAAGGGAAACAAGGACCTTTGATGAAAGTTCCACGTAAAGCACGCACCCTAGAGAGAGAACTGTCATCACTGGAGGAGGTGAATCCACCTATATTGTATGGCAGTGCACTTGAAGCCAAAGGACCCATGCACCTTTCCAGCACCATTCATGAGGGTATGATTCAATGTTTTTTATGTTGTTCAAATAATTTAATTGGGGGTTTTTTTGTGACTAAAGACTGTATATACAGTGGGGCAAAGAAATTGACAGCCACTGATTGTACAAGTTGTCTGACTTGAAATGATGAGCGAGACCTGTCATTTTCATCAATAGAATGACAGAATGTACAAATGCAGGAAATCACATGATTTTTATAGAATTTATTTGTAAAATGGTGCAGAAAATAAATGTTTAGCATTTACAAGCAAGCAAGAATTCTGGTCATTACAGACCTTTTTAACTGACAATCTCCCTTGACCTGGGGCTCCATGCAAGATCTCACCTTGAGTTGTGACAAATGATCCTGAGAACGGTGAAGAAACACCACAGAACTACAGTGGGGAAACTGGTCAACTGACCTGAAGAGAGCTGGGACCACAGTAACAAAGGTTACTTTTAGTAACACACTACATCATCGTGGATTAAAATCCTGAAGGGCCTAAGCCAGTTACATCACAAAGTATTGATCTGAACTTTTGCTTTTGACCAAATACTTATTTTTATAAAATTCATATAATGTGATTTCCTGAATTTTTATTTTTATATTCTGTCTCAGTTAGTGTACATATGATGAAAATTACAGACCTCTCTTTTTAAGTAGAACAACTTAAACAACCAGCAATTTCTTTTTTGCCCCACTGTAGCTATAAGATTTCAAATGAAAATGTAAATTGTAGACTGTACCTTTACTAAATCAATAATCACATCATAATTTAAATGTTTCATTGAATTATTTCAACAGATATTGATGCTTATGGGGATCACATGCAAAGTCCTCCTCCTAAGAACTGGACTTTCCCCAATCTTAAAGGATCTGCTGCAGCCACAGATGTGTATCTCGGAGTTCAGACAGAAGTTGAGCCATCTGGGCAAGGAACCCCTTCCAGACGGGTGAGTTGTTGCAATCCCAATTTTCAAGAAAATGTTTAGTTACATTTAGGCTGCTTTGTTGTTTCTAAATTGTGTGAAATTCCCATAGAAACGTTTAACTGGTTTGGTTAATTGAAGAACACGAAAGCCTTTAATATTATTTCAACAGCCCTCTCTCCTTCACTAGTCTTTTTTTCTTTGCCTTCTGTCCTCTCAGATCTGACATGCACTGTCCCCCTTCAGGCAGTGGTGTGTGTGTGTGTGTGTGTGTGTGTGTGTGTGTGTGTGTGCGTGCGATGAAAGCCCTTTTCAAGATGTATAATTTATTTTTTTTTAAAGGCCCAGCATGTGGACAGTGTGGTCCTTGATCATTCCTTATGTTCAAGTGCCCTTGTGCTGTAGTCCTCATCGTGGGTCTTAATAAGTGACTGTCCTTATCAAAGAGATGAGTCACAGTATTTTTTTTTTGCTGAAGTCATACAAAGTCAGTCACCCTGCAAAACAAAAGAAGTCAAATTTTTTAGAATTCAGACGCTTTCACTCTTTCACTCCATCTTTCAAAAAAGCCACACACATATCATTGCTCAGATGAATAATGATGTATCGTTGTGCACACACTCATGAAAATGCTCGACTAGAGCTGAGCACCTCTGAATGTCTTCATCGTAGCCTTTCTTACCTGTTTGACCCCAGCCATTTATGGCTGTGTTTATCACAAATATGAAAGGAATTTCATCTGCAGAATGACAGCAAATTAGAAGGTGGTGTGAAAAAATGAGAGAAAGAGAAAAATAGTTCAGAGGGTGAAACAGCACAGCTTTTGCTCATCTTTCAATCTAAATGCTTGTGATTAACTTGCAGTACTTCCTGAGTGTCTGGCTCTTGGGTTGTCATGGAAACCCTGCAAAAGAAAAGCAGTTGACCTGATGGATGATGTTTAGGACCAGCTGCTACCTCTTTTTTCCCCAAAGATGTACTCTGTAAATGACAGCCAGTATTTTGTAAATAAAACGCAGCCTTTACATAGTGATAATGGCAGCTGATTTCTTTTGGACATGAACGGCGTGTCCAGAACACAAATGTACAGTTGCTGGTGATCTTTCTAATTAGAATGGAAGATGAATAGGGATCTTATTATATTTTGAAATATCATTACTTTCATCATAAGCATCTTTGAACCACAAGTCCCAGGTAAAGATAATCAATTACAACCTGGACTAGAATTTGGATCAGATTTGTAAATCAGAAAAATTTCTTAAAAATCTGAATTTATCAATAATCACCTGAATAAATGTTTTTGATTACTTTAATCGTCTGATTGCTTTAATTGTCTTCACCTATAGAGTCTGAAACAGTGCGGAGCCCAAGGACCACGTGAAACAGACCCCAGCAGTCTCTTACCACCTCCACAGATGGGTCTGAGTCGACGAGGGAAAGGCCGAATGCCTGGCGGCTCAGAAATGGGCAAAGATGGAGGTTTGGAGCTTGTTAAGGAGCGGCCAGATGACATCTTGTCTCCAAGTCGACCACAGGTCCTGGAGACTCCGGAGTCTCTGAGCGACTCTCTTTATGACAGCCTCTCCTCATGTGGCAGCCAGGGCTGAACAGAGCAATCAGGGGTTGCCCTCTGGATCAGGGATCAGTTGGGCTTTGTTGGCTGATGGTATTAAAATTGGCTGAGCTGAGGAAGTAAAAGTGGTGTGACATTCAACCGTCTATCATCAGTGGAGAGATGTGCTTGAGAAGATAGGACACTTCCTTACTTTTGGAACTCTGAAGGCCTCCTGGTACATAGACTGTGTGGAAGAAGATAAAGGAGACTCTTTGGAAGGAGATGGGGGCCCTCATGGTGACCCTTTTGATGAATTCCTTTAGCTGTAGCTGTTGTCAATGAACTGCAGCTCAGGGCTATGGGCACAGCTGGAAAATCTCCGGAATCTGTCACTCACTCCTCCTCAGGTCAAAAAATAAACACGCAGACAGACCAAACGACACACACACATTCACACAGACAGAGGCACCACTAGGTGTCTGACTCCAAGGTAGTACTTACACACACACACACACACAAACACACATGGACATAGGTCACAGTTGCAGGAAATCCTCATATCCTTCGAGATAGTGATGCACTTGCCACAGATATAATCAGTTTCATTCTCAGAAGAAAAAAATGCCCTCCTGTTTGTAAATCTCCGAACTAATTAAATTTAGTTTAAAGGCTAATTGCCTGGACAGGGATTAAGTGTAGTCCAGGAATAAATTTGGCTCTATTTATAATTCAATTTACCTGACAATTAAAGTTCATTCTTTTCAGTGACTCCAGGCAACAACGTGTTATTTTAACATTTAAGAGAACTTTTACCCAGAAGAAAATGAACGGCCAGTGATTAACTTTTTTTATTATTTAAGTTAACGGTCATTAACAGTCATTCTGATAATCATAGAATAAATGTATTTAATTAAACAGTAAATTGCATTTATTGTTAAATAGAAATGACTGGTTGATATAAAAAAAATGTTGTGAAGAGAAAAGTCCATGTGACTCCAAAAGTACTTATTTACAAGTCGTTATGCATTCTAAAAAGACCCAAGAATCTTATAATGGTATTTTCAATAGTATATATAATGAATTTTAAGATTTGAAAAAATCAAAATAGTATAGTACATCTAATGCAGAGGTTGATGTAGTTGTAACCAAGTTAATCTCAAATCAGTCACCTGTTTTATATTTTTAATTATAGGGCAATAATTTAAATAAATCAGAGATTATATCACATATTTCAGCTAATCCAATTTCAAGACTGCAGCTAACCCTCCACAAATGCAAATGACTGTTTTTCCATAATGCTAATGTGGAATTTTTGCTGCCTTACAAAGGTGTGTGTACAGAGCACACATCCCCCCCCCTAGAAAAAAAGCAGTATGTTCAGCAACACATCCTGACCATGACAGGCAGTCTGCAGGCAAAGGCCTCCGGTAGCTGATGGCCTCTTCGATCTGTTCTTTTATCTCTCCTGGATCCACTGAAGATGCCAATTCTAGTGGCCACATACCGTAAGCATTAAAAACACAAGAGTCTAAGCAATGATTCATGCACTGACTCAACTCCCACGATTCTTGTTTCTATTTGGCAAGAAGCATGATTGACTGCCATGGCAGTTCTTGCCCACTACAGAACGATGCCAAAAGGAGGTCCAGCAGCATGGATGCTGACAGATTTAACCCTAGACAACATTAATTATGGTGACAGAGGAACCTGGCCCCGACAAAGAGCCAATAGGAGAGTTTGAATAGAGGCACAGAGACGTACAGTTACAGATGGCTGTTCCTAACAGCAGAGCTGATGTTATGTAAAGACTTCCAGACCTTGTTCCAATCTGTACTGAACAGATGCCTTTATGGTACAGAAGTCTTCTTTAGCACTCAACACCCTGACTACAATCTGTGATTTTTCCACTGCAGAAAAATATGATCAGATATACCTACATCCATGTGCTTCCAGTGGCTCTTCTTTTGATTAACTTTGAGTATTGAAAAAGGAAAAAAAATAACGATGAATTATACAATTTCACGGCACGTTCTCTTTTAACCCTCTGATTCAGCACTGATTTTAAGATTATTGTGTTAAAATGGATGACTGGGATTCCATTGCTGACTGGGATCTTCTGTGAGAAACCCATCAATTTTTCCTAAAACCAGTGTCTTCCAATGTATCCTACAACCCCATTTGCCAACCTATCCAGAAGTGTTAGATGGAAGGCAGGAGATATAACATGCATCAATTTTACATAGACTCTACATCAATTTTCAATTCAGCAGATCAGACACTCCAAAGACCTTGTGAAAGATGTCCTTCTACACATTTATGCCAAAATAAAAGATACAATAAAGCCAGTGGTAGCTTTTTAATTCTGTATTGTAATTCCCCATTAGCCCTTTGGTCCTCAGACATCTCTGTGTTTGTGTAGACCATGAGAAAATGTATTTTGGTAGCTCACAAGGCTTCTGTAGTAACATGGGTTACCACCTCATCCACACAAGGGGAACGTTTTCCCAACTAGATCCTAGTTTCCATCGTAAACTGTTCTTTAAACTAAAATGTTCTACACATATCTTCTCTAGCCTTCAGGCACTGTTGTTAGACTTCATGAGCTTGTGTTTTTGACAAGATAAATTCCTGCAGACCTTTCTGATGCCCATGTGATGAGTATTTTTACCGTGTCACCATGATAGCACTGCCCGGACCGAGTGGTGTATCATTTCTAGACGTACCCCTATCTGTTCTTATTTTGTACTTGTGGCTTTTCTCACCGCATTGTTCCGTTGCAGTTCTCTATGGATTTTAAAATATTTATTTACTTATTTATTTTTGTCCTGAATTATACTAGGATAAACCGGTTTTATTGTTACTGCTGTTATTATTGATGTTGTTATTGCTGTTTTTATTCTCATTGTCATTTTGTACTCCTCACTTATTTCCAATGTCATTCTAACGAATGTTTTTTTTTTTCTTGTGTGAGTTCTGTTTTCTTTTTTATGTATAGCTCTGACCAGAATATTTTCATTTGGATTTATTTTACCTTGTAAATAGTATTCCAAGGTGCTATGTACATAGCATTCCCACCAGAACTCACAAGAAGCCATAAACTGTGTATTTTAACCAAGAGGGGAAGACAGTGATTTAAAAGCAAATTGTTAATTTATGGCTCAACAGAAATCAAGAAACCAAGAAATAAAACCTTTCTCTCAAATGTGTAGTGCCTGGAATCACTCCACTCAACAAAGAGAATAAAAGAAAAGGACAGACAGTGAATGATGTTTGCACCATAACTAGTACACAGCCTCAGTTTGATGAAACCAATTTTATGGAAAATGCTGTTATGCCCTGGCAAAAGTTTATTACTGGGTGTTGTCCCTTAGGCTGGTAAAAGTTGTGTTCTAGAAGAACATGATTGGCTTATCTGGTCCCACACTAAATGGTACCATACTTTTGTTCATTTTGTTCCTTATGGTTTCCAGTAATTTCACTGAATTCAAGGAGCATTTCGGAGCAACTATTAGTCTAAACGTCTTATCAGCATTGTGGTGAAGCATGTTCACTCTCCTTCCCACCAGATATTAACATGCCATCCCTTGAGGTACTTAATGAAATGAACATACTGAGCCCAATTATAAGCATATAAAGTATATTTAATAGACCATAGTAGCGATAAACGTGTTAAGTGTTTTAATGTACTTTTTTAATACTTAGATTTAGCCCCTCACAGTGTTTTAACACTATACTGTTCATTTTTACCCACAGATTTCAGGAAAACACTGATTTAGGTTTGGATTATTGGAAAAATGTACACGTCACGAGTACAAAATGAATAAGGACAATTAACGTTGGTCACGTTGTAGACTAACTGCGCTGCATATTAACCACGCACCGGCTTTCTGTGTTGGCCCACGCAGGCGCCGCCGTCGTGCTGCTGTTTTATTAATCATCACTCTCGCCGGTGCGCGCGCCCGCGCGCTCACCCGGGAGTTCCACGCGCGTTCACGACACCTCGGAGGCGCCCGCGCGCTCACCCGGGAGTTCCACGCGCGCTCACCCGGGAGTTCCACGCGCGTTCACGACACCTCGGAGGCGCCCGCGCGCTCACCCGGGAGTTCCACGCGCGCTCACCCGGGAGTTCCACGCGCGTTCACGACACCTCGGAGGCGCCCGCGCGCTCACCCGGGAGTTCCACGCGCGTTCACGACACCTCGGAGGCGCCCGCGCGCTCACCCGGGAGTTCCACGCGCGTTCACGACACCTCGGAGGCGCCACGCCGCGCCGCGCCATGCATCATAACGGACAGAGGAAGTTGCGCTGAGCGGAGTTGGGGACGCGCCTTGGATGGAGTGTTGCGGGGACGATGCGCCCGTTCCTCGTCCTCGCGTCTCTGTACGGGTGCGTGCTGAGCTCAGGTAAAGTGCGCGTTTCCGAACTTTGGTTAAAGGTGAACCTCTTTTTAAAAATGTTAAATATAAAATTTGTATAAATAATACTGAACCGAGTTTATTGTCGGCACATTTTGTCCTTTATCTGTCCATGCTGTTCTACTTTTACGGTGAGATGTGACACATACGGTCAATGTCACCATGTGTCACTATGCCCTTTAAGTTCACGTCCACGGGGGCGAGAAAAGATCAGCCGATGGTTTATTACCCACCTATATGCTGTGGTACATATGAGCAGGTCAGCAGAAAAAAAAACAGGCTATTTCTTTTACAGCCTGGCCTGGCACGTATGTAATAAATGGCATATTACACACAGAGAAATGGAAGTACCGTGGGGTAGAAATAACGTACCTATCCTCGCAGGTACCTTTTTGCACCCTTTAAGGCACAATTGTGTGCCTGTCATGACTGGAATTTAAAATTCTATGTACATATAAGTATGATGTAGTGGTCTGCAAAGGGAGCTGGGGGTTAAAGACCTTGCGTAAGGTGGGCTCGAACCGGCAACCTCCCAGTCACAGGCACAGAGTTATACGCTGATCTATACGCTGCTGTGTCGGTCTGTCCAACTGTGATTTTCTTTTTCTGCCTTTGATGTATTTTCGTGCACGTTCCTTTGTGAAAATTTTACATGAAAATCAGGCACTTTAGAAAAAAATTGTCATATTCACTAGTCATTCTATCTATATAGTGCAGCTGAAATGTACCAATTTACAAGCATTTATGTTGGAGGATAATGATGTCACAACCAACGCAACGCAGCACAGTTATAATTCATCTTGTTTAATTAATGAAAGCATTATTTCACTGTGGTTGAGTATTGGCAGCTACTTCACTGTATGAAGTTGCTGTTTGTGTGTCGGAACGTTACAGTGTGATTCACTACAAAGATCCAGACCTGATGAGCCACAAAGTGACTAATGTTGATCATCGTATTGTACATAAATGTGGGGGGTGTGCTTATTTGTTGGGTATGTGCTGGAAATAGGAGAAAACGTTGTGTGTGAAGATCTGAGGGATCAGGCCATCTCCAAAACAGCAGATCTTTTGGGGTGTTCCAGGTATGCAGTGGATAGTACCTCTCAAAATTGGAGGACAACCGGTGAGCTGGCAACTGGGTCACAGGCACCCGGTGAAAGCAGGTCCATCTGGTCTGATCTGACAGAGGCACAAATTGCTGAAAGCCTCATTGTTGGCCATGACGGAGAGGCGTCAGAACACGGAGCGCACCGGCAGACTGGTCAGAGCGTGCTGACCCTCGCCCACGGCGGCCACGGTGCAGTCGACGCGTTGTGCCACCTGCTGCGGACCATACGCACCTCTTCGTGGTGACAGTGGCTTCTTTTCACAACAAAATAGTTCCATGATGGTCAGAGGAACATCACACAGTGAAGTCTCGGTGCCAGTGACGGGACACCTTCCAAGGTCTTGTGGTGTCCGTGCCGGAGTAGTTCAGATCTGTTTAGGTGGCACGTGAGGAACAACAATATTAGCCGAGTGGTTTTAATGTTGCTTTTCCGCACGATTTCATGGACAAGTTCACCCTATCTCTAACATGACAGACTTTCAGTAATCTTCCAATCACGGCCCGTTAGGGGTGGGGTACCGCCTGTGCCCGTAAGAACAGCGTCCATGCCAAGGCTCAGGAAATTAAAAATGATCTGAGGCAATACGAAAGCAAAGTCACGTGGCCTCAACGTCGCTTTAATAAACCGGAGAGGGTGTCAGACACGAATGATTAGTGGCGAAAAGCATTTCACCTCATCTACTTTACCGGTCATAAAGCGAGATCGTTGTGTTTTTTCTCTTCTCCATATTTCAGTCTGGCCCCTACAGATGCAGTGTTACCACTGCGAGGAGACCCTGCTGAACAACGACTGCTCAGCACCCAAGTTCATTGTCAACTGCACGGCCAACATCCAAACCGGCTGTCAGAAAGAGGTGATGGTGGGGGCAAACGGTGAGCGGTGGTGATCAGCCATTCGTAATGTCATCTAGATGAAATCGGAATTAACCAGACGCACACTCTCTTAAACGCTGCTGGCCTCCGGAGGGAAGCTCTGGCTTTCAGGTTGATCAAACTCTCAGGAATTTTGGTGGCGCTCATAATTCACTGCCAATTAATAACATAATGAGCTATTGAATTACAGCAATTATAAAGCAATCTAGTCAGTGGGTGAGTTGGTTTCTACTCTGCTTGTCGCAGTGATATAATTTAATCCAATTAAACAAAATGAGATGCCCCCCCCCCCCCCCAACTCTCAGGCCTGATGTATATTTAGATTCTCGCCTCTTTTTCTCTCCGCCAGGGGTCTCGTATCGTAAGGCCTGTGCGTCCTACACCACATGTCTGATCGTGTCGGCGGGGTACCAGTCCTTCTGCTCCCCGGGGCGTGTGGGTTCTGTCTGCATCAGCTGCTGCAACACGCCTCTCTGCAACGGCCCGCGCCCCCCCCACGCCAACCGTGCACCTCGCCAACGCCCACTCCGTCCCACGCACCTCCTGCTCCTCACAGCTACTACAGGAGTTCTGCCCTCCATCCTGCTGTGATGCCCACAGAGAGCCAAGCGAGAGGAAGAAACGGAGCTTTACTTTCCATAGCATGATCCTTCAAAACTGATTCTGTTGGGCCGAAAGTCATCTGTTCGTTTTTTTCCTTTCAGCCCTGGCCTGGAGCCCTTAAAAAGTCAAGGTTGCTCAGTAGACCGTCTAGGAGCACGATTGGTTTGTGGGTTGTGAAGAGCGCTGGTTTGGACACGTTGTCATTGTCGCTTATGTCTGCAGCTGAGAGAACCATTCCGTCACCCCCACCAGAACCACTCGAGATTCATGAGCTGGAAAAAATGATTGGTAGAGGAGCCATGTGCTAGACCTCCACTGTCTGGACTCATACAGAAGAAATGTAAAAGTAAATTGGAAAAGTGCTTTCAGTGGTGGGTGAGGCTGTGAGCTCGGTGTTCCTTCTCTATTTACTCCCTTAGGGCCTAACTTCAGTCATAATGTTGCTTGAAACTCGTCAGTTTAATTGATTTTTGGGTGGGAGGAGAACCTGATGGGGGACTGTTTTTGTGTCCATTATTTGCTTGTGTGACGGTTACTTTAAGGAACAAAATAATGAAAAACGTGTTTTGCCGTAGGCTGACAATGTATTATCAACATCATTTCTTTTGCAACAGTGCATTGTGAAATAAAACCATATATATTAGTTTTGCACGCTTGTGACCAATCGTAATCATAGCACACCATGAGTAATCCTTCCTCCACACTTCGTGTTGAACCCGCACCGCTGCACGTTCCTATTTTACTACCCACGTTGGCCGTTTTTAATACGTCATTTGGCAACTTGGCTTTGTTGTTTTTCGGGATGAGTAACGTTTTGGGATTTTTTTTTCTCCGTTCTTTTTGTTCCCAGACCTGATTCACCCTTTATGACTGAGGATCCTCGACGCACATTCTGTGCAGCACTGTACTGCCCCCCACTGGTCCCCGGCAGTATTACAAAAGGCCTGTGTTGCAATACAGAGGTCCAGACAAGGGGACCTATAATTTACTGCATTCCCAGCATCCTTTAGTTCCCCTTGTAACAGACTGCACAAGGTATTCTGTAACATTCCCAACCACAGGGAGTAAAAATGCCAGTTTCAAGGGATGCTGGGTATGAATTATCAGTCATTTTTTTCAGCATTTGAGTCAGAGCTCAATTTCACACTGCAGCTCCCCTCCGGCATGACCGGCACCTTTAACTAGATGGCATTAGTATGATTTGTGCTGCCGCTCCAGTTGACAGTGTTACTAACTGTTAATGTTACTAACTGATAATAACATGGTCTGGTCAAGTCAGAATACTGTTTTACAAAGACTAGTGTAAAGCTACAGCTAATTCTAAGATAGAATAGGAACGCTGGGTGTGGATAACAGAAGACTTGCATTTTCTATTGAAAGAAGATCTAGATCAGGCACTTATTTTGATTGTCACTTTTTTTTTTTATCCTTCTCAGGCTTTCTGGTATTAAGGCAGATGGATTCATAAGCCTAAAAATCCATTATTAAATCTATTAGGGGTGTGTTATAACCCCCCACCCCCCCATTGGTTTTGACAGCTGAGGTAGTACAACACAGTATAACTTTAACCAGACCGAGGCTTGGCTCAGACGTCTTTGTGCATCCAGAATATGGGCATTCCTTTAGCATCTCTGTATGGAGTCTCAAGAAGCGTCTGAGCCACAGGAGACCACGATGATGTCTGGGGGGAGGTAGCATTAGAAAGAGGAGGGAAAAGTGGGACAGAAGGAGGTGGTGGTGGTGGTGGTGGTGGAGGAGGAGGGACAGAGGGACATAAGGCAGGAGATGCTGGTGGAGGAACTATTGCAGTAATTTGCTCTTCTTGCTTCATTGGCGTCGGCCTGCAGAACTTGTACAGCACCTCGGTGGGCATGATGGACGCCAGGGTGCCCACATTTTGAACCGGTGCTGACAGGACGAAGCCCAGATGGGCATAGAAGTGCTGCTTGTCGTGGGTGGTGAGGCAGAGTCGTGTGTAACCCCTCTTGCGGGCGTAGGCCTCCACCCCTTCCATTAGGACGCGCCCGTATCCCTTTCCTCGCTCGGTGCTGAGCACCACCACCGACTCCACAAACAGACTCCGGCTCCCTAACACGCGCGAGACACGAGCGTGGCCCAGGACCGAGTCCTCCACACCCGGCCGGCGCAGCAGCAGCAGCAGACACGCCGGGAGGCCCGCGCAGGACTGGCGCAGAGAATGGAGGCGGGCGCCGGGACTGCGGCTCCACTGGGCGTTCAGAAGATCCGCGCACCGGTCGGTCAGCTCCCAGCGCTCGTGCAGGGGGACCACGCACAACTCCCCGTCACACCTGGTGGACACAGTACACACACACAGAATAACGCTCACGTCCTCTCCTTCCGGTGTGGTCTCCAGAGCTACAGACCAACACCAATCACAACAAGTAAAAAGGTAATGAGGGTGGTAGTAGCCTAGTGGGTAACCAGAAGACCCAGGTTCAAATCCCACCTACTACCATGGTGCCCCTGAGCAAGACACTTAACCCTGAGTGTCTCCAGGGGGGGACTACTGTCCCTGTAACTACTGGTCGTAAGTTGCTCTGGATAAGGGCGTCTGCGAAATGCTGTAAATGTATGAAATTAAAAATGTCTCTGTGGCTCTTATTTTGGCTTTAACGTGGAGGGCTGGTGACCCCGTACGCGCCCGGCAGAAAGCCGCGACTCCCGCCCCGTGGAGATACGTACATGGTCCTGCCGCACGGAGCGTCCGCTGCTGCTACCACGCGGCTCGTTCTCAACCCACGAAGCCTCGCGTCCGGCGTGCAACGTGCGTGGAAACGATGGCGGCAGCTGCCACGCTTTCCGCGGCCGCCCTAACGCCTTCCATTCGCGGCGCAAGAAAAGGGGCGAGAGGAAGCTTTTCTAGAAAAACCACCACGCCACCTGGCGGACGGAGGACTGAACAATCAGAGCCTATTTACCGGTTACACACGAACAGAAAGCGACCTCTCGCTGTTACTGTTTATACAACGTTTGCGAAATTACACTTTAGACTTAGTAATTCTTTTTTGTAATATATTATTCAGATTTTGGTCTTGTTGCTAAGCAACGTCCATCGGTGGGCAGGAAGGAGGTTATAATGACACACACCAAGACACTATTACATAACTTATTGTGGTCCGGGCTTACAAAAGCTTTGCAAATTCAGACATTTTAATACCCCATTCTCAAAATATGGCTTCTATGATCAACCTTGAAAATACGCATCAGACAACATTCTCTTGATTTACAGTGTTTATTGTAACAAATTTTAATTCTTACATTAATTTAGCAGAATTACATCAGCAGTCCCCGGAAAAAAGCAAAAAAATAAAATAATAAATTTCACAGTATAAGATATGCATTCTGAAAGTTAGTCTACTGCAAATTAGTCACTTATTACTTATCGTTTGGTAAACTTGTACTTGGCACTAGGAAATAAAGCCTTACGATGCAAGAGGGAAAAAAAAAAAAAAAACTTCTTTCTATGACCCCTTAACAAATGTATTTTATATCCTGTGTTTGAGCATAAATACAAATGCTTGAAAATATAATGGCATTAGACTTAGAAATAGGGGAGCAAAGATATTAAGTAGAAGTGAAGAGAACTAAAACCAATATTCCTGGAATGCATTAATTCACATTAGAATGGTCAAAAAAATAAAAATTTTTCTTTTTAAAATTAAGAAAAATCTGTGCTACTGTGTGGGTTTACATTGAATTCTTACACTTCTTTGATGTCTGCAGATTCAAAAGCATGTAGGGTAAAACAGGAGGAAAGTCATTGTTCTCCATTCTGTATTTCTAGATTTAGAATAACTAAAAGGAGATATTTAAGCACAGAGCAAAATAAAAAAGGTCTGGTAAAATTACACTTTCTCTAGCACAAAAACGGCACCATGGAAATTGTCACAGTAACCACAAAAAGTGGTAAATCTGTAAATTAGACAATTTATGAAGGAAATCGATTTATGGCATTTCTTAAAAAAAAAAAATAAAAATCATCTTGTTGGGTTAAGCTCTGCACAAATCCAAGTGCAAGCTGTTGTGAGCATAGAAGATTAACATACATATTAAATAAATAAATTCTCAGCCAAAAAAAAAAAAAAAAAAAGATGACAACATATATCTTAAGGAAGGATAATTGTTGTAAATATTTGTTTAAAGATGGCCATAGAAAACGAAGTAGTAGGAAACATTAAATGGTAAATATGAACTTATTCTTCAGAATTTGCGAAAGCAGCTAATCTACTTGGCTATTTCTACTGAAGTTGTTTAAGAGTTCAGGTGGATAATAGGCAATGGTCCAAAGATTTATCAGTTCAAGTCATGGATTTGCATTCAATCTGTTTATGATATTTACAATGGCAAAGAGGATCAATGAGCCTCCATCGTTTAAGAAATAATCCTTTCCCCAATCAAATTATAAGCAAATCCAGTTTTTGAGGCATTGACTTGATACTAAGAACTCAATAAAAAGAGGGGAGGGGCGGGTCTTAACAGCTTGTCTGAAGTACAACACCATTCCTTCAAAATAACTTTTAAATCCTGCAACACAGGGACCTTCACACTATTACGCCTGATCTCAAAGATAAACTTTTCAAATTACAAATGGAAGAAAAAATAAAATAAAATCAAAATCTAGATTTTAATGAAGCAGTTTAAGTGATTGCACCAGACACAAGCCTGATGAGACACATCAGATGTTTATTCATTGTGCTTTTAAGTTGCTTTACTTCTTCTCTTTCTTCTTGTCCTGCAACAAAGCAAAAAATAAATTAAATAAAATTAAAAAAATAGAATTAGCAAGTTTGATTAATTTAGTCACCAACAGACCTTTTCATTCATTGCCAGAATCACCATTAGCTTCCTGAAGATGGTCACAAAGTCAAGGAAGAGATCAACACAGTGCCTGTGGAAACCAGATGCAGTTATATACAGAAACAAAAAACAGAACAGGGACATTTTAGGGACATTTTATGCAGGGACATTATATGCAAATCATGGAAACATGGTGACCACTGAATGTAGGTGTTCAAAAACAGAACATTTTCAGATTTATTTAAGTCATTTAGCAAAACTGTATCTGCATGAGAACCAAAAAACGTAATCATTACATACAAATGGTCGCCAGGTGCAGACATCGCTTCCTCTATTCTCACTGTGCATATACAAAAAATATCTTCTGGGGATGAATAATTATCTTTGCTTACCAAATGTAATCCTTGTCGCCCATCTCAGCTTTCTCAATGATGAGTTGAGTGTCAAACAACACAAATGCACACATGAGTGCCAGGCCAAGGTACAAGTGAGCCTGTGAAGACAAGGGCACACCACAGTTTAAAACTGGACTTTAATTTAAAAGCACGTCCTTGGTTGTGATTCTTTCTAGGCAATAAAGAGTACATAGTTGATAAGTAGCCCTTAAGAGTACATAGTTGATAAGCATAATCATATTCTACAAAGGTACCTCAGCCACACCCACACCAGGGGAATAATAATAATACTGTAGCGTCATTAAGGAGACATCCAGGATCAGTCTCCATCTAAATATTTTGGATTGCTCTCATACCTTGAAGAGCAGAAGGGAACCAAAGAACATGTTGAGGACAGACACCAACAGCAAAATGGACAGTCCAGACATCAGAGTACCTGCAGGAAAGATATAATAAATGACTAAGTGTAAGCTGAAGTAATGGGAGCACAGGACAGCTACTTCCACGTTGGACTGGATTCATGAGTGGATTGGTGATGCTATTGGGGCTATATTAAAATGTCCAGGTGCTCACCTCCCAAAAAGAGGTAACTCCTGCGCTGGGCATACAAAGCGCTGAGAGTGAAGCAGATGAAGATGACTGAGGTTCCCAGGAAAGCAGTCATGATGATACTGCAGACAAAATAAACTCAGAATGAATTGAAATTATACAGAACACAGAAAAGAAAAGCAGAAGGAAACTAATTGACCAACTGTTAACTGTAAAACTACAGAAGCAAACATCAAGGGTGCTGCTTAAAGCTGTAAATAAGAAGAATGTTAGATTTAAAATGGCAAACCTAAACAAAGTAGAATATTGTTTGGAAGACACTACAGAGCAGGCGACTGCTTGATCACAGTGGTAAGTTTACCATAAACACCCACACCCAACAGAATGTCACTGCCTTACCTTGGGTTAATAGTGATGACATAGTCCATGGTAGGGCCCAGTCCAACACCTGGGATGATTTTAATATTTAACACACATAATAGTAATTGTAAAACTAAGCAAGCACAAGGGTGTAGTCTACACCACTGGTGCCCGTATCAACCGAGACAGCGTCCCTTCTTAAAGGGAGCTGGGGAAAACTGTGTTTCAATCAGACCTGTGAAGAAGGCAAAGCCAGCCAGTATAGCCAGTCTCTTTTGCTCAGTTTGGGGTGTGTGTGGAGTCATCGCCAGCCACCCCATCAAAGCCAGGGATCCAAGCATAGACAGCAAACCGGCCTGAAAATGAAGGGAAATTGCTATTTATGAATATCCTACCACACACTGTTGTGTTTTCAAGAAACTGCAACAAAACTGTTCATAATTTGAGAAATTGCTTAAAATTCAGAAACCTATGTGCAATATGAGACTCAAATTGTTGCCCCAGTCTTAAGTGATGCCTGGACTCCACCAGTCATGTTACCTGAAGGAACCTGGTGACCACATGGACGTAAGCTCCTGCAGCCGCCACAAACATGCACACAGCGAGGCTGGAGTACACATTTTTAAGGTGCTGCTGAGTAGAGCGTGAGCTGTGAGAAAGAGAGAAAGTCCAGTTAAACAGAGAACAGAGGCTGCAGAACCAGCATGATCATCACAGTATGCAGGCATAATCATGCCTACATGCAGCCACAACAGAAGCAACTGAACTAGTCACATTGCTAAAGTCAATTCATGCATATATTTCGTTAAGCAGATTTATAAAAAAAAAAAATTTAAAAAAACTTACATTTGAGAGAATTTGAAAAGGGCATCAAAGTTGATGTTGCGGTCAAAGACATTCATTTTTTTTCTCTTGTGTGATCTGGAGGACAATATATGCTATCTGGCAAAAAGGAAAAAAAAACATCTTAAATATGACAAAAGCTGTTTTATTAATTTACACACTACAACTACAGATGATTCTATTTTTACTATAATTTATCTTGATGACTGCAAATAATGAGACACCAAAACTTCAAAAGATGCATTACAGATCTGCCATTAGACTTATTCTTTTATAAAAAAGGACCTCGATACAGCTGAACTCTGAAACGATGATGATGATCGATCCAGGCAAAAGATCAACATATTCTAGCAGCTGCCAACAAGACGTCGGTGCCAGATTTCCCAGACATATAAAACTGTTCCCAGCAAGTACGGCGGATGGGCTCACCGGCACACAAGTCCTGGATCCCACAGCTACCGGAAGTTAAAGTGGTTTAATTATTATTTATAGCTGGCGTCAGGCGACTCAAACGCAACTTGCAGCCCACCAGCACTCAAACCCGCAACTCGACACGACACGTGTCGGTACAGAAATATCTCCCGGCCAATAACCGGTGGGACGGCGTGAAGGCGAAAATAGTTACCTGCCGGCCACTTCCCGAAACGCAGAGGAACATTAAAAAAATGCAACCGAGACACCCTTATCCACGGCGGTATCAACGTACTAATAAAAATCCTACAAACGTGTGAGATTTCTAGTCGAACAGGAAACGCGCACCATAAAAAAAAGGAGTGACCGCGCTGGACATTAACGAAGACACGAAAAAAAAGTACAAAACGCGAACAGGAACCGAGGGCAAACGCGAAAGCGGCCAATTGTGAAAATGCTGCAATAAGGACACGTTTGCCGCAAACAACTCGTTTACAGAGAAGAACGCCCGACGGGACGTTCACGCCGCTGGAGAACCAGGCCCCGACGTTATCTAATCCCCATGCTAGCGCTGCACGGCCAGCTAAACGGCAGGCGCACGTAGTCCAGCACGAATAAGCACGCACGGCGGGCGTGTGGAAATATAGCCGCTGTCGTATTTAATTACCTTCCATTCCTGCTCGCCGAGCTGGACTGGCTGACGACAATTTTAAACACCCGCTAAGGCTAAAGCTAAACACACGCTAGCTAAAAACAGAGAGGCGAACGCGGACATGTCGGTGTTTAGCGTTCCGCTCCTGAACGGCAGACGCGCAAGGACATGTTTACCAAATATCTGTTCGTGTTTGTAGTGTAGGGAGAGGTTTCCTTACGATGTTAATCCGCTTTCGTTTCGTTAGCCTTTCGCAGCCCCTCGCCGTCTTCTTCTCCCCGATTCTGACACGTATGTACGTCCTGATGTCATAGCACCGCACACGCCTACCGATGTTGCCAAGTCCGTCTGTTCTAAGTCACGGAATCGCATGAAGAAGAAATACCATTGAGAAGGAAGTAGGTGCGTGTTTGTGCTGCGTGATCTGGCAACACTTGCACTTCGCAGCCCGCAATCGTACTGCAACAGTTGCATAGGTCGCATTACATTGTGTAATTTATGCTAACTCATTATTAGTCAACGTTAGATAGAGAGCAAGGCTTCGCACGAAATTTGTAATAGGCAGATCGTACTTTATTAGGATGCTTCAGGTCAGAATCAGTTTGAATCGTATTTACAAAAATGGTCACTGTTTTGGGGGCATAAAGTTATATTTCTTATATATTCATAACATAAGATATTTAATGACTATCACTGTTAAACATGTTAAATAAAAAGCAAGGTTATATTCTTGCAGAGCATACTTTAAAACAACATTGATTTTTTAAAACAATCCTTTGCCCTTCTTTATGTTCAGCTGTTTCCACTGTGGTAGACTGGCAAACTTCTCTCTAGGCATCCCAAATATGGCAAGAAAATCTCTATCTGATAGGTATTTCTGTTATAAAAAAAGAGAGAAAGGTATGATAATTAAAACCAATACATAATCGAATACCACACACAGTGCTTTATTATTTTATGCTATAGTGATTATATTATATAACATAATTAGGTATGTTGGTCCTTAACACTGTGGGAATTTTACAGGAAGAGCCCGTTGTCTGGGTTAATCCACCTCTCTTTGCGCTGGATCCACTCCATTCGGTAGGTTCTCTGCTGCTCTGTTCATTAACTGATTGGGCTGGAACTCCTGGTAAACTTTATTGTTTTCAGCAGCACTTTTCTGCTCCTATTAGAAAATATTTTTGCTTTTCAGTTTGCCAATAATTGCATTTATGAATTTATGTGTACAGATATATTCTTACATTTGCAACCCTAGTTAGTGAAGTAACTTCTCCAAGCTCCATCTTCAGCTGCTCATAGGTTTTCCCTCCCTGAAAAAGAAATTAAGTTCAGGCATATTTGGACACACAGTGTGACTAGATAAAAGACGTTTGTCAATATGACAAGCAAATATCTTGCCTCCTGGGGACAAATAAAATAAAAATATTTAGAGAACACCACCACCACCACAAGAAGTATTCACATCCACCCACACTCCATTTCGAAGGGTCCCATGCCATGAACCATCCAGTGAAGGTGGGAGGTTCAAATCCTTGCTTGACTAGCAGTATGGGGGTCTCAGGATCTCTGCCTCCGGGGTGGTTGTGAAGGTACTCCTGACAGGTGACCACTGACTCCTTACGCTCCACCTCATTGGCGTTGTTGCCTAGCCACAGGAACACCTAGCAAGAAAAGAACAGTTATAGGTAAAACAAAGCAAAAAAAAAACATTCCTGATTACATGCATGGCATTTGTTATGTTTGATGGTGATTTGGTCTTGAAAAATGCAAAAAGATGCATTACCTGATCCCATGTATCCAAGAGCATGACATCATCCTCCATCAGGTCATCTTGAGTAAATGCTGTGATTTCATTTACAATAAATTTGCCTGTCTTATTGGAGCACTCAAAAAGTCGTGGCTCATGACTAATTGTAGTCTGCTGCAGCCTGTGGAGTAGGTATTATTATTTAGTAAAAAATACAAATATAATATTGTAATTGCATTAGAGAGGAAATACTTAACAAAAAGTCAATATTGTCCGAAAATTTTCACTGTACCTCTTGTCACTAGCATATGGAGTTTTCCCCCCCAGCAAATCCCAGAATTCAATGGGCTCCTGCCCCTCCGCCACAGTCTCCACAGGACCCTGACTGATGACGGTGCTCACTTGCTTGGCCATGGCCCTCTCGTCTCCACTAGAGCCCTGGAACACCAGAGAGAATGTTTGTGAGAAGGCTCTCCCTCTTGCAAATATGTGCGTCACTCTAAAATCTCATTGGCCACCTAACATGTTAATATTATTGGCCTGTAGTGATCCCACATAATGCCTCCCGACCTTTCCACACCACAGGTAAACACCAGCCTGGCTCTTGAGCAGAAAGACATCATTTGAGTTGAGGAATGAAGCCAGGGCAGGCACTTCAATGGCCTTGGTGTTGGACGAGTCGTATCCTTTGACCTGAAAGTGTCGAATTGGAGGCTCAGGATCTGAGCCACCCTTCCTTGAAGTGCCACCCTGCACAGTAGAAAAGAATCCAGCCACTGGTCGAGGTCATGTGACAGGACATGTGTGCACTCTGATTGAGCTTTACATCTCAACATCGCAAAACACACACCTCAAATACGACCATCTTCCCCTTGAATATGGTCATGAAGTGTCGAGGCTCTTTGCCCATCGACACCCGCACTTGCACGGGCTCACCATTGTACTTATCATCAAGACTGACTGCCTGAAATGCAGAGGCTGCCAGCTCGTCCTGAGACGCATGTCTTCCCTGCAGAGAAAAAAAACACTTTCTATATTAAATCAAAGACAATCGAGAATAATTATGTAACTGAAACACATATTTCAATAACACAAGTTTAGACTGGCCATTAAAAAAACAATAGTCATACATTTCACTCTAATTTACCTGCCAGATGTAGAGAATGTAGTTGTTCTTGCCATGAACCTTGTAGGTGTACAAGATAAGGTAGCAGTCCCCTCCATAGAAGTAGCCATGCAAACTGGGCTCCACTGCAACCAACTCCAGATTCTCAATCCGCCAAACCTGTGACGTGAAATGTTCAAGGAACATCAGAGTAATGTGGAGGAACATGTCCTGGTGCTCCTCTAAAAAAATGTTTTTAAAAGTCCCGCCTCTCACACCTGCACTTCTCCAGTTCCATCATCCACCATACGCTCTTGGGCGGCCACGATAGGCGTTGCGTACATCCTGGAACTGTCAAACTTCTCCTGAGTGACTTTCGCTGTCGAATTACAGCATTCTTTAATACTAGTGTCTGTGGTGAACCCGGGTCCGATAGTAAACCCGAAAACACACTCCCACTCACCCACTCTTCCCACTGTGTGTTTTTTCCCCAGGCCTGCGGTCTGGTCTCTGACAGTCCACCTTTGGAAGAGTTGTTTGAAGAGGGCCGACTCGGCTCCGTCATTCACTGCCTCCACGTTGGTGTTGTGGGGGTACCCCTTCATCTGGATGAACTCCTACGATAGACATGAAGGTGCAGATCTGCGACTGTGCACGGCTGTCCCTGGGACCGCGACATTGTTATCTGCTTTGTTTACAGTAGTTTGCATTTTTATTTTGGCATGCAGCACCTTCATATCAGGCTCTGCCATCTCTGCAGGAGATACCGATCAAGAAACTACGAATTTGTGTGCCTTTGTGTGCCTAATTCCCTTTCATTGAACTCAATGTTCCAAAATACGTATAACATGTCAGCTACACCCACCAGAGCTCGGGCCATGGCGGCCTGTTTCTCTGCCTTGTTGGCTCTCTTCCCCTTCCACACAAACACCTTCACCCCACCCTGGTCCAGGATGTAACAGTCCTGGAAACATAAAAATTCCATTCCACAGTTTTTGCGGCACCATGCTTCAGTTTGTTCCCTAAATCTTTTCCATATGTATTTAAAATCTTTAACACACCATTGCATGTACTTATGTAATAAATCTATATAATGAAATGATTCTTACGTCGTGGCTGAGCAGGTCCTGCACCAATGGTCGGGTGGCAACTTCTGTCACCTTCATTGAGCCATCAGCATCAGAAACTCTAGAAATAATATTTGAATTCTCACCCACCAGTCACACCAGTCTGCACGTTGTGCAACAGATACTGGATTATCTATAATGTCACAGTGGTTATGTTTCTCTGATCATGAATAAATAAAACTGCGATGTAGACTGTATCTTTCCAGATTTCCAGTAATTATACATGGTCATAGTGGAATATTGTTTATGACTTAAACACAGAATGATTGAAGGAACCAATGAGGTTCTATTCCTTACTGGTAAAGAGTGAGTTTTGACATCTGCTCTTGGTCAGCTGCATCATCTGTACTTCCGCAGGGCAGATTGATCGTCCTTTCCCCAAGGATTGTGGTCAAGGCCTCCATGAGAAGAGAAGAGTTCGCCTCTGCATCCCCCTCTATCACCCCAATCTCTGCCCGGCCGCCGCGCTCGCGGTCACGGATGTCCTTTGCCAGGATCATGCCCTGTTTAACACAATATTTTATTCCTCCTTGTTTTATTCCACAATCCTTTATTAATGACCTGTCTCAAACTGGATTCAGGGAGGAGGTTTGAAGACACCCCAGTTCAGTACCTTCATTCGCTCCTGTGTGTTGCTCTCTGGTCCGTTCCACTGAATGATGGTCTTGCCTGTGTCCAACAGAAAGACGTCTCCAAGGTTGAAGCTCTGCCAGCTCATCTCTACCTGCAGGAGGGCAGAAATGCCACAATGTATGGGAAGCATCAACATACAGTACAGACCAAACGTTTGGACACACATTCTCATTCAATGTGTTTTCTTTATTTTCATGTGCAGTTATGTACTTAACAAAAAGTGGAGACCTGGTCTCCACAGTCACCGGACCTGAACCCAATCGAGATGGTTTGGGGTGAGCTGGACTGCAGAGTGAAGGCAAAGGGGCCAACAAGTGCTAAATACCTCTGGGAACTCCTTCAAGACTGTTGGAAAACCATTTCAGGTGACGACCTCTTGAAGCTCATCGAGACAACAACAACAACATTTTTTTCTTATATAGCCCAAAATCACATACAGTATGTCTCAATGGGCTTTGACAGGCCCTACAGTTGACACCCCCCACACTTGACCCTTCTGCACACAAGGAAAGACTCCACACTAAAAAAACTCTAGGAGAGAGAAAAAAGAAAGGAAGAAACCTTGGGAAGGAGTGGTACAGAGAGGGACCCCCTTCCAGGGTAGAGTGAGCCTGCAAATGGTGTCAGTGCAGGGTTGGGGATGATATAATAATAAGTCCTCCAGTTGTAGGATCGAGAGAATGCCAAGAGTGTGCAAAGCAGTAATCAGAGCAAAGGGCTGCTATTTAGAAGAAACTAGAATATACAACATGTTTTCAGTTAATGTTAAGTACATAATGTTAAAGTGAAGTGATTGTCACATGTGACACACAGCAGCACAGCACACGGTGCACACAGTGAAATTTGTCCTCTGCATTTAACCCATCACCCTGAGTGAGCAGTGGGCAGCCATGACCGGCGCCCGGGGAGCAGTGTGTGGGGACGGTGCTTTGCTCAGTGGCACCTCAGTGGTACCTTGGCAGATCGGGATTCGAACCAGCAACCTTCTGATTACGGGGCCGCTTCCTTAACCGCTAGGCCACCACTGCCACCACTGTTAAGTACATAACTCCACATGTGTTCATTCATAGTTTTGATGCCTTTAGTGAGAATCTACCAATATAAATGGTCATGAAAATAAAGAAAACACATTGAATGAGAAGGCGTGTCCATACTTTTGGCCTGTACTGTATTTCATAGTATTCCAGCAGATGGATGGATTTTTTTCAAAATAATAATGAGGCCAACTAATTTGCTTCTTTCCGAACATCTACATCATGCTCATTTGACTGTATTTCCTGTAGGCCTTATCTTTTTAAATCATTTCCATTGGCAACTATATCCTACTCACCTCCCTGGCCACCACTCTTCTCCTCCCCTTCACATGCAGGAGTCTTTGGACTTCATAGCTGTTGGTCTCAACGTGCTTCATACCTGATGCCACACCACCCTTCTTATAGCTGAAGACGCAAAATAAAACTCAATTACAGTTTGGTTGTTTTTTCCTTTCCTTGTTGTCCCTGCTGTTGTCTGGGGTAACTAAAATAAGAGTGAGATATATTGATTACAGACATGTTTTGGGTTTTAAAAAGGCCATTAAGAGTCACTGTCTCCAGATGAACGGGTCCATTAACCATTAAAGCAGCAAGTCTAAAAGCACTTACATGAGTGCCTGTTTGAAGTAGCCCCGGAAAGTGTCAGACTCGTAACCCTGCACCTCGCGGTGCTGCACTGGGCTGGAACCCAGGAAATCGTCCAGCTGGATGGTGTAGACTGCTGCCGCTCCCTGCTCATCCTGACTGGACTCGGAGCCAATCCAGTAATGGATGTTGTAGGACAGAGACGAACCCACCGTCTTGGTCTGAAGACAGACAGAGCAGAGGGAGAACAGCCAAAGGGCTGGTATGATGAAAAGATGCACATGCGGGGCAGATAAAGAGTGGAAAGAAGATTTAGAGGAGAAGAGGAAACGGAACTGTGATGAAAGACAGGAAGAAGTGATACCGTTGGGGTGAGCTACAAAGTATAGAACAGCATGGAAGCATTAAACAATTTAATAATCATTAACAAACTGCATTTTTATATGTTTATTTGTTTATGTTTCATTATGCTGCATCATTACATATTTGTATTTTATCATATTGCAAACATAAAATGCTCTATATAAATTTAATTCATTTTATTGTGACGCATTGTACAATTAAATGTTAATTGTTTTGAATGTGGAGGAGAATTCATGAATTTCATGATGTTACTTTCTCTGGACATATGACATTGAAGCTTGTACTTGAATTCTGTTATGGAAAAAATAGAATGAGCGATTGTGATTGTATGAACAAAGAATCTGTGGAAGCTTTTATGATTAAATTGCAATTGCATTAACTATCCCTGTGCATTTTATACACTGATATCCAAACACACAGTGACTACTGAGATAAGCATGCAAACCACATGTAAATACAAAACTATGCAGGCAACCTAAAATGCAGCGAATGAGAGTGAATATAATATGATATGTCAGGGATGTAGCCATAGAATCTCCTCACGGTATGGAACAACTCACTTACTGAGAGAACCACGTAGCAGTCGCCCTCAAAAAAATTCCCATGCGATTTTTCAGGGACCAACACCATTTCCATTTTCTATGAGACAGATTTAATGCTTTTCAGTCATGCAACAATAAATAAATACAGTGTTCTTCATAACAACAGAAAGACAAATACACTATAAAAAAAATACCTCTATTCTCCAGATTATAATCCCAGGGGTATTAGTCACCGCTCTGAAGGTGTATTCCATGATGTCCCAGAACCTTCACCTTGTGTCAATTCAATCAAAATTGAATTCTGAATATATCAGATTTTTTTATAGAATTAAAAATATATAACACCTTTACAAAACACTGTTAACATGAGCTGCAACTGTTCTGATATCAGGTCCCTAATCATTCCGACGCATTACTGTTCAGTGCTGTCAGAGCAGGAGAATTAATTACATTTATGTACAGTAGAATTGCAGATAATAAGGCATTGCATAGCACAGGCATCCTTTTGTCCGTGTCTGTGTTCAGCGCTGAAGATGGGTGCTGTCGGCACTTTAAAACCCATCCTCCCTTCAGCAGCAAAGGAGCTGGTCTCACTTAAAATGCCATCATTGAATATTATAAAATATATAAATATATATATAAATATTTAAATGTATAAAAACAGACTAGCTCTGAAATATAGAATTACAACAATGCATGAATACGTGCTCCTTTCACTTTTTTGATCGTTGCAGCCATCCAAATTTCAGCCAATTAATTGTCAGGATCCAGAGTGTTGACAAACCTTGTAGCTCCTGAAGCTGCAGAAGGGCAGAATCCAAATGCTGGAGTCTCACCGTCTCCCTGTGGACAGGATCCTGAGGAACATCAATTACTTCAGGCTCTTCTCCCCCCTTTTGCCTAAAGGGCCGAAGCACACTTGTTTTGCCTGAATTTGCATGCTGTGTGTTCTCTCCTATAGATCCATCCAATCAGGAAGCAGGACAAGGGAAAGATACAAAAGCCAACAGGCAAATGAACGTGGAAAGTAAAAGAAAAAAGTGCAATCTGAAGAGCTGCGTCTGACATCCGTCGATGGCTGCACGCATGGGGTGGGGTGTGCCATTAAAAAAAAAAATGCCAGGAAGTGCACTCTGCTCTCAGAGTGGTCAGAGAGATACTGATTTGTATTGCATCTTTTATGGTCTGGGTGATGGATCCAACAGGCAGTACAGAGAAACAATCCCATCACCGCAGCATTAAACTCCAGCCTCCAGATGCCTCCCTGTTCACCCAAATCCCCTGCTTTTTCATTGTAGTGTTTTAATCTGCATTTCACTCTTAAATAAGCCTGCACATGTATGCATGACATAAGGATAAGGACTTAAAAGTCAGAAACCATTTGCAGTCACAGGACAGTTTTTAACATTTTAAAAAATTGTGCAATTATTTCAAATATTTTCAACAGAAAATATTAAAATATAATATAATATTATAAACGTAAACACACACATAAAGTCTTATAATCAGTATTTATTCTCTATTTAAAATACAAGACAGAAATCATGTACTCAAATTACTGTACAAAATAGTGTATTTGTAAAATGGTATTTGGATATGAACAGACACAATTAACTTTTTTTGCATTGCAATATACTGTATATTTCAGTCTGCATAGTTATTATTGCCAGTGATGATCATGGTGCACAGCTAGAACTATCCCATATTGCTTCAGCAAAACCTCAAAACCTTGTCTTATTCAAACCATGTGTTCTCAACAGGTAGCTGGCTGATATGTGAAAACCATACCAGCCACCTGCAGCCTTGTGGCCCTGTTTATTACATCCTGGGAGGCATTTATGTCATCTGGAAAAAAACATGGGTCCACTTCAAAACAACCTTATTTATTTATTTATTTATTTATTGATAGTCATGAAATAAAGGTCAAAACACTAATAAAGAATATAAATTTGCTATCAAGGAAAGTCAAGATTAAAATAAACCTAAAAGCAAAAGGCCGCAGGTAAATCAAGAGCAGCCATTCCTAGAACCTCAGCATATAATCATTCTTTCTAACTGTAGAATCAAACATGAAATGATAAAGTGTATATTTTTACTCAAGCTAAGTAAAAGTAGTCAGCTTCAAGAGTAGAAAAAGAAAAGACCATTCATTCTGAATTTCAGAAACTTTTAAATATACATTTGGCAGAATTGCAGAGGTATAAAGAATACTTTAATACAACTAAAACACTTTATTCAGTTTAGCAGTGAAGCAGAATTGGCCAAAACAACTAAGTCTGAAAATAATGACTAAATGCTGGTCTCCCACCAAAATGTGGATGGCCAAATTTTCAGTAAACTAATACAACAGATGAAAGAGGGGGGAAAGGAGAGGGGGAATGTGCAAGCCATTAGGTCTTAATACGTTTTTTTTTTTTTTTTTTAAAGGAAGAAAAAAAAAAAAGCCAGTTGTTCACTTTGGAATTTTTTTTTATGGTGTGATTGATTTCTCTTAGTATGCAGAATACAAGAATACAAGAAATTACAGACAGAGATGTCCAAAAAAAAAAGTGAAAAGGAATAACAAATGAGAAGAACAAAATAAATCTAGCAGTGCACCATCAAGGCACTTCTTTTGGGTAATAATAACAAAGCTGATGCCATTTGAAAGGAAAGAAGAAGGGGGGCTACGATACAAGTCATTTTTTAGAAATCTCTTTGGGGTTTGACCGGTAGGCTGATTTCATGCCTCTTCAACCTCAACAAGGCAACTGTACCTAAGAAAAGAATGTGACATGTCCCACTCTCAGCTGTGCTCAGATGAATTACAATTTTTTTTTTATGCTTCACCAAGTGCATAGTACTTTGTTCAGAAAATACCTAAAATCAGAACAAAACTTTATTTGCCCATACTCCATCTGTTGCAATATGTACATTTCCAATACTCCAATAAACAGAAACTGCTGAAAGGCTGCATTCAAAACGACAGGCAGATTTGCATAAACAGGTGAAGTCTCAGGTGTGGTGGCGCTTCATCTTTAACACTGGGGGTGAAGCCCTTTCGACTCCGCGGACTGCGATGGTCCCTATTGGCTGCTGATGAGGTCACCGCTGAAGAGAATGCCACTGGCGTGGTTCTGACATCCAACCAGGAAGAGAGATGCTATTATATGGCTGTTCTTCCTCAAGCTCAGAAATAAAGAACAGTACAAAAATCTATATTCCAAGCACAGAACATCAAAAAGGACATTTGGAAAAGGTATAGAAAACCAAACCACTGAAAAAGAACCACCATTTGAGTAACTTAAGTAAAAAGATTTACATTTCTCTTTTCCTTCTACAAAGGCACAATGATGGAGTCTGGTCGTAAGTCATCTTGTGTTATGTCAGGTTGCCTCGGGTTAGGAAGGCCCAGAGATTCGGAATTTAAACACTTTTCCTGGAGATCGGCTCTCCATTTAAGAACAGCAGGATCAGTCTTTACAGAGAATATGGTGCTGAGATCAGTGAGGGTAGATAGTGTTTGTTCTTAAGACATCGTCAGAAAAGACGGTAATACGGCAAGGGCTAGTGGTGTTAAGAGTCAGTGCTGTAAAATCACCAATTCCTTTTTTGGGTTTCCACGTGGACCTAAATCAATGCACTTGAGACTAATGAGAAGGGGAGAGAGGTGGGCGTGTCTGAGAGTCCGATTGTTTCCACAGCCATTGTTTCCAAGTCAACCAAGGAGAATACAAAGGCAGTCAGTAAACACACATACACACAGAGGCTGGAGGGGACCAAGTGTAAACACAGGCCATGTGTTACAGCAGCAGTTGGCCCTCCCGTGGCAGAGTGTATGTTTGCTTGTGTGAGGCTTTGTGTCAGACGAGAAGAGCTGGTAGGAGTGTGTATGTCCCATCCATCAGAGTGTGTTGGGATGGGAAGTGAGGAGTGTGGTGGGCTTCGGTCAGTTCCTCATGGGGCACGTAGCTGGTGGAGTTTGGCATAGACGTCGTCTGCTTCACTCAGCTCCTCAAACACAGGCAGTAAGTTCAGCAGTTCTGTGTCCTCCAGGTCATCAAACCAGGACACCACAGGCACCTAAAGGAATCACACCCACTGTTAAGTATGTTTGGCTGTTACTTGGGGCAAACATAATTCAGTATGAGTATGTGGAAATGTTTGTGTAAAAATGCTTCTTTATTCTGAACTAATGCAGATAAGGCCTTTTTGTAATCTTTTTACATTTACAGCGTTTAGCTTTATCAGCATTATCCAGAGCGAATAATGCTGACAGGGACAGTTCCCCTGTAGACACTTAGGGTTAAGTGTTTTGGCCAAGGACACAAATGGTAGAAAGTGGGGTTTGAAACTGTGACTTTGGTTTATAGGGGAGTGTTACTACTAACACCATATGGTTCAAATGATTCTAACGAAAGTTTTCCCATTTTGCTATTTATTAATGCTGTGCCCAACTGTGTTATGTGTCATCTAATTGAGACATGTGCATTATTGTACTAAAAACATCTTATTTTTTAAGTGTCAAACCCCTTTATACACACACAGACACACATTTATTTTTCCTATAGGCATTAAATAAAATCTAGTGCTAGACTAGCACCAGGACGGCAGCTATGTATTTGAGAAGAGCTTGTACTTACAGCATTCTCTGGGTGGAAGATGTAGGAGGCGGGTGAGTTGTCCAGAATGAGGGTCTTGTTAAGCTGCCGGCCGAGGCGGCTCAGGTCCTTAACATAGCAGCCCTGGTGGAAGACGCAGGATTCACGAAAGAGGCGTGCCCGGAACACCCCACACTGGTCCAAAAGGTCAGTCACTGGATCCGCATACTGCAGTATGAATAAAATGAATAAAATTGCAGCAACACGTTTAGGTGCATGTTGCATATGCTTGCATCACATTTACATTTACAGCCTAAATGCTGAGTGAGAGGGGAAAAAAAAAAAAAAAAAAAAACTCTACCTTGGCGAGACTGGCAGTGAAGAGAACACACTCAAACAGCTCTCCCATCCTCTGTAGAAACTCATCTACATGTGGCCTCTTCAGAACATAGACCTAGGGCAAAAAGATTCCATGCCATTTAAATTCGATTCACTATAAGTAGTGCTGGTCATCATGCACGACATGTCTTGGTAAAAAGTCATTCTACAATTTGAACATTTTATTTGTTGAATTATTCAGAAACAGAAAACGAAAGGGTGATAAAGACAATTTGGTCAGAAACAGCGGCCGAATTACATTAGTAAAGTATGAGGGACCTTCTTCCATTTTCATCTTTAAAAGACAAAGAAGCCATTCAGATATCTGTGTGTCTCCATTGTTCCCAGGGATCCAGTCGCTGCGGGCCACTTCCTGAAACAAGTAATCGAGAATAGGCCGCGCTGGCAGGAAACAGCCTATCCTGGATTACTTGAATCAGGCTGAGGCCAGGATACGGGAATGAAGTAGATGACTTCAGGTGAACTTCACCATGTTCATGGAATTCTATTGCTAAACATTAAACATTCTACATAATTTCATCCTTTATTCAGAGGTGTCAGCGTAGGCTTGATTTCCCCCTCAGCCAGCAGAGGGCGCTAATAGCACACTTATTAGGGAAGTTCCTGAGTCTTAAAACTACTGCAGAGTCTCTCACCTGGTGTGTGGTCCCCTCAATCTCCACAGGTACAATAAAGTCAGCATTACTGATAGGCTGGAGGAGAAAAAGAAGTGCATCCAGTTAATATATTCAAACACTTGATTATAATTATTTCATAATTTCATCATGATAGCTACAGAACTAGTCCTTCTATAAAAGTCATTCGTTAAAATGCATCTATTTCAGGACAGCTTAATCTCAACATTACTGTATTTCTGTAATAATTCCTATTCTTTTAATTATCATGTGGGCCCTCTAGATTCATTTGCGTTTTTTTGTTTCATGGCTCCTTTAGAGAGTCAATAGAAACAACCTCTTCAAAGAATTATGTTCTTTTCATATATAAATGTTGACCCATCTCATCCAAATGCAACTCATCTTAGCTTGTCATACAAGACAAAAAACAAATTGCATGTTGAAGGTGTGTACGTCCTGCTGAAGAACACATAAATGCAACTGTTATTAATCACCTTAAAGGAACTGTGCACCAAAGTCTCATCCAGATCAATGACAACGCAGATCTTGCCCTGGTCCTCAGGGGTCACCTCGGGCAGCAGACTGGTTCCTGGGACCTGAGGAGGGGAAGGTAAGAAAAGGGCAAAAAGAAAAAGCTCAGATAACAGTAGCTTGTCTCTCAAATATACACGTTTCACCTGAAATGCATTCCAACAACAGGACTCTAGTGGAAAAAGCACAACATTAGTGAGGAGAATCAGTTTAAACTTAAAATATGGGGGAAATTATATTAGCCCTACTTATACCAGAGCAATACAGCCTGAGAATTAACTTAAAGAAAGTAATCTTGGCCTTTACGTACTTGATGATACTGGTAGCGAAGGGTTTGAAGCAGATCGTACTAAACAGAGAGATGAAAAGAAAACAGTTAATTGTATACCCTCCCTGAAATTGATGAAACAGTCCTGCCCAAAAAGTCCTACACACACACACACACACACACACACACACACACACACACACACACACACACACACACACACACACAAATACCTGGCTGCCAGAGAAGCGCGCGCGCACACACAAAGGCCAGGTGAGCTTTGCAAGAAGAGAGACCAATACAGGTTTCTTTTGCTCTACTTCAGGAGGTGACATGAACTGCAATTATTACAGTATAATGAAGGGTCGGGTTCTAAAATAATTGCTACAGCATAACAAGATTTCTTTGCCTTGGGGAACTATTAAGAGGCAGTTTGGGTGTATATTATACAAACAAGCTTAGAATCTCTTTTTATTTTTTGGGGGAAAATGTATTACCATTTCAATTTAGTTTAGTATGGAGGCCAAGGCTACAAAACAGGGGTTATGGCAATAAGACAACAAGCAAGCCCATGTACATTGAAAAATAAAAAAAAAATTTACAGTACAGGCCAAGCGCTTGGACACACCTTCTCATTCAATGTGTTTTCTTTATTTTCATGACCATCAAATCTATGAATGAACACATGTGGAGTTATGTACTTAACAAAAGTGGAGGCCTTCAGTGAGAATCTACCAATGTAAATGGTCATGAAAATAAAAAAAAACACATTGAATGAGAAGGTGTGTCCAAACATTTGGCTGTACTGTATATCTAGACTAAATAAGATAGACTAAAACCATTATAATAAGAGCACTTGTGCACAGTCCATTTTTCTTACCTCAGACAATCTGACAACTTCAGACGAAAGAACAGTGATGTTTAAAAATAAAGCCGAGTCACAATTTAAGTGCTGTGCAAGAAGACAAGGTTTTGGTTTTATTTTTAGCCATTTTATTCAAGGTTTTCTTTATATGTAAGGCCACACAGCAAATTCAATATTTGATGAGCTTATGCAGAGCATGCTGAGCTGGGTACAGCGCACACCGAATTCACATCAGCTAACAGCGGGGTGTCTGAGTGGATTACTGCCACAATTAATAAGGTCAGTGACCTTGGTTGGGAGCAGACGACAAAGTACCCCACTGACCTAAAAAAATGAACGGGAACAGTCATCTGTTTCAATTCTGTTAGCTGCACTGGGAAGGCACCTGGATGGAAGGCGGGGATTTGGAAATCTAGAGGCATTGGCCTTAATTTCCTTCAAATCCCTTAGATGATTCCATCCCATTGTGTTTTAAGGATTTATACCAGAAAATATAGTCACAGATCCTGAGTGTGTTGCAATGAAAATAACCAAAAATTTACCAACACACTATAAACAGCTGAACACATTTAACACAGCAAAAATTATTTCATAAACTATTTCATTTAAACAAACTGCTTGTTCATTTTTCACCCTAAAAAGATACACTGGCTGAATACCTCATTTACCTTGGCAATTGTCCCATTGTCCTCAGGAGGGAGCAGGGCATCCTGGGATGGGGGCAGAGACTGGGGGACATCCTGTGCTCGGAGGCAACAGAAGAGCGCCTTGAAGATATTCCGGCCCCGAGGCTTCTTTGGAGAAGATTTGGTCACCTGGCCTGGAGGCAGAATAAACTTTTACATCAAATTTACATCAAAACACAGCAATGTGTCCATTTAGTTTCATCTAAACACAAAACACAGCTCAACTGAACCCTGAACTGTTCTGTCTTTGTCATCTTATCAGTTTCATGAATCTACATGTTAGTACACTCTAAGAGCATTGATTTACTTATTTTATATAGACTCCACTTTAACGTTAGGGGTTAAATACTCATTCAAGTGGTATAGTGGTAAAAATAGTAGGCATATTTTCTGAATATATAAACATGTTTACAAGTGACTAGTAAATTAGATAAATGTAATCTTAGTCCAGATTAAATCTCTACCATATTTTCAGATTGATGGTCACAGAGTAATAAAATGAGAGGATTATGTCCTAACTCATCAATTCCCCATGGTTCAAAACTCAGTTTTACTAAAGACTCAAGCGACAACAGACTGTTGGATAATCATAAATCATGAAAATGTATAGCGAGGGTGCATAAAAACAAAGCAGTAAGATCTAAAGGACAGTAATCATTATCAGAATCATAAAAAAAAAAAAAAAAAAAACACCCCCAGTGGTGAGTTTGACCAGTCATCACCACACAGCAATTTATTTGTTTTAACACCATAACAAAAGGAGTAAACTGACAGTTGGCCAAATGCTGTGGTGTAATGTGGGAGGTGGAACCAGGCCAATTACAGGTCATTCACACCTAACGATTACACTCTCAAGCAATGCCCTTTAGGTTCATGTCTCACTGCCCACAAAAACCAGTCAACGCCACAATGGCCATTGAATCATACAGCAGGCATGAAACATCATACAGGATACAAAACAGGTAAACTGCTTATTATACAAAAAAACACAACAGTGTCACTCAGAAAATGCATACTGGTTCAAAAACATGCGACACTCTTCTTTACATCTGCATGAACCATGGGCAGATGGAAGTCATCTAAAGTTAATGCTCAGCCCTAAGAATTTCTGCGAACACATGACAGGAACAGAACTGGAACAGAGAATTATTCATGTTTCTGAGTGAAAGTAACAGGAACAGAAATGAAGTGCAATGATTTTTGCTGAATGCAGACAATCTGCCAAGTCCATGCCTACACTACTGTTTCTATTCAGACCCATTGTGAACAATCAAAACGGAACCCATTCACCTTTTGGCGGTCAGGATTAGGCTCCACAGCCAGGCCCGGCTGCATAAAAGGACAGCATACTGCCCATAATGGTGTCATGAACGAGTTTGAATATGCATCTGACTTGAACTTGAACAATTCTAAACTGTATATCACGCTTCTTCTTATTTTCCATTAATCTTGATAGAAACAAAAAAAAAACCTGTCATTTAAAATAATGTATAAAACTATTGACACTAATATAACGTGTACATGATGGATATCAGCCCACACATGCTCTGGAAATTCCTATATTTGTCTGGAACCTTATCTGCAGTCTAACCAAACGACATGAAATGGGAGATAAAAATAGGAAATATGATTAACCTAAAGTGAAGAGTAAGTTCAAATGTCAAGAAAACGAGATGGGATGATAAACAAAGAGAAAAAATGCTCTCAGGGGTGAGGATACTTTCAGATGAATAACTGGGTACTTCTAAGACCTACACAGGCCACACCTTAGACGGCAAGTTGTCCCACTGCATGTTTTTCAACTGAGGTCACATTTCCTCAAGTTCCTCCAAGACAGTCAGAACCATGCTTTCTTTGTAATTACAATAAACTAGTTGAGTATGGTGAACGGTTTAGAATTTTTCTTTAGGAACACGCCTGACATACATAAAAAAATTAAGTACACCACGTACGGTGACAACAGACACATCTGGACATCCAAGCTATGGCAAGTAATATAAAAGGAATACCTAGAATTCCTGATTATGACACTTCAGGTCATCACATGTTGGGACTGATAAGCACTAATGAAAGGTAGATCTTGGGGGACAGATGGGACATGTCTATACCAGTTTAAAGAAAAAATGTAGAAAAACTGTCAGCCTGAGCACTCCAACCAGCACGTTACATAACAAATGTATAGTTGTATTCACTATATATTAGTGGTACTAGTCTACTAGTCTGTTTTCTGCATGTCCTATTACACCTGTGTAGGGAAAAAAACAATGCATTTAAATAAATTATGTAATTTTGGTCTCATAAACAATATATATATTTTTTTAATTATTTGGTGCGTATGATCAGAATATTTTTATATTCATATCTTCATAACTGGACGTCCAGCTAGTCAGCTGGTTAGCAGGACAGCTACCTGTTTACAGCTAGCGGTGTTTATGAAAAGCTGGTAACCTTGTACCAAGGGAACACGTATTCGATTTATTTTGGCGCGAGATTAAAATGCAAAACATGCATTCATTACAGATACGAACGCATCGTAAAATAATAGTTTAAAAATTTTTTTGGCGCTAGTGAAGTTAGCCTCCCTTGCCTGACGTTAACGAGCGGCGAGTCCCTGAAAACCAGATCGCCGGGGGAGGGAGCGGAGAAAGTGACACGGACACTCACCACTCTTGCACGGCAGCTGAGTGTCTTCTTTTTGCACTTGCGTGATGATAGAACTTTCCATCTAACAACTGCGCGGCCCCTCCAAATCCAATCCGGTCCCCCCCAGCCACAGGCTCCCTCCACATCCAGCTAGCTAGCCGCTAGCAGCCCGTCGCGAACTAACGCCGCGGTGCGTGGAAGAGGGCTCGCGGTGGTCGCTGTCCGGTGGCCGCCGCGCGTATCGCATGCCCCGCGTCGCCGTCGCTGGTGGTGACGCGCTCGGAGGACCCGCTACTGCTCCAACATGGAGAACCGAGGCGGAAAAAAGCAAAACAAGCAAAACAAGCAAAACCAGCGAGGAAATGGGGCAAGGCTCGGTTTCAAGCTGCCCTTGCTACCGATCAACAACCCCGCGGACCTCGACGTGGGCCGAAAAAGCAGCCGAGAGAGGGACTCGTTCCAGACGCACAAGGCGGACGGATGACGTCGAACAAAAGCAAATCGACGGCGATTCCGACGTCGGGAGCCTTGCGGTTGTGTGTGTGTGTGTTTTTTTACTTCGGGGGCGCCTTGAAACCGTCTGGCGAGCTGTGATTGGTCCGCGGGGAAGTGGGCGTTCCCGCGGCATTCCTCTCTCCGCGCGCCGTCCCGGACGCATTCCAGCGGCCGCTCGTAAATCCGCTGATATAACGCACCTTGCCCCCCCCCCCCCCCCCCCCCCCCCCCCCCCCCCCCCCCCCCCACAATAACCCCGAGTGCACGGACCGCATCGGATTTTAATGGCCTGTTCGTAAATATCGTCATGGGTCTGTTATTCTAAAAGAAAGGGGCTGCATGGGGAAAAAAAAAAACAAAACAGATAAATATAAATGCAAAGTGAAATGATTTGATTACTTTGGTTTCTTGGTTTTCCGTGGAGCTACCATTTTAGCATGAATACTGTTTATACTGAATAAATCTATCATAAGAAGCTGAACCAGTGAGCACAACAGTTTTAACACTGAACATGGGATTAGTTTTAAGCAGCATCTACTTTCATTAAACGCAAGTTCAAGTATATAAACGATTATGTTTGTGGCTGGAATGATTTGCCTGGTCTTGGGGTGCATATTATAAATGATAATAATATTCATCATAATTGTACTATTACTAAATGTTCTAATTGTGTTTTTTCTTCACAAACAAATATTCCAATTTCATATGTAATGTTGTTTTTGTTTTTTTATTAAGAGCAGTATTTAGCATGTGCATTTAATATGTTTACTACAGTCATTATGCATCTTGTTAAAATGACAATATAATAACAAAAATTAATGGTTTAATTCAGTTCTAGTTACAGATCATTTGTCAAAATGATTATGTATGGTCATTCATTCAAAAATAATCATACTGTTAGACTGCAGAGATTTACTCAAAACTGAATTATTATCAAAACAGAAAACTTTTTTTTATAATAGTACAAACCAACCACACTCTTTTGCATAATAAAGCAGACGTAAAGTGTTTATGTAAAATAAGCAAAAAATATATATCTATATTTGTCCAGGTCCTGCCGTTGCTCTCTTGGATTCTGGTTTCTACATAGCTTTTAAATATTGCATCACAACCTTGACTATGAACATGATATATCTCATTTTTATTTCTGCAGCAGTCCCAGAATACGAGTGATTCCTACATAGTCTATCTGAAACATTTGCATGATTTTTATTCGTAATAATAATATCCTTTATCTTGTTTACTGGAATTAAAATGACTGAATCTATACAGTACTGTGCAAATTCTTAGGCATCAATACAAACCAGTGAAAACTTTTGTTAACATAACAATAAACCTTGTACATTTTTTATCCAATTCTGATTTACTACCTATTTCTTTATTATCACTAAACAATGACATTATGTACCTAAAGAAAGAGACTGTTATACTGTTGTTCTCTAAGGAGAACTAGAATATTATTGTTGGAGACTCATGAGTTTACAGAATTTGAGACCAATCCCCACTTCTTGTGGAACATTTCTACATGTCAACAATTATTCCCAATGCAAATTAATTTCCCACTTTTTAATAATTAATATTTTTGGTATTTTATAGGTTTTATAAGATTAGAGTCCAATTTATGACCATAGGGTAAGTTACACAGAAATAACCACAACATCAGTCAAACCGCAACAGCTGTTAAAAGTATGATAAAAACATGCAGAACGTTGAAGGTAAGCATGTAGAACATGGTGGTAAAAACGAGAGCCACTGAAAGAACAGGAAACAGTTAAAAACAGAAGAATCATAAATCTTTCCTTAAATGAACATGCTAAAGGCTAGTTAGAAAAAATTCTAAGACCTTGTTGAAATGAAAATGTGTTAAAACATATCAGGGTTAAAGCATATCTATCTAAAGATTTTTTTATATAATTTTCCGCATTAAAATGCCCACATTGATGACTCAAATCAGCCACACACATTTCATTTAGGCAAATTAGGGGCAGTGGTGGCCTAGCGGTAAAGGAAGCGGCCCCGAAATCAGAAGGTTGCCGGTTCGAATCCTGATCCTATAAGGTGCCACTGAGGTGCCACTGAGCAAAGCACTGTCCCCACACACTGCTCCCCGGGCGCCTGTAATGGCTGGGTTAAATGCAGAGGACAAATTTCACTGTGTGCACCGTGTGCTGTTCTGCTGTGTATCACATGTGACAATCACTCCACTTTAATTAAAGCTAAACAACATTTATGAAATTCTTAAATACACAAATGTCAATCAAAATATGTATTTACTGTTGGTGACATTTAGAAAAATCAAATGAATGTCACTGCTTATGCAATGTGCTACTTTAATAGTAGTTGATTGTGAATCAGGGGAATGAAGCTTATTCTGAAAGCCCGGATCACTTAGATGAATATATGGTGTCGAAAGCATCTTGGGTTCAGGACTTTAGAATGCAGAATTTGAAAAAGAAAGGCAAAAAGAAAGCAGAAGAGAGAACAACATGAACATTGTGTCGTTTGTGATGTGTACCAGTGTTGGTGACGATTCAGGAGTGAATGATGCTCATAAAGACATTTTTGATGCCAATGACTGGACTGGAGTTTCACCTGTAGTTACAATGATCCATAGATTTAATAGAAAATCAGTAATTCTTCTGATGAAAAAGCATCATAGTGCCTCCAACATACTCCAATCCTGCAGGAAGGGCTTGTTATAAGGTATGTATTGTGGTGATATATCCATAAACTATACATGGCACACAAGGTCAAAAATCCCAGTGGAGGGGAACCAGAGGAAACCATTTTCATAATTTTCAAAGCAAAAAAGACGTGAGGCAAGTGAACAGGCTACAATGATGCAATCTTTTTAAATGCAGTGTTTACAAGAACAGGATCTGGTGCAGACTTCTAACAGGACATATTCAGGAAACAGACCAGCCCCCCACCCACCCTGCCTGGGCTGGCCTACTGCAGCCTGCATTTCCAGGAAAGGGGCCTAGTGGGCAAAGGGAGACAGCGAGAAACCAAAAACGCGAAGAAGGCGGGAAATTCCCCCACAGACCCTATCAACAGAGGAGTCCAGTTCTGCAGTGTCCAGCGAACGGATAGAAAACCATGTCTCTGACGTACACTTTCTGTATATTTAAAAAAAAAAAGGTTGGGTTCTGAGTTGTTGTGCGAGCGGTATCTACATATCGGGTCCTAGTGAAACAAGCCAGGGATTTCAATGATGGATGTTTAAAGCACTTGTGTAAGTTGCTCTGGATAAGAGCATTTGCCAAATGCTGTAAATGTAAATGTAAAGTGCACCATCCCATGTTTTGCATTAGCAGTGGAAGGATTTATAGTGTAAGTGTAATGGATGGTTCTGCCACACAAGCATTGGTCTCTTGGCAGTGTTTTCTTGGAATGTTGGACAAACAATTAAACTTTAGCAATAGTGAGGCAATATAATATATTACAGATAATTGTTTATGTATGAAAAAAGAACTGATATGTGTTTATGTTACAAGCGGTTGTACAGAACATTTACAGTACACAGTATTACAGTATTTGTAATCTCTCTATATAATAATTTATTGCAATGCGATCATTTAGACTAATTAACTAGTTTATAAAGTTTTAAACCAGTTAGTATGATTTTAATCATGTTTAATTAAATGTTGAATTGTTGATTTATGTATTTATGTCTCGATCAACTGTGGGTGTAAACTATCTGTGGCTCTTTGGCGCCACCCTGTGGACAGCAACTTCAGCGACAAAGTAATGGAAATGGACATTTCACCAGGATAGGAAACTGTTGGCTGTCTCAATGGATCATGTCCGAATCGACATGCTTCCTTCTTTTTTCTTTCTGCTCGCCACTTTCTATTTTTTTCCCTTACGAGTGTGACGTGTGCGTGGTGGCACATCAAGGAAACTGAACGTTCAGAGAGTCTACGTGACAGTTCGTGCTCACCTTGTAATTTATTGTGCAACTTAATGTACTGTACAAACCGCCTTGTCAAAGATGCACAGCATACCAGACTACATACTTCAAATTTACTCCCGTGTACAGCGGAACGTGCGCCAGGAAGTGGCCAAAGTTTCCCGAAACGTTACCAATGAAAACGTTATGATTAAATAACCAAACTTTAATGACAATGAGAAACGTTAGTGACAATATCATATATTACAGCAAAATGTGTACTTTACACGGCCGCCTTTCTCGTTTTAATAATTGTCAACATCCAATCCGATTTCCTTTTTTTTTCTACCACGTGACGTAAGACGGCGCCAGTGAGAGAGTCGTTGTTCTTACGCGTGTAGACGCTCTCTGCTGAAGCTGAACGACACGTCCGGTGTTCTTGACGTCTCTCGACCTACGGCGGACATCGTGGAAGCTCGCGTCTGGCCGGCTTTCTCGTCGCCTTTCGTTTATTTCCACTACCAAGGTACGGATATCAGAAACCGGTCATTGGCGAGTGGAGTTATTGGCGGGTGACGTGAACCGGGGTTTAGCTTTAGCGTTCTTTCACTGTTTGCCCTCAGCAGTTTGCTGTGCTGTACTGACTGGCATTTTAGGTTTAATTTGATGTCGTTTTAATAGCTCATGAATAATGAACTCCTTTAGTGTAAATCTTTCCGCCAGCCTGCGTGCGCTGGTTTTCTGTGTCCCACCCTGCGATAGAGATAAGAGGGTAATTTGGGAAAGTGGCCGCGTCCTGCGACGCGGAAATGGATTTCCGAGGATGCTGTTTGCTGAAAGGTCACCTGTCGTCCACAGCTTGCCATCATGTCATCTGACAGAAACTGGTCATATGAGGAAGACCATTCCTCCAAATTCCTGAGAAAGGCAAAAGAGTCGCCGTTTGTGCCTGTCGGTAAGTATGAATCATGTGCATGCTTAAAATATGTATATTTCACATATTAGAGGTAGTAGCATAGTGGGAAACACACCTGCGTATGAACCAGAAGACCCAGGTTCAAATCCAAGCCACTACTTTTGTGTCCCTGAGCAAGACAACAAACCCAGAGTTGCTCCAGGAAGGGACTGTCCCTGTAACTACTGACTGTATGTCGCTCTGGATAAGGGGAGTGGTGGCCTAGCGGGTAAGGATACAGTCGCTTAATCAAACCGTCAAAGTGCCACTGAGGTCCCCTTGTGCAAAGTTCCCAGCTTACACGGCTCACTGCTCACTAAGAGTGATGGGATAAAAGCAGAAGACACATTTCATTGGTCCTGTCTTTCCTCCTCCTCACCAACCTTCGCTAAAATATATTTCACAAAATGATGTCATGTAAAATGATAAAATGGCTCTGTGGTCACAGCTAGAGTTTTTGTGTTCTGCAGGCATGGCGGGCTTCTTTGGAATTGTGGCGTATGGGCTATATAAGCTCAAATCACGTGGAGACACAAAGATGTCAGTCCATCTCATCCACATGCGTGTTGGGGCTCAGGGCTTTGTGGTGGGAGCCATGACTCTTGGTAAGAGGGCCCAGTTGATATTGCATTTTAAATAATTTCAAGCTTGTTATTATGGAATCAGATTTGTTTAAATCTTTTTTTTGTTTTGCCCACATCTCGCTCTTTTTCATTTTCACTTTCACTTGTGAGACCTTCAGTTACGCTGCTCATTTTTGCAGTTTCACTGCTGGCTTTTCAGTGGCTCTTCCCCGTTTTACGTTTATGCTGCCTGAGAATACGGTTGGACTTTTGGCACAATGTTCTCATGTGGGCGGGGCTTCGCCTCATTGGCCAGCAGGTATTTGAGTGACCATTCCATTCCCCGGAAGTCTATCACTGTGATATACGTGGACTTCAAGAACATGTAGAGCAGCAACAGCTATTAGCCATCACATATGAATCACAACATAATCAAAGTATTTAATCAACACTTTAAAATTGGTTAATTATGCAGTTGATTGTGTTCATTGCATATATGTTCGCAAATTATTGCTACGCATCTCACTGATGGGGTTCAGAGTTGTGATGGGTTTGGCTCTTTTCAGAGTGCCTCATATTTTAGCCTTACTTGGCAAATATGATTTATCAACAATGATTTACCAAGTAAGGCTAAAATATGAGGCTACGGATGCCACAAGATTCTGCAATTTCGGCACAAATCTGATTCCATATGTTATGCGGTGCAAAAAAATACCTGGTCTTGTAGTTTGCCGTAACCACAACGCTACCTGTTCTCTTTTCTTTGCTTTTATCTTCACAAATTCAGTACAGTGTGTTATTGATACATTGCTATAGATGCATCCTGTGATAAATATTTATTAGTATTTCCTTTAATGGCACAGTATAATCTATAACCTCTGTAGGTACACAGTAGTGTTGCTGCTGCCTGGTGAACATGCTATCTTCAGTTGATTTGCTGATATGATTGACCATAAAGTCATTTTTTTTTTATTTCTTCACATTTGTAGGGTAATTTCAGCCATTTGCATGTTTGAAAACACATTAGATTTTTGAAGTACAACAAGAGGTGACTCAGTTTTCATTTGGAAGTTAGCTCCTTAAGTGTCATGTGCATGAAAAAATGTTGAACCGTTTGTGCTCTGTGTTCTTCCGCTTCATATTTACACTTGTGTGCTGTGTTGCAGGTGTGGTGTACTCTATGTACAGTCAATACCTGGCTCCCAAAAATCCCGGCGAGAAGTGAGCCGCTTCCTGTGTGACGCTGAGGTCTGGTGTACAGAACCATCTTCACGGCTGCTGTGCCGCAGTACTGGCTGTATGATGAATGAATGAAACGGATGTGACCTGACTTTAATTTTTTTATCATTGTTATTTTTAATTAGTTGTGCCAGATTCCCTAAATGATGATTAGCATACACTTGCACCAGCTGTCAGTCAGTTTGTGTCCCATTGTGTCCTCAGCAGTTTTTCCTTCACCCTTAGCTTATCACCTTCATGTGGACACATGTATACCAAGGATGTATTCACTCAAGACAGTCAGGTCTGGTAAGGTGACATTTGCACTTTACCATTGCGTCTAAGTAAAAATCCACCATTCCAGCAGTTGTAAGAACATAATGTAAATCAGCAACTGGGGGATACAGTAATATCTGATTATATTTTTACTATAACATCAACACATCCATTTCATTTTGTAGCCAAATAAGTCTGTTCATCTGTTTCATCCACTCCTCCCAAAACAACAATTACAACAAAAAAAAGGGGACTCCTTCAGCCTGAATCTGTAACCACCTGTCAACCATGCCTTTATATCATGATATTTTAACATTTTAAATATTTATTTAATAATTCACATGTTATGCACTTATATTGGACATTTCTGTTGGCAGTTAACTATCAATCACACAAAACACACGTGGTAATTGGTTCCCACAATGATCTAGTAACATTATTGGCAGATGTTCTGGGACTTGACATTTATAGTCTTTGTTCAAAAATGTGTTTCACAGTATTAGATCAAATCACATCTGGTATTCTCATATTTGGGTTTATCCATTGTATTTATGAATGAAAGGTACTTGAACAGCTGAAATTTAGATTTGAGGGTCGGTCTGTGTTACTTGATTCCTATTTGAGAACCAAGGCCTCCACCACTTGTTGAACATACATTAACCACTTCAATAATACACGTTATGTAGACAGATTTTTATGGTAGCTCATCTAAAGAGAGGTATAAAGGAGAAATCTTTATTCTGAAAAGTCCTTTCCTCACATTGAGGTGGTTTATATAGGATGTGTTATTTTTCTTTAGTTTGATTAAAACAAAGTATTTATGTATCCTATTAAAATGTCAACAGAAATAAAAAATTAATAAATATTTGAAATAACTTTTTTTTTTAATAAAAATCGATTTATTCAACTTATCAACAAAACTACAAAGACGAGAAGACATTGGTACTTAAAATAAAAAAAATCTTATGTAACAATATAATATATACCAGGTCACATTGTTGTACGTGGATCAGAATTAATGAATGAGTTAATTTTTATAAGTTTTGTTCACTTTGGCCTTTCTGTTCTGTGTTGGGGGTGTTGGAATACAGTGTACAGAGTACAGTGACATTCATATTTAGTAAAATAGGAATAGGTCACTGATTGTGAAAGCTGTTAACAATGGAATTACATGTAAAACATGAAGAAAATCAGAGCTATATGGCATCTTCAAAATAAAACATCATCTTACAATATGAGAGAATATTTAGAGACTTAAGTCCTGGAATATTCAGCAGGGAACACACAGGCAACCCAAATGGCAAGAGTCAATGTATATAAAGCAGCACTAGATACATTCAATCATTTTCACACATGGTCATGTCTGTAATTATGCAGCACCAAAACATATCACAGACGAGCTGGTCCTGCCACGGGACTACAAATAAAAACACTGTTTTTCATTAGAGAGTCAGACCTACATTTTTCATTTAATGTAAATGCTATTCTTCTAACTAATGCATTAATTTCATACACAGCTTGACCAATATTCCAAATCTCTAAAAATAAATAAATCATTCAAAATGGCAATGGCTTCACAAGCATTATGAAGTATTTATTAAACTATGAAGCAGTTTTAAAAAGCAGGTTAAAATGTTAATAAGAATGTTGTTCATCTGTTTATCCCACAACTTATTGACCTAATTCTAATTATTTGAATTAGTGAAAGTACTAAGTGCTTCATTTTAAGGCACAACAACTTGAGTAGTAGAACAAAGTTTGTAAGAACTAAGACCTACTGTACAATAGTTTGGTATATGCACTGCAATATAATGGAAGCATGAGACAGGAAGGCTCTTATGTTTGTGTGTTCTATGGTATTTTTGTAAAATCAATCAAACCGGTGTGAGGAAAATTAAAAATACAAACTCTGTGACTATGACACCGTAGACTTGGATTTGGATTCAGCATCCTGGATCTACTGTATTTCGAGTATCAGGCAGAACAGATTTTACCGTCATCCACCATAATCATTGTCTGTGCTAAGAAATATGAAAGATTAGAGACCATTAATGAATGTGTGCAGTATGTGGAATGACAGTCAACAGATGCTCTGTGAAATGTAACTTGTTTTCTGAGATGTAAATTGGACTTCCATTTTTAAGGACACTTTGGTGATATACTGGCCAGACAGTTGTCAGATCTTCTACAGGGCCTTCATCACTGCTGTACGTCTTTATATCTCTCCATCTGTCCATCACTGTCCATGTCATTCAGCAGGTAGATGTCTGTATGCCTCGATAAACCAATCTGTGCGAGGAATAAAAATGTTTGGTTAAAACACAAAGAAACAAAACAGATTCCTGCAGTAGGCTATTTTTAAAATATTTTTGAGTAAGTAATGAATTAAAATGAATATTTAGGGCCCAAAAGTGCGTAGAACCTATAGAATCTGTTAGGATTATTATTATTAACCTATTATTATATTGCTTGAAAACTGTTTGTTGTATGGCTTGACCATGGAATGGCGGAAAAAGTTCGATGATTTACCATGGAAGTTGCTGTCATTTGCTCATACAACACCCAATCTGCACCAAAATTCACAGGATTGATGAGGCCTGTCAAAGTGTATGTGCAAAATCCCCCAGATTACTCAAAGAGCTACCTACTAGTAACAGGAAATTACTTATTTTATGTTTGGATAAATTGTTCTATGTAAGGTGATTATATATCCCTCACATTTTATCTGGAGAGCATTAAGATATAGAATTGGATGTTTTTGAGCTTTCATTTTACAGCTCACCAATGGCATTGTGGTGAATTTCAATGATTCGCCATGTAACAGAAAGTTGCTGTCATTGCCACATACAACATCCAACCTGAACCCAACTGTATGAGTGCAGTCCTGACAAATTTAAAATGTATGAAGTTTCCGGGATAGTTGCACTGCCACTAAGTGGAAACAGGAAATACCTTACAACATTAACTTATCTGCACCAAACTTTACACAATTGATAAGTGTCATGACCTGAACAAGATAATGAATGTTGTTTCTGGAATAGTCACAGTGCCACCTACTGGAAACAGGACGCATCTTACAACATCATCTGATCTGCACCAAACTCGCTTCGATTCATCAGTCCCGACCTGACAAACTTAAAGCTCGCAGTTACAGGAATAGTCGCAGAGACCCCAAGTGGTAAGATGTAATAGATGAGGACATCAACCGATATGCGCCAAACTTAGTACAATTTATAACATCATCGGGTTACATGGTGGCTGAAAGCTGAGTCCCGCACACGCCCCAAGGTGCATGGCACGCTTTGGGCCCGAGCAACACTGCTCACAGTTTTAATTTCAGTTGTTTTTGAACTTTGGCCCCCTTGTTAGTCAAATCTATGTATCATTCTGAACCGGCTGGTTTTAACGTGCATCAATCCATCATAATCATCATGACATTAAGACTACTACCCTAATCTTTCATCAGGTACATTTCATATTGATAAAGAAGTGCACAATAATTGGATCATGAGTTAACAAACGGAGAGAAGATGAGGCGTTTAAGTGAGGTGTTTGGGGTGACACGTTTGGACTGTCATTAAGCAGATGTAAAATAGACATAAAGCGTCTGTTACCTATTTGTATTTGATATTGCTGCATCAAATAAGATTTTACTTACAGAGTAAATATCCTTAACTACAGGAACGTCCAGCTTGTAACACAAATGAACAGAAAAAGCACTGTAACATGAGCCACAGCAGAACATTTAATGTGTGCACCACATTTAGCGCCAATGAAATTAGGTAGGAGTCATTTTATAAGCTGCAAAAACAAACTACCAGTACAAACCAGTAGTATATGAAGCTAATTAAATGTGGTGCTTGATTGCACTGTTGGTTGTAAATCCACAGGCAGTACACAATGAACACAAACACCTAGACATCCTTTTTGTTGGTTTATTCAGTAGTTTTTTTTTCCAGAATTGAAAAGCAAAAAACACATGTATGATAGCTTATGTCACACACTTTATATCACATAATTAATAACTTAATAGACTGACAGGCTGTTTGAGGAGCTGGTAGTAAATAAGGACGGATGCATTGAACCTTCCAAAAGAGTTCAGTGTTAGTTTAGAAAAACAAATTGTATAAATAGGCTAATTTAATAGAAAATTATACTATAGTTAGTTTTTTGATCTGGAATTTTGACTGGGACAAAATCTCATGACAAGCTGGTGTCTGAATGGTATTGCTTATGGACCTCAAGATGGAACTATTTAGTCACATGATCTTGCAACAGCCATGATTAAATATTAAATATGAATGGGGAAACTGATATAATCTCAACAATACCCCTGAGGTTGTGTTATGCTCTGAGATACTGGTACTATTGTGCTGTTGTCATGGACACAGCTCACCAGCTCTAGTGTTATACATAAAATTGTCTTACTAAAATTCATAACGGCAGACGTAGATAAAATATCTACTACTGTATCACTGCAGAAAGATTTCCAAATCTCTCCGAACAGAAATGGATGGCATGTTATAAATAGTTTTACACAATGTTAATGTCTGAATCCACAACACACCTTGCTGAACAATTCCACACCATTTTTTTTCTTTAATTAAAAATAAATGAACACATAGCTGTTGCCAGTAAATGTGAAGGATTGAAATCTCACTAACTCTCAATGTGCTACACTTGAATCAACAAAATTTAGCGGCCTCTGTACAGACAACGTACATAAAGTTAAAGAATGACCAACAGCAGCAACAATCAAGTACAGTAATATTATTTTAAACCATACACCCATTTAAACCTATTTTCGAACTAGAAATAACATGCAGTCCTGAACTAAATCATGTTTCAGTCACTCCGTACTCAGTAGAGACCAAGACCAGGCTTAGACCATGCTATGGATAAAAAGCTTATGATTTATCGAGGTAACTGGAATTTAACGGAACAAAAGGTTGTGCGTTCTGAAAGTTACTTATGGGATATTAATTTTTATAAATAGAAATGTCATTTTGTGCATAGTTACAAATTAGTACAAAAGGCACATACAAAGAATGTGTCTACTGAAGTCAGCAGATTCAAACACTAAACAAGTATGAAATTAAATGTATTTAAAGGAAAATGTTTCTATTTAGTCAAACTCAATCTCTATTCAAATGGCGCAAACTGATTATGTCACTGAAATACTAAAACTAAAGCTCAAGCTATCTTGAGCTAAAAAAAAAAAAAAAAAACGTAAAAAAATGAACGTGTCATTGTGTAAGTGAAGCTTAACAAATTAGAAGTGAAGAGGGATTCAGAATTAAAAATTCTGTGTTCTCAGCTTTGGTACATCTATTATTATTATTATTATTTTAATGGACAGGCCAAGGGCATAAACCATCTTCTGAATGTAGCATACACAGAAATTTCAGTTTCACAAAATGAATCATATGGATCATAAAGCTCTACAGTCATGCACGTGGTGGAGCATCTGTTATGAGTCAAACTCAGGCTCTTCTTCAATGAGCACCACAGGAGGGTTCCTTACCCTGCTGCCGACATCCATACAGGAGACACCCAAGGCAATCAGACACTGCCATGCCTGTAAGTCGGGCAGGAAAAAATATTGTGCGATTAACCTTGCTCTGTATTTTACTAAACAGCTGTTCCAAGTGCTAGTACTCTAATGGGTTAGTGTTGGCATAGCCATTGATTGAGTAGCCATGAAGAAATGTACTTACGAGGTAGCCCACAAAGCACAGGTATGCTATGGAGAGTAGAGCAGAGAACACGTAGAGCAGAACGCTGTTCAGGGCTGAGACGTACACCACCACAAAGTACATGTTTATGGCGCAAACCACCAGGATTACGATGCCACCACCGATCTTCCATACACTGTAGGCATAATTAGACTTCAGTTTTCAATTCCAACTAACAATGTTTAAGAATAATTAAATTGTTCTAGCTGTTGTTGGCTTTCACGCTATTCAACACAAATACTTTCTTTGATCCGCTGCTGCAACCCCTAATGGGAACAGCCGAAAGGAGACAACGATGCATCTACATTGCTCAGAGACATAACATTTTTAATTATAGCCCAGTGTAACCCTATATTGCAATGAAAGTCTAACACACTCACAGTCCATTCGCAAATTCACTCATGACTGATGTGAGGCTGGTGAAGGTCAGAATGGGTATCAGTGCAAATGGAAGCTGGTCATGAAAAAAGGAAACAAATTTAGACCCAGAAGATTCTGTGGAACTAAACACAGAAGATTCAAGTTGACAGAATCAATTTTTTATAATTGTTTTCTGCCTTGATAGTCTGTGCTCAATGGCCTACATTGAGCCCTTCCTAACCTGCATGCTTTGGAGAACGTTGAGGAAGTCGTTCATGCCAGTTAGGTGCTCCACATCTTGAAAGATGGCAACCAACAATGTGGGTGTGATGGCAATAGATCGCGTTAACAGAACTCTTGCGAAACGAGACCAGCGCAGATTCAGAAAACCCTGCAAGGGAGAAATAGAGAGGAATGGTTTGAACTGAAAAACAGACTCAGACAGAACTTCACAGCAGACCAACTAACCTCCATGACAAACTGTCCAGAGTAGGTCCCTGTCATGGTGGAGCTCTGACCAGCAGCCAGGATCCCTATGGCCCAGATATAGAGGGCAGCAGGGCCAAAGAAACAGCCGAGGACAACGCCCTGCAACAGGATTAGAGACATGAAAAACACTTATATATCACATATAAAAAAAACAGATATATATATATCACACACACACATCTCAGTAAAACAAAAAACAGAAGAGCTCACCCCTTTGTAGATGTCCACCTGCAGTGTGCTGTTGTCTGCTGGAAAGAGGTCTCTGTGAGGGCTTCCTGTTGAGTTGCACTGATCACTCTGCAGCAAAAACAGTGGAAGTGATGTATCCCTGGTAAAACCACACAGCCTGGCTTTTTCAGCCAGAACCGCAAATCCCATCTTAAAAATATGACTAATGTTTACAGTATTGTATATTTTTAGCCTTCAAATGCAGACAGCAGCTATAAACTAAAAATTGACTTCATCCCCCCACAATATCTCAACTAAACCACAAACCAAATTCACATTCTGCTTAGAGATTATTTTCCTCGTTTCTGGCAGACAGAACTAGTTCAGCCACAGCAGATGGAAAGGGCGAGATTCTTTTCCTACTAATGATATATATATATAAAAAAATACCCACCACTTGCATATTTGTCTTGTTGTAAAAGGCCTCAGCAAAAACCGCAACAACAAACACATTGATGAGGAAGGAGACAAAAAGTGCGACAGCCGACTCTATGAAGAAGTACTTGTTGGCCTCTTTCACCTCCTTTTTGTTGCCGCGGTCCACCTGTCTTGACTAAATTCAGGGAGAAAGACAAAAATAAAAGGGATCTCAGTAAATAATATACAAGCAAAGTTACCATTACAGTTTTTAAAGCACTTGCTTAGTACAACTTAATTTTAAAATCTGAAATGCATTTGGGTGACTTTGCATGCAACCCATTTGGCCAGTTGGCACTATCAGTTTTCAAGGAGTCATGATCCTATTGTACACTGCTCAAAAACAAAAGGAACACAAAAATAAGATGACATCCTAGATCTGAATGAATTAAATATTCTTATTCAATACTTATACAATAACTGCTGACACACTCCAGCCACATGAGGTCTAGCATTGTCTTGCATTAGGAGGAACCCAATCCCACCAGCATATAGTCTCACAAGGGGTATGAGGAACTCATCTCGGTCAAGCTACCTCTGGCGAGCACATGGAGGGCAGTGCGGCCCCCCAAAGAACTGCCACCATACCCCATTACTGACCCACTGCCAAACCGATAATTCTGAACATTCTCAGTCACGTCGGTCACATTTGCTCAGTGTGAACCTTGCTCAGTGTGAACTTTGAAGTGCACAGGGCACCAGTGGCAAATTTGCCAATCTATTTATTATCTGGCAAATGCCAAATTTGCTGCACGGTCACAATGTTGGCACAACATGTAAGCACAACCCCCACCTGAGGACCTCAGGCTCTCATACCACCCTCATGGAGTCTGTTTCTGACCGTTTGATCAGACACATGCACTTTTGTGGCCTGCTCAGTCTCATGCTACCACTAGAGTGAAGGCACTGCCATTTGAAAGTGACCAAAACATCAGCCAGATAGCATAGGAACTGAGAAGTGGTCTGTGGTCACCACCTGCAGAACCACTTTATTGGGGGATGTCTTGCTATTTGCCTATAATTTCCATTTGCACAACAGCATGTAAAATTGAAGTTACATTGTGTTAAGTGTTCCCTTAATTTTTTGAGCAGTGTATTATATTAATAGAAAGTTGACTAGGAAAAACTACGCTGAACACATGGAGAAAAATGTGAGATCTATGTAAGATGATTCTGTTTGCATGAGTTAAGTTTACATTTGTAACAGTAATATACCACAGGAAATATTTTAATGGGATCTCAATTACATTAAAAAAAACTTTATATTTCAACGGTCCATAAATTTAACTATTAAAAGAACATACTACATTAGGTAAACATTAACATGACAATTTATAAGAATATAACAAGATCAAGCCCTCTTGTGTACCTTGACAAGTGCAGAGTGCAAGTAGATGTTATGAGGCATTATAACAGCTCCAACAATCCCAACTGCCTGCTCCATCTGAACCGGCCCACAGCCCTCACAGTAAGGAACAAACATCCCCTTCAGAACCTCCCCCTGGTTGGGTGCCACCATTATGTACTGGCCAAGTAAGGAGGAAAAGAACATACACATGGTATATAACACACCAACACGTTTACATGTAAACTTCAAAACACATCACATAGATTAAAAGTGTATTCTTATCATGGTTCCAAAATTAGTCCAGATTTGAGTTTATGTGAACAGTACAAAAGTGTAATTGTTAAAGAATAAAACAGAAAATGAGTGCAAAATTGTGGGATTGCCATACAAAAGGTGTGGTTGCTTGTAGAACGTGTCATACTGGAATTTCCAAGAATAGATGCATTAACTGGATGTGTACTTCATTATTATTATTATAACAATCATTTTTAATTTACCCCCAAACCCATGCCTCCTGGAAATAATCGTAAATATTCATTTTGGTTCTAAATTTTAAAGCCCTGCACTGAAACCCTACACTGAAACATTAATGGCATTTAGCAGACGCCAGAGCAACTTACACGGACAGTCTCCCTGGAGACACTCAGAGTTAAGTGACTTGCTCAGGGACACAATGGTAATAAGTGGGGTTTGAACCTGGGTCTTTCTTCTAGTTCATAGGTGAGTGTGACACCCACTAGGTTACTACATCTTCAAACAGGATTCCAGCATTTACCTCATATCCAAAGCTGATGGCCATGATGGTGATGAGGAACCCAAAGAAAGCCTCCAGTTTCCTCAAACCTAATCACACAAGAGGAAATGGTTTGTAACAAATCTTCAAAAAAAAACAATCATCTCCAAGAGCAAATGCTCCAACCTACCATACTTGTCAAGGAAGAGGAAGACAAATGTATCAATGATGGTGATGAGAACCCCTGCCCAGAGTGGAATCCTACCAGGGAGAGTAGACAGCAGACTTGTAAACACATTATTAAGAAATACTAAATATGGGATAATCATATGGCCACTCAAGGAAAAAAAGGGCCAAAAATTATATTTTTCTTAAAACATGCAAGGACCTAAATGTTGGAAAATAGTCACACACTTAGCCACAAGCAGATGGTTTAGAAAGGCTGCTACCTGCCGACTGAAAGCAGGTTGAAGGCAATGGCACAGCCAATGACTTCCTGCATGTCTGAGCCTATGATGGCCAGCTCCACCATCATCCACAGGATTATCCGTGGAACCTGAAACACAGAAAAACTAAGAATTACATTACATTTAATTTACTAAAGGTTATAATTCAGTCACTAATTACAAGGACATCTGTCCATTTGCTCGCACAGTCTTAGGAATTATTAATGAAGAGATGTAGCATACCGTAGGGTACTGCCGATGGCACATCTCTGCTAGGTGCATCCCCGTGACCACACCAAGTCGAGCAGCCAACCGCTGCAGCAGCAAACCAATAACGGTGGCCACCAGAAGGACCCATAGGAGCTGGGGACAAATAGGACAAATAGCATTTTTAACATTAACAGTAATCAACATAAACCTCTAATACTACTGCAGCATGTAGCTCCATGTGCCAGTATGACTTTCAACAATATGGCAAGAATAACATGGAAAAAGGTAATATTAGGCTAGAAATGTTAAGATCCGTTGCGATACATGATCCAGAAGACCACATGTATGACCTTTATACACATCCTATAAACAGGATGTTCTTCTGGAAATTGCAGTTATAAACAAATGGATTTACTGCATACTGATTGCTTAAACAGCAAGTTCCAACAAACCTCAAAGTGCTGAGCAGCACACCCAGCGTGTGTGTGTTCATTTTCCCTGAGAACCCCCACACATTAAATCCATAAAGAATTTCAGGTTTTTAATGAAATGCCTCTCATCTGGACATTTAAAAAATCACATGTATGAATCTCACCTTAAACCCTGCTTTGGCACCAGATTGCAGGTCTGACTCAATGTTTCCTGGGTCCAAATAAGCAATGCTCATCAAGAACCCTGGTCCTGTGAAGGCCCAGAGCTTCCGGAAACTGAATATCTGGAAAGACGTTTCATTTGAAAATGGATGGACAAATACATTGTGCATGTCCTCTATTCCACAGCAATCTTAGCAATCACAGCCATCAGTCCCATTCAGCAGGGGACAAAAGTGCCCAAAGTCACGCTGAGTCACTCTCGCGTTTCAACTTCCTCCATCCTCAATCACACGACTAAAATGGACATCTGTTTATCTGGTAATTAGAACAGAGTGGGCTCGCTATTGTTCTACCTGGGTGACATCATCTGGAACTGGGATCTTCTCCTCAAAGTAGGTGGAGAAGGGCTCTTCTTGAGCATCAGGGGAGCCTGGTGGTGAGATTGCACTGTACTGATTTGTCTGGATAGCTCCATTCTCCTGAGGTGGGTCCTCTAGAGAAAGGGGAAGGGAAAGAATATGGAACAATACAGAAAAATAAAGAAAACTGTTAAAATGGGAGGCACAGAGAGGGTGGAAAAACATTGGTACTCTTAGACAACACAGGGGAAGCTTAGCGCTGTCCCCACACGCTCTGCTCTCTTAGCAACACTTGGTCCTCCTGGGAGGAAAAAACTAATCTGTAGACACTACAGATTTCACCAAAGAATCACAAGAGGTGCACGCCCTGTCCAATTAATTATGGATTATTCCACGGTGGGAATATATAGAGCAGAGAAGTGTGATGGAATTGAAAATTCAGAGATTTTAGTATGGCTGTTGCTCACAGAGTTGTTTCCAAAACCTTCATGCTTTTTATGGTAGGACCGGCAGCAATAAATCTTATCAGGAACATTATAAAAGCTAAAGGTAAGTGAGTTCAATTTAAACAACTCCTATCTTTTAAAAACTTTGAAAAAACAATAGATGCCTCCAGCGGCAATATAAAAACCCAATAAAAAAACAGAATAAGGAAAAGAAGCAAACTGTACTACATCAAACCCCACTGAAATTGTTACAAAAAAAAACAAAAAACAAAAGAACTAATTAATTGTACTCAATAGTGCTGCATAAAGCTGATCTGAGAAAAATAACACTGACCTCAAAGTATCAGATATCTGTACACAGAAGAACTTAATAAATCATATAATAATGCTACGGCATGCTGTGGATAACATCTACAGGCAGCAATACTCACTGAGTCGGGAGTAATCGCTCATCACGCCCTTCTGCCCCCCCATTGTCTCTCATGCACTCTCACAAGTGTAAGGGTTACGACTGGCCTTGGCCAAGTATTTATACCTCGCAAGTCCAAGAGACTTCCCATTTTAAAATCTGACTCAGGACCGAGTCGCACACTACCCGAGGAACAAAAAAAAATAAATTATGGTTGGCTGCTATCATGTCACATGCCACAGAACACACTTGTGGCTGTGTGTGTGTATGTGTGTGTGTGTGTGTGTGTGTGTGTGGTGAGGAACAAACTCTTACCTTCAAGGAGGTCAGGGTCTTGATCTGTCTTCATGAAGAAATGTGGGGAAATAGGGGCAAGGTGTCTCTAGAGGTCTACCTTTTCACAAAGAAAGAAAGAAAGAAAGAAAGAAAGAAAGAAAGAAAGAAAAGTTCAGAGATCGTTTCTCTTTATTAATCTTCCTAAAGCCATTGGCTGACAGGTCTGTGCTTTTTATTGCAAGACCAGCCTTTATAGCCAAATTTCTTGAGTATTGTAAGCACATAACGACCATGAGCATACATATAGTCAAAGCCTTTTAGCCCTGCATGTAGTATAGTTTTCTTCACTGCATGCGTGTAGCGCAAGTTAAGGGTATATCAATCAATCCATGGTCAAATTCACTTTTAACACCTTCCACCTAGGTTTTCCCACCAGGAACTAAAATATTCCTGCTTGACAGTATACCACTTGCAACTTAATTTTTATTCTCTAATTAATAATAATTTAAAGTACACATAAAGTACAGTATTATGAAATTTGTGACACTATAGCAATATTGGGCAATTAAGGCCGAAATATAAAGTGCTGACTAGCAATTGCAACACAATGACATGACAGAACAGAACAGCATGCACAGAGTTTACTGCAAGCAGCAATCTGAATGTTTTGGTTCGAGTAAGACTTGTGACCTGAAAGCTAAATATTTTCACTTCTGCTAAACAATGGCCTTGACTATCACTAAAAATGCAGGGTAATACAAAACTCAGCTACTATTAACCTCAAACATATATTTAGATGAATGTCTGAAACTATCATAAGATAGACAATAAGATAAAAAACAAGATGTGTATTATATTCCAGCGCATTGCAACATGCAAAGTAGTGGCCTAGCGGTTAAGGAAGCGGCACAGTAATCAGAAGGTTGCTGTTTCGAATCCCAATCCGCCAAGTTGCCACTGAGCAAAGCACCGTCCCCTGAGCAAAGCACCGATGGCTAAAAGCAGAGGACATATTTCGTTGTGCCACCGTGTGCTGTGTTGCAGTGTTTCACAATCACTTTCACCAAGTACAAAACAGTTACTGATGTCCCAAATTATTGAACTACACTTTGTTCTTTACGTTCTTCATTAAAACTATTTCAGATTAGATTAAATCCAGAGAGGGCTGATCTGGACCATTTTCATCAGTTCAACTTGTGAACAGATGCCTGTTCACTTTGCAGGGGCAGTGGTGGCCTAGCGGTTAAGGAAGCGGCCCCGTAATCAGAAGGTTGCCGGTTCGAATCCCGATCCGCCAAGGTACCACTGAGGTGCCACTGAGCAAAGCACTGTCCCCACACACTGCTCCCTGGGCGCCGGTCATGGCTGCCCACTGCTCACTCAGGGTGATGGGTTAAATGCAGAGGACAAATTTCACTGTGTGCACTGTGTGCTGTGCTGCTGTGTATCACATGTGACAATCACTTCACTTTACACATGTGTGTGCCTTCTCCTAACCGAAAATGTACAATTCACTGTAAAAATTACTTTTTTTTTTTTTTTACATAAATATAGTGTGATTAAAAAAAAAAGTGTCTAAGGCTGAATACCCAATTTTCCTATTTCCAATGTTGAAAAATGACACAATTTTACATACTGTAGCTCTTGTGAGCTAAACAAGAAGGTCTTTGTCCTTCATGGCTTAGACGGTGCAGTAAAGTCTGTATCCCATGTCAGGAACCATTCATTCATAAATCCAGAAAATCCCATGGAACTTCGCACAACAGTAATTCTGAACTCCTTGCCCATTGTGTACTAGAACAAAGTTTTAAAGTAACAATTATCGCATGTGCAGCCTGAAACTTGAAAGCAGGGTCATTATCGAGACAGAGAGAGCAAGAGACAGAGAGTTCAGTTGTTGAAACAGTTGGTGCTGCTCTCTTCAGATAATCAAAGAAGCTCATATCTCACTTGCAGAAAAGGGGCCTTGCAAACACACCCACAGGTCAAAGCTGCATTTCTACCAGCATACAACAAAAGAGTGATAATTAAACATACTAATAATTATTTTTTTAGACGCCATCCTGGTGAAAGAGTGCAGTCTTTTACTACTACTCTTTTACTCCTAACAATAATAAACAGAATGCATTATAATAATGCAACTTAAGTCATAGATCAAGCATCATTAGCTGTATTTTGAACGCTATAAACCTGCACAGGAAGAAGGAAAATAAGAAATCATGATTCAGAACATGGCAAGGTCTAAGACATTTGAATAAAAAAATTAGGAAATGCACGAAATGAGAAACAATGAGCAGGTTTCTTTAAAACGTGCCACGTCACATTTCATGACCTGACGTCTGATGTCGCCCTCATCAATGACAGCCAAAACAAACGATGTGCACGTCGTCGAAATAAAGTCACATGTGTAAAAACAGTTATTCCAGCTTCGTCCAGATGCGTTCATGCTAATGCCTCACTCAAAAACGACTATAAACACTTAAAAGCCAAGTAAGCTTAGAATTGTTCATTACCACAGGACCCAGGTAAAGCTAACAACCCTCAGGATTAGCAAACCATGCGTGCATGACCGTGAGTCGCCGCAGATGCATTCAATCGAAATGAAAAACAAACGGACTTGAGGGTCAGAAAAACTTACCTGGGCAGACTGCTATACTCATACATATATGTACAGCGTTCTAAACTAAAACCAATCCATTAGGACAAAACTGGTCCTACGGGGTGTCACGCTTTGCACTCAAAACTCGCCCCCTACCTAAAGCCGAGGCTCGTTGTTCTGAAATAAAATTGGTGGGATAGCCCGTCGATCAAAAAGTAAGGCGGGCCAAGGCTTGGTCACGTGAGCGCCTCAGACATTTGCTGTGACGCCATTGAAGCATTTAGTTTCCGCATACGTCACGTTTCCGTCCAGCCAGTTATTTGACTGATCTTAATTATTGTAGAAACATTCGAAATATTTTAAGTCGATACTTTGTCATGTCTAGACATCATCTAATTGATATTAGTAAATTATTCAAAACAACATAACAAATGTAAATGTAATACATTTTGTGGTAAATTCGTAAATTACTGTGTATCATAAGTAGTTTATATTAGTTCATATACACTGGCAACAAAAGGAAAACATGCATGCTAATTAAGGGTAATATACTAATAAGGGTGTTTCAGTGTTTCACCATGACAATTACTTCACTTTCAAGGAACTGGCAGCCACAACCCTGTCTAGGAATCAGTGCTTATGGAAAGTGATTGGCCAAGAGAAGTGAAAGTGAAGTGATTGTCATTGTGAAGCACTGCAGCACAGCACACGGTGACTCTTGGTCAGGACACATCCTTGGTGAGCAGTGGGCAGCCATGACAGGCGCCCATGGGAGCAGTGTGTGGGGACGGGGCTTTGCTCAGTGGCACCTCAGTGGCACCTTGGATCAGGATTCGAACCGGCAACCTTTACAGGTTGGTAGTAGCCTAGTGGGTAACACATTCGCCTATGAACCAGAAGACACAGGTTCAAATCCCACTTACTACCATTGTGTCCCTGAGCAAGACACTTAACCCTAATTTTCTCCGGGGACTGTCCCTGTAACTACTGATTGTAAGTCGCTCTGGATAAGGGCGTCTGATAAATGCAATGGGGCAGTGGTGGCCTAGTGGTTAAGGAAGCGACCCCGTAATCAGAAGGTTGCCGGTTCGAATCCCGATCTCACTCAGGGTGATGGGTTAAATGCAGAGAACAAATTTCACTGTGTGCACTGTGTGATGTGCTGCTGTGTATCACATGTGACAATCACTTCACTTTAAAATGCTGTAAATGTAAACCTTCTCATTACAGGGCCGCGTTCCTTAACCTCTAGGCCACCACTTAATACTAATTAGGGCTTGACATTTAATACAGAATCCCTTCTTTACCAAACCAATGTCTTTCATCGGAATTTTGTTTGTTTCACATGTGCTATAAGGCAACAAATTACCATGTGACAAATCTTTACATGACTGTGATAAAATACTCAGCTTATACAGCAATCATAATAGGGAATATCAATTCTCACTGAATGAAGACATCAAAAAAGGTGACAAATAAGTCCTTTATTCACATATAATAAATAACCTGTATTATAATGTAATTATAATCACAACAGGATGCATATTTTAATAATGTATTGTGTGTTATTACCATTCTACTTGCTCAATCAACATAACACTAATTTAACACAAAATTATACTTAGTTTACTTCTTATACAGAATAAAGAAAGCGTATTACTGGGAAGTAGTAGGTATGTATGTTTAAAACTTAAAACACTAATTTACTGATGTTAATCCTTTAGTTTTTCACTTAGCCTTCACATGTGTTTCCAGTGACTTCAATGCACTGTCTCTTTTCTGACCCCGCAGAGGGCCGTTCCTCAGTTTCCTGTACGGAACAACAGATTTTCTCTTTATTCTGATCTGCTAACATTTCACTGTCACTCTCACTACTTTTATTGTTATCTTGCAGTTCCAATGTGTTGCATGTTTCTATGTCAGAGGTGTTGCATGTTTCTAGATCATTTTCAGTCACAAACACTCCACCAAGTCTTTCTTGCACTTCCATTAAGTTCTCAGTCACTTCAGACATATCTTCTTTGTCTAAGGGAGTATCTAAATCAGCTTCATCTCCACTTACTTCTTCACCTTCTGTTTCTGAAGCACTCTCTTCTCCCTCACCCATGATGACAGTGTCTCTAGATGCATGGCTGTCTGAACTGCTACAGGATAACGTGTCATCCTCTTCCTGTCCCCTGCCATCTTCCTCATTTTGTTCATCTTCTGAAGCAATCACATTCATGGACTGCATGTTTGTTTTAGCATGTTCCTCAAAGCAAAGACCATTTACAATGTGATTTGTGTTCTCAGTACAACTGGCTTCCAGAGAATACCCGACACTTGATGCAACCTCCAACAAACGCAAAGTGTTTAAGTCCATGCTGCTTTCACAGCCACACACACGTGTAGATTCCTCTACATCACCAAATTGTTCCCACAGTTCTACAGTTTCCTCCTCTTCATTTTCAGAATCTGGTGCAGTATGCTTACGAATACGGTTCACTGCATCCCAGAGAGACTTTGGATATTGAGGCCCCTCGACTTGAGGAGTCAGTAAAGTCGGCAGAGGAGCAGGAAGCAAAGTTGTATCACAGATTTGCAGCTCAGTTAGGCAAACTGGCAGAGGGCTTGAAGGGGGTGAAGGGGTGATTATAGACTGTAAAGGTGAAGGAGGGAGAAGTGGATCTGTGGATGAGAGGGACAGTGGGGGCAAATGTTGTGGAGGAGAGATGGAAAGTGGTGAAGAAGTGTTGGATGAAGGACAGTGAGGTTGACTGACAGATGTTGCTGGGAACAAGTTGGGAGAAGAAGGTGGGCGCGACACAGAAGAAATGTCTGAAAGAGTTGGAGATAAAATCTGCTGAAATGTTTCATCTGGAATTTCTACTGGAAGTGAAAGGATTTCTGAGGGACAAGTTATATGAGAGGAACAGGGAGCAACTGACTCAGGAGGAGACTCAGACTCTGCATTAGAGTTAAGTAGACAGTCAAGAGAGTCCAGCAGGCACTGAGGTGAAGAAGAACGTCTAGAGGTGTCAGAGAACGATGGGATTGAATCAGAGTTGTGAAGTGAGACTAGAGCCAGCGGCAACAAAGACTGCATATTTAAATCACTGACAGACTCTTGACAGACTGGCATGCAGTCAACTGTGGATCCATCCAGTACATCGGTTCCGTAAAACTGGTTACCCTGTGCGTTTCCACTCCAAGCTTCTTCACAGTGAATCTTAACATTTCTATCTGTCTCTACAGAGATTTGATCTGCAAACAAGTCTTTAGTCTCCTCTAGAATTACAGATTCATCATCAGATTGCTGAGAAGAAGGGGATTCTTCTGAAGGTGTTGCAATGATTTCTGCAGTACTCTCAATGATTTCTGTTTGTTTCTGGTTTGATATCTCATCGTCTTCTAGTTGTTCCTGGATACAAGGATTCTCTTGTGAAACATCTGTTTGACTGTTACCATTCTGTAGCGGTAGTCCAAGAATCCTCACTGCCCTCTCTTCTAATGTTTCTTTAACAGGAGCCAATGATGATGATGTTTCCTCATTGCTGTCATATGGAATACTGTTACATGATTCATCACCTACAGCATCAAGCATATTTTCAACAGTGTTTTCTGTGGCTTCTTGATCTTTTCCAAGCTCATAATTGTTCATTGTTTGTGGAACACTTGTGTCATCCTTTGATGAAACATTACTCATCAATTCCTGATTACTTTCTATTACAGTCTCACTGGTGCCCACTGGATCTGGGTCAGTGGAACCATAATATGGACAACTCACATACTGAACATGCTCCTTTTTGGGAGGACAGATGAACTCTACTTTCACAACAACGCAAGTTGTGTCAATGACCAAAAATCCATTGCTATCATTTTGTAGACCTTCTCTGATATCTGATTGCCTCACATTGTTTGGACAATTGTGAAAGTCTTGAGCTAAAACACTGATGTCTGAATTTGCTTCAGATGTTTGCTCAGCACTCTTTTGTGATTGACAGTGCCACTTAGGCTCTCTCCACAGAGGGAACTTGACTGAGTTCTCATTGACCAGCTCTGTAGCTTTCTTACTAGTTTTAGGAGATAACGCATATGTCTTAGTGGAGTCTGGTAAAGCTTGATCATTGTATTCATTGTTTTTCATAGTAAGGCTGATATCATACTTTCCACTTGCTTGATGTTTTGCTCCACACTTCTGGATGGCTCTCAGAAGTTCTTCCCTGTGGGCAGCTGCTTGTTCAACATCCATCCAGTTTGAGGAACCCTTAGGTTTGTGTTTTAAATGTAAAGGTATTTGGGTGTTGTTACAGGCTAACACACAATTGGGTTCTGTAATTAGCACTTCTGAGTCAACCTCATCTGCAGGATGTGGAGACTTTTGGCTCTTCTCAGTCTCAAGACTGTCATGCTGCCTGGTTCCTTCACATACACCTGCCAGAGGTGAGACAAAAAGGGGCAAAGATTGTGGTTTTAGTGGATCTTCTGGTGAACTTGACAAGCCGGCTAGGGTACCCATTCGTGATACCAAACAAAAAACCGTCTCTCCCCCTCTCCTTTTCTTAATCTTGGTGTTGGTATTTGTAGGTACATCTGAAGATGTTGGAATAGCATGGACAGTACCATGAATCTGTGGCTGAAGAGTTCCACTGGTACCTTTCCACGGCCTGTGCTCAATTTGTTCATTTTGAGGACTATTTGTACAGGCTACATGGGTGTCTCTTCTTTGCAATTCATCTGCCCCTTCCAAGCCTGTGATCATGTCATAATTTGGTCTCCTCATCGCTGGCAGCATGTCACTAGTATTAGCCACTGACATCACTTCCTCCTTCACATGTTTCTCAGCTAAGTGCACTCTTGCTGATTGGTTGCTGTATGGTGGTGGTGTGATATAACAAGGAGGCAGACTGAATGGTCTTCTTTGGACAGTGTAGGCATTTTCTTTGATGTTGGAGCTCATTGCTTCTTGATTTGGAATACCTGGAGGAGGGATATATGGAGGCGGCAGATATACATCATATCCATCACAGTGTCCCAAATTATTTTTCTGAGGAGGTAGTCTTGTTATATTTGCAGGTCTTTGATAAGCTTCTGTCCCATAACTTCTCCCCATCCAGTCTGAAATTTTCTCTGTGGCAAGTGGCCCCTGTGCTCCTCCCCACATGGCAGACTCAATGCGCTTCTTTCTTGGGAGTGAATGGCTGTAGCGGGTGGCCCAAGCCTCTAATTCGCGGTAGCTGCTATCGCTCAGGCTTCTTTTTGCACCATCCTTCCGGTAGTGCACCGGACTGTATGAATCCCACCACTCCCTCACTGCTTGTCCTTCACTTCCCTGCACACTTTCATTCTGCCTTTCCCTCAGAGACCTCGGTATGTCTCGGGGAAGCCACTCCCTCCCCTTTCTCTCTTGGGCTGCACGCACACTCGAAATCTGTGACTGTGATTGGCTCTCCAGTGTGAAAGGGAAATTGGGCAGGGCTGCTGTATCAGCCCAGTTTGTGTAGTCCTGAAGGACCCCGCCTGTCTGGGATCTTGGCAATGTCCAGCAGCTAGGTTCATAAGCAAGGTGTTCACGACTATATTCCTGGTAATTGGTTCTGTGTTGTTTCTCTTGATAGCTAGGGGAACAAATCAACAAATTTTTAACTTATGATGTTAAAGTAATTCACATTTTCCCAACATATTAAAAAGTAGAATTGTACTGTCTAAATATTTGAATCAGGACCCATTATTCATTATTTTATACCTAAAAAAAAAAAAAGAAAAAAGCAAACTGGATCCTAAAACACATCACAAAGGCATAACATGAAAGATAGGATAACTTACGCATGTGAAAAATATCTTGCAGGAACAGTTCCATATTTGTTGTGTATGGGTGGCTGTTCCTGACTCCCACTCCAGTATGCCATCACAATGTTCAATTTTAACTGGCAAAGCTCAGAAGCCCAAATTCATTCCTGTTTGTGAAATACACCAATTCCAAAATTACCTAACAGTCTACAAACTATGGCATATATCACAGAGTAATTTTTGAAAAGCTACAGCCATTATCTTGCCTTCATTTATACTGTAACAAACTAATTTTTAATTTTAGTTTTGGTTGTCTAAATTAAAAAACAAAAGTACAACCTACCCATATAAAGAGCATGTGGATCCAGGGGGTCTGCACACTAGTTGAACCAGTGGCCTGAAACTGTTCAAGCCCAACTGGCATCTGTTTAAGAGAAGGTTTTAATACCCCCGCCTCCCACCCTCACTGGCTGCTACATGCCTCCACTCCCCCGTTAGTGTTGGAGAAACTCAGCATGTTCTGTACACGTACAGCTTTTACAATAACACTTAGGAATTCTTTAATTAAGTTTATTAACTGATTGCTGTCCTCTGCATCAGTTGCTGGATTTGGGCAGAAGTCACTCTGCTGTCTGCCCTGAACAACGTCTGACCACAGAAGCACACAGATGCTCCTAAATGTGACAAACCAGATAAGCACAGCTCTTTAGAGCCAGCGAGTGGTGGCAATAGTAAACAATAACAAAGTGTAGGATGCCCATAATGATGATTAATTATAAAAATCATGCATCAAGGAAGCTGTGCAGGCTAGACATCTTAAGACTTATCGTGCATCAATGGAAATTGCATTTTGTCTATATATAATAACAGAATGTATGATGACAAAATATAAATTATTATATAATTCGAAGCTCACTATAACCAGCTATATATTGACATACTACTCAAATTATTGTTATTTTCTATAATCAGCACATTGACATGGAGAGGAAAGTGAGAAGGTTGACTCTCAATGGGGATTTGTTGTTTTTGTTGGCTGGGCAGCAGCCCTGTGGACAGGGGGTTACCCTCTCTTTCTTTGAAACTCCATAGCGGAACAAACAGGCTTTTCTTTCTGAACAGAAACTCAGTGCATCAGCAATGAGCAGGAGGAAAAATAGATGAGGAGATGCACTCATTTAACAACTGGACTGCTACTGATACCAAATCTGTGTGGACCAAAAACAAAGTTGGTAATGTTTACTCATGTTCTACATAGTTGACACACAGTTGAAGGCCATTTAAAAGGTCTTCTTAATGATATAAGGAAGCTTGGATGCTTTTAACAATACTACCCAAATAAAAAAAAAAAAAGCAGATCACAAATGCTGTCTTCATTCATTTATAGTAACAAGGAAAATAAAACAGAATAAAAGAGAAATAAACTGTGAACAGGAATGAACAGAGCACCTGTAAATATCAGAAGGATAATATAACACATGTGGCTTGTTCTGGGTTAAAAAAAACAATACCAGGAGAAAATATTAGGCACTAAACATTTGAGTACATCTTACATTTTGATGCAAACACTTTGAAGTTGTGTTTACATCTTATAACAATGTCAGTTGAAAGCACACTAAGATCCCTTGGTCAGTGCTTTGTAAATGTCTGATATGCTGTATCAAAGACATTTCAGTGTAGCACTGTAAATATTGATGTTTTGCTCTAAGTCTCGTTGTACAAGCTCCACATTGAACCTCTGGGGCAGGTCTCCACCATAGAAAGCCGGTGTCCCATGCTCAGCACGCATTTTGGAGGAGAGGTAAACCACTGTGCCCACTCTGCACAAATGTGACAGTGTGTCTAGTAGGAGGGGGAATGTGTCAGGCAGGTACACAATGTCTGCTCCAAGCACCAGATCCCAGTCTGAGGAGAACTCATGCTGGTCCTTTCCCCAGGAGAGAGGAAACACCTTGGGAATGGCACCTGGCCAGCCCAATGAAGGTACATTAGATGACACATTGCTCTGCAGTTGTGGAACAGCAAGAGGAAGGTCTGTGATGGTGACATCAGCGCCTGTAGAATGAGAAAGACAAACTATGAGTTAAAAATATGTATCTGTGACCTAAAACGGGCAAATCACACCAGTGTAAAATGCAGATCACTTCTATCTTCTATTCAAGTGAATAGATACCTGAATGTGTGTGAACTAACTAAGCTTTCTAAGTTTATAACTGAGCATTAAAACTTTAATGAATCATTAGTTAATGCATTAAAATGGAATAAATAATATGCAGTGCGGTGCTTAAACTCAGCCAAGGCACGAACTATAGGATGATTAATAGATAGATAGATGGATAGATAGCTATACATTATTTATCCAAAAGGATATTAGAATATGGCTTAAGGATTTTAGTTCTGTTGTGGTGTTTAACAAACAAAACGGTTCTGAACCACTGGCCACTGGACTTATAGAGTAGCCACCCTGTTTTTGCGCCGCCTATAGGCGTAAAATAGAAATTAATGGCACATTCGAGTAGCGGGGCTACTCAGAAACAGGCCATGTGTGTTCCTGTCAGCTATGGCATAAATTAAGTCTGCGCGTAAAAGCAGGTGTTACTTGACTGACACAACAGCCCACCTAACCGCGCGGCCAGTATGCCAACAATCCCCGTTCCAGCTCCCAGCTCAATGATCTTCTTCCCCTTCAGGTCCACTGGGGACTCTTCGAAAAATCGGCACAAATGCAGAGCCTGCACAACACAACAGAACTATTATCGTAATAATTTAGTCCATAACGAGCAGTTTTCGAAAAAACATTCTGTTAGACTTACTGCATCCCACACTGGGGCCGCGACTCCTAGATTAGCACCGAATGCTTGGTTAATTTTAAATTCTTGTCCACAGAATGTGTACACGGCATCTGCAGAGAACGTTTCTTCGAATAAATCGTCATCCGCTGGGAAAACGTATTCTTTGTTGCTATTCATACTTACTTCATTAAACTTATAACTTTATGCAGGCATTGAAACACGTGCAGTTAATGTGAAAAGTATGGAAACCTGCATTTGTTGACATTCCAAGCACGTGCCCTAGAGAGTGCTTTCTGATGACGTCATTTCTGTGCGCCAGCGCCAAAAAAAGGATGAAATGCACCAGAAATTGCTTATGCGTTCGTATATAATACGATGAGAAGATGAGCATCAGCAAATGTAATAAATAAAATACAGACTGTATGTGCATGATATTATCCACAATTGTTCTGTGGTTTATGTTACTGATCTTTATTTAAAATCACGTTTACCTTTTACCAGCTTTCTTTCAATGCTAAATACTGTTAGTGTTTATCAAAACGCATGCTGACGCCACCTCCACCTGACTGGCCACCACCTTACAACACTCATGGAAATGTTGAATGCTAGTAACGTGACGAAACGTGCCGCGACTTCGGAGCGTGTGTCGGCGTTTTTGCTAAACGCGTATCTTATTTTGCCTCGTTTGGGGGAGGAGCCGAAAATTATGACGTCGAAAGCTGTACCACGTGACTGCTTCACCGCAGTACAATACAACAGCATCACAACCCCCTCGGGCTCCATTCAAAATGCGGGGATTTTGATAGAGAGCTGTGCTCAGTTCAGAGTTCGGACGTGTTGGATATTAGAGTTTAGTTTGGAGATACTTTTGAAGAGAGAGAGAGAAGGATAGGTTAGAAGATGGAGCCAGCTAGGAAGAGCAGGAGAAAAAAGAAACACTGTTTAGAAACTGTTATTTCAGAATAAAAATGAGTAACATCTCCCCTGTTCTGTACATCATCACCATCACTATTAAATTGTAAGTGATGGGCTGCAGGAGTTGCAACAAGAAGTAATTGCTGTTCCACTGATGCTGCTGTTTTGTGTTGGTTAGTTTTGCTTTGTTTTATTTTATTTTGGTTTACTGTGTTATTGAGAATTTGGTTCTCTGGCCGTTATATGTTAAGTATAACCTTGCTTTGCCCTTAATGGAAACTTTTTTGTGCCTATGTTGGTGGTGGGTGTGGGAAGAACGGCCCCTTTTGTTTTTTATTTAATTGTATAGTGGTGTGGTTTGTATTTTATTGTTTGGGTTTTGTGTGCAGAGCTTTCCTTTCCCAATTTACCTTCCCCCATCTTAGTGATAGGTTAGCCTTATTTTACCTTATAGGGTTAATCGAAGGTGTTTTTTGTATATGTACAATAAATGTGAAATATTGTTTTATTTCTTTCTCATGCCTCTTTGACTGATCAAACCCATGTGCACTGACCAGGAAATTCCCAGAGGTGGGGTAGTCTGTAGCTTGTACTCTTGCGTTATGCCACATATACATGAAAATCTACTGATAAGACTTGACAGAAGATAAGATGTTACAAAAAAAAAAAAAAAAAACGCTCCAAAAACACTGTTAATAACTGTTAATGGGGTTGTGGTGGCCAAGTGGTGGGTAAGGAAACAGACCCGTAATTGGTGCCAGGGTGCCAATGATCAAGATACTGTCCCTATACGTTGCTCCCCGGGTGCCTTTCATGGCCAGCCACTGCTCACTGAGGGTTAAATGCAGAGGACAAACTTTATTGTTCTGTGCTGCAGTGTCCAGAATGATAATCACTTCACATTCACTTTAACCTTGTGCATGTTAAATGAATGCAAGTATTAATGAAGTCATTACTTTTAAATAAATGTTGGCATTTCAGTAGACTAAGAACCTTCCTCTGACAAGAAACACCAACTTAAGACTGGAGCCACGTACAATATAACAGGACTTAGGGTCTTTAAATAATCTAGGGGCAAACAGAAACATTTTCTCATGACCAGTGGAGGGAGACAAAGTTCACAATATGAAACAGGGTAAGATTGCCAGAATTTGCATGATTCTCCATTATGACATCCTGACATATTACCTATTTAAAATAGCCAAAAATATGATAACAAAATTAACTATTGGCTTAGAAAACAGTAAGGAGTTAAGAGATGAGAGGAAGAAAAGATGAAGGGGAAAAGTGGAATCATTGTAAAATTAGTTAATTTCGTAAAATAAGTTCATGAGAGAAAGAAAGATTAAAGTAATCGTTGTTAAATTTATTTCATTGCATGCTAGTATGCTATCATAAAAAATTTGGTGACGTTTAGAACATCGCATGTTAGCATGCTAATACTAGCATGCTAAAGTAAAAAATGATAACGGGACGTGGCCATGGTGAGTCACATTAAATTTGGTGACGTTTGGACCATGTTCAGAAATTAACATGTTACCATGCTAACAACAATGCTAATGGTCAGGGCCATGATGCATTTGGTTATGTTTGGGACATTGTCTTGGTTGGAAAACTGAAAGTGTGACCGTTGTTGCTCTGTAAAATGATTGGGCTTCAATGGGAGGATGGAGGGATGACAAGTAGTAGTGGAGGATAGGGGGATGAGGGGAAAGAGGTTAAATGTGGTTTAATTAGCTACATTTTGTGAACAGTTGAAATATGCGGTGGTTGAAGTGTGACGATAGCTGGCACCTGTTGGCATCTGTAAAATGTTTCTTCCAAATAGCCGCCCTTTGCTCTGATTACTGCTTTGCACACTCTTGGCATTCTCTCGATGAGCTTCAAGAGGTCGTCACCTAAGATGGTTTTCCAACAGTCTTGAAGGAGTTCCCAGAGGTGTTTAGCACTTGTTGGCCCCTTTGCCTTCACTCTGCAGCTCACCCCAAACCATCTCGATTGGGTTCAGGTCCGGTGACTGTGGAGACTCCACATGTGTTCGTTCATAGTTTTGATGACTTCAGTGAGAATCTACCAATGTAAGTGGTCATTAAAATAAAGAAAACACATTGTATGAGAAGGTGTGTCCAAACTTTTGGCCTGTACTGTATGTCTGCCTGGCCAAAACGACACCAAATTTGTTTCACCACTTGTTTCAGCCTCCATTGCATCACATGAGCACCCCCTCTGGAGAGGCGATCCGTCCCTGCCTTCAGATGACCCAGAATGTGGGTGGCTCTCAGAGTCAACAGGTGCCAGGCACAGCAGAGATAGGGTGCTTGCCCCCGTTGTCTCTTTGTGTGAGACGCCACTTGTTATGCGGTCAGTCCGAACTAACGTAACAGACCCGTAGAACGTGTACAAAACGTCGCAGCACCAGCCATGCTGCCAGCAGCTCCAGATAGATTATGTGGTGAGCACACTGGGTGGGAGTCCACCACCCCCTCGTCGTAGCACCATGGCACAACGCACCCCTGGCGGCCCTGCCTGATAGGGTGGCGTCTCTGGGTGCCTTCCAAATAGCACAGTATTTTCTGACACGGGGTAGCGAGCTCTTTTTGCTATTCACCAAAAACATCTGACAACTGTGTGCTTCTGTACTTTCACATTCGATGCAAAATCACCACCGTGAATGCCCTGACATCGAAGCTGCCTGTGATCTGGGTGAACCACGGTATGAAAATACGCTTCGGTCTATTGTAGCAAACCAATCCCCGGGCTGAACGTGGGTGTGTCCAGAATTGCAGGCGGTCCGCTCTACCCAGGGCGACGGTGCACATCATGCGGGCCATGAGGTGGCGACCTCTGGCGGGCATGCAGGGGATGGCAGAGCACTGGGAACACAGATTCTTTTCACACCACACAACAGTAAACTATTGCAGACAGAGTTGTTTATTGTAATCCACAATGAAGAACAACTGTCAGCCAGTCGAGAGATCTCTCCCTTAGTCCCTCCGAGCTATCGTTCTTATACGTTTCTCTTAGCACTAGGCAGAAGACCCAAAGGTTCAAGCCCCACTTACCCCTGACTTAACCATAAATTGCTCTAGGGGTACTGTCCCTGTAACTACTGATTGTAAGTCGCTCTGGATAAGGGTGTCTGAGAAATGCAGTAAATGTAAATGTTGTGTGTGTCCCTGTTAAAGAAAGTGAAGTGATTGTCACATGTGATACACAGCAGCACAGCACACGGTGCACACAGTGAAATTTGTCCTCTGCATTTAACCCATCACCCTGAGTGAGCAGTGGGCAGCCATGACCGGCGCCCGGGGAGCAGTGTGTGGAGATGGTGCTTTGCTCAGTGGCACCTCAGTGGTACCTTGGCGGATCGGGATTCGAACCGGCAACTTTCTGATTACGGGGCCGCTTCCTTAACCGCTAGGCCACCACTGCCCCGCTAGGCCACCACTGTCTCAACAATGTGTTCAATTATCTGTGTTATGTAAGTTTTTCTGCAGTTGCGGTTGATGATAATGTACCAGAGGCTGGTGTAAGAGACGCTGTCTCTTCTGTGTGCATGTGCGTGTGTGATTAGGCATATCAATTCATATTACATTTCTATGATTTCAGTTTACAATCAAGTGCATAATGCTTACAAAGTTATGTAAGTCTCCAACAAACACCTTATTTTTCTGTGTTCCTTTACACACTCACACACACACACAGAGTTAGACCGATACTAAAAAACTAAATGTAATTGTGCTAGTTTAGTGATTGTAATCACACATCTGTTATCATAACCCAGTTCCTGCCTGCTGAGGCCTGGCCAGTAAACAGTTCTTATAATTAAGCATTGTGCACCCAGCTTGTATACCTCCCATGCCTTGGTTGTCCTTCAACCTCTAGGGAGTGTTCTGTAGGTCTGCACGTGCGTCTGATCTCATGAAAAGGGCATATAAGGTTTTAGACGGAACTTGCCTGCTGCAAAGGCCCACAAACATACAATGTGACTCAAAACTATACAATAGTGGACGTCTGAGCAGAGAGAAGAAAAACACATTGGAGGCATTCGTGCAAGGCTCCACCTCCAGCTTAGCAGCTGCTTGACAAAACGGGGTGAAGGGTGTCTCCTTGTTGTCTTGACGAACCCCTGCAGCACCAGGGGTCGTCTGAGCGGACTACATTTACATCATTTACATTTACGGCATTTGGCAGACGCCCTTACCCAGAACGACTTACCATCAAGTTACCATCGATGAAGAGATCAATTCCGGTTCACTAGGACCAACAATGAATACAATGACAAGGGGGACTACATGTCCCCCTTGTCAGAAGACTCAAGCTCGTCGATGTCCAGTTCGAGCGGGTCCTCCTTGAACAGAGGCCAGTCAGGCCGATGAAAAAGGCAGCGAGAAAGGGACAAGGCCTCCATCTTGCACTTACTGAGTAGCAGCTCTTTCATCCTCAGCCTGGAAAGGCACAGTAGAGTTGGAGAGCAGGGGTCATTGAGCTCAAAAGTGCACTTGACAAGAGTCACACGCAGTTCCAGTGTCGCCTGTCCAAGCTGGTGACAGAACTCGCCAGTCTAACGTGGACAATCCTGAGGCAGTCTGGGCATGTGTACCCTTGTCTCGCGTTTTGCAATATAAGATTACTGCAAAGTATAACAGGAATATGGACCAGATGCTAGGTTCAATTGGATTGCAATTGAGAGTGTGGTGGATGTGGAATGAAATGAATGGAGACAATGAGCAAGAATAATGATTATTTTACAATAATAAATAAAAAGGATGTACAATACAAAATCAGAACTCAATAATAACAAAAAAGCAGACAAAAGAAAAAATATTATTAAATTCTGTCTTTGTGGTTTGGTCTTCAGTCAAGTCAAAAGAACTCCTGGGTTCAGTTGGTGGATAATTCATGTTGTTACCACTTTGATGGCAAGTAAATATATATTTGAAACATACATGTAACAAATATCACATTTGACTTATATTATTACAGACAAAAAAAGTACTTAATTACAACATGAACTAATTTACAATTCTGAGTAAACACATTTCACCCGTAAATAAGATCTTCATTTCTACTACACATAGAAAGAAAAATATTTGCAGACAGTTCTAGAACAATGCTACCACATGGTTTCACTCACAAAGATGAGCTATTCACATGAACGCGGCAAAGGCACTGCTATGCCAACGACACACAACTCCTCTTCTCTTTTCCTCTCTCATGTACATGACGCTTCCAAAATCTCTGCATGTCAAACTGATATTTCATCTTTTTTTTAAGAAGTGATTGTCATTGTGAAACACAGCGCAGCACACGGTGACACAACAAAATGTGTCCTCTGCTTTTAACCCATCAACGTTAGTGAGCAGTTTGCAGCCATGAAAGGCACCCGGGGAGCAGTGTGTGGACCAACAACTCTCCCTCTCGACTCACATCACCAATCTTTTCCGCTCATGTAGATTCCTGCCCAACAATATCTGACATGTCCGCCCTTATTTGTCAACACTGGCCACCCAGATATTCATTCAGATCCTAGTAATCTCACAACTGGATTACTGTAACTCCCTTCTAGCAGGTTTTCCTCTGACTGCAGCCCGGCCTCTACAACTAATACAACCTTCCCAAATTCTCCCACACCACGCCACTGCTACGCTCCCTCCACTGGCTCCCAGTAGCTGCACGCATCAGATTCAATATACTGGCCTACAAAGCCAAACATGGGGTAGCACCATCCTACCTCACAGCACTTATTATACCTTGCACTGCACCTCACACTCTTCAAGCCTCCAGTACTGCTTGCCTGGTCCCTCCACTGCTGAAGGTATGAGGAATACACTCATCTAGATGCTTCTCTGTCTTGGCCCCTAGGTGGTGGAATGAACTTCCCAAGTGAACCAGAACTGATTACTTAATTGATGTAAACATGATGGTAACATGAAAGCACACTCTGTAAGTCGCTCTGGATAAGGGCGTCTGCCAAATGCCATAAATGTAAATAAAATGTACACCGCCGTTCCAGCTTGTGCGCCCATTAAAGGTTCTTCAATTAGCTTCTAGACTGTGCAGTTTTCTGCACCATTTTTTTACTCACCAAGGTGACTGATACTGCTCAGCACAGGTTGTATACAGCCTGTCTCATTCACTTCCAAAGTGCAGGAAGATCGAGAACCAACAAATCAATCTAATCCACCACCTGCGAGGCGGGACAACCGTTACTCTAGGCCAATAAAATATTATCACCCAGCATGATTGCTACACCAGGACACTAGCGTTAGGAGGAGAATCACACATCCACACCTGGTACAATTTAAGAAGAGAAAAGGCATTTTCTCTACATTTACATTTACATTGTAAATGTGAAACACTGCAGCACAGTGTCTGGGGACAGTGCTTTGCTCAATGGCACCTTGGTGGATCAGGATTAGAACCAGTATGCTTCTGATGGGTCCATTTCCTTACTCGCTAGGCCACCACTGCCCCTTTTTTTCTTTCTCTTTAAAAGTGAAAGAAATATGACAATATGAAATGAAAAATAAATTTTAATCATAAAATTATTCATATTGTGAATGACTATTGTAGCTGAATATTAATTTTTTTAATGAATATTTACATAACATATGGAGGCCAAAAGTCTGCAAACATTAGTACTGTCTTCCAATTGTACATGATGTTTGCTAAATTTAAAAGGATAACTGATCATTATAATACCAATGCAGTGATGGTAACACAACTGAAGACCTTAATTACCATGCCGATGACAACAGCTGAGAGGTGCTTTTCAACTCAACTGTGTGAGGTGATGGAACACATTTTGAGCCAGTTGGGGAGAGTTACACAGCTCTGTAAAACCTCTTGTGAGGTATCAGTGCCCAAGTCTCCACGATTCCTCAACAGATACAGGTCACCTGATGAAGACCCTAGAGCTGGTTCTGGCTCAGCTCATAACTGGACCCCCCTCAGTTTGCTTGCACTGGAGTGGAGGATGGCATCATTTACCTGCTACATTGTTCCCTCTCTCACCTGGAGACCACTTGAGCACTGTGGAAATCATGTTCTTTGATTTCTCCAGTGCCTTCAACACCATCCTTCCCACAATCCTGAGGGACAAGCTGGAGCACACAGGAGTGAATCATCAACTCACAACATGGATCCTGGACTACCTCAGTAACCGACCACAGTATGAAGAACTTTAATGACTCTGTGGTGGCCTCAGCCATCTTTTACGGTGTGGTTTGCTAGGGAGGTAGCATCTCTGCTGGGTACAGCAAAAGACAGAACAAGCTGATCTGGAGGGCCAGCTCTGTTCTAGGATGGCCTCTGGACATCGGGGAGGTGGTGAGAGGAGAATGGTGGCTAAGCTGTCATCCCTTTCACCCCATGCAGGAGACCCTGACAGCACCGAGCAGCTCCTTCAGTGGCAGGCTGTGGCACCGACGACGTGGGACGGAGAGATTCAGAAGGTCTTTCCGGCCGACTGCTGTCAGACTCTACAACAGCTGACCACACATACGTACATAGACAAACACACACATCCATTACACCAGTTCCATTTTCTTATGTGCAATATGTGTACATATCTTGACTCTGTACATATGTACACTGACTTACACTGAATGTTCACAAATATATTTTTATGTATAACTGATAAAAGTCATATCCACTGTTTTTTTCCCAGACTATATTTGTTAATTGAAATTTTGTCCATTTTCTGCCATGACAATGTAAATTTCCCACTTGTGGAAATAATAAAGGGTCATGTTATCTTATCTTGTTTTAATAAATGAATACATTTGCATGAATGAGCAGCTACAAACTTGGTATTATAAACAGTTACAATACAATCAAACAGAGAATATAGCATGTTCCTCAAATGAAATAAAGAACCAAAAAATAAATATTAACATTCAAGTCTGATGTATAAAACTGAAAGTAAAATGTACAGGAAATCGTATCCATCAAAGGTTACATGAAACAAGTTTTCTGTTCAAAATAATTCTCTGTATTTTGTTCAGAATGTTTTTGAGCACCAGTATTGCAGAACATCACAATTCTTCAAGACCTGCATCATTTGTAGCACCAGTAAAAAACATGGTTTTATTAATAACAGTACCTACTTTAAGTATATTGACATAAACTACCCTATGAAAATGATTCCAGTTTTTCCATTCATATCCCTTATGTTCATAGCAGGGTGATTCATGTCGGGGTCTCAGATGTAAACGCAGGCCTTGTTTTAAAGTTCTACCAGATAGTCACAGATTCTGACTTCCCACCTGACTCACAGGTAGAAGACGGCTGAAAAATCAGCAGAGCTTGGACCTTTGAGGGTCATGAGTTTTAAAATAATAATTTTGGCAATTTAAACAAATCAGTTACTTCACTCAGTTCCTGTTGTTACTCAGTATCTTAAGATTGATCCATGATGCGAACAAATGAACACTTAATTCTTGGTGTCACAACAGTCAAGAATGTCAGCAGATAAATCAAAGCCATAGATAGTGCAACCCCAACATCTTGCAGAACAGGAGAACACCTCTTTACCCTATTCTACAGCACTTCCCTGAGTATCCTGAGGACAATTATTTATAGGATGGCCTTACACCCACACTCCAATGTACAGTACAATCTGTATATGTCTGTAATCTGCTGGATCCCACACCTTGATCTTCTTTCTTTGGCACCTGGTGTGAACACACCGACTTTAACAACTAGAAACACCATGGTGGTTCTGATGGCCTCAGTCTGGCTGCTTGTTCCATGAACAACGGGGTGCTCCACAGCACAGAGACGTTACTGACATGATGGTCAAAACACATTCTTGGTTGCTATACTGAGGCATATCTAAGTGCCTGATGAGTAGGCTTCAAGTTCACCTGTGTTTTGCTAAATATGCCGTAAATTCTCCTATACGCCATTAAGGTCCATACCCTTTGATGTACAGGATGTAGGATATTGCTCTGCTCAGCATCAAGCAGGATCAACGCTCTACGAACTGCAAGTTAATATTGCTGTCAGGGACCAGCAGTGTTCTGGTCATAGGACGGACTGCACTGCCTTCTGGATCGGGCTTCACATCAAACTGGGTCAAGATCTGAAGGGCAAAATTGGACATTGCATATTCACCTATTATTCCACACATCTATAAGTCACATGATGACCAGACCATTGAAAGCATTCAACACTTACCTGTGCAAGTGCAAGGTAGACTTCAAGCTCTGCAATCCGTCGCCCAATGCAGCTGCGTTTGCCAACGCCAAAGGGCACAGAGGCATAAGCGTGGTTCCCCTGGTCACGAGTTAACCAACGCTGAGGCACAAAGGAATTAGGGTCTGGGAAATGACCTGGGTCCCGGGATGTTGCAAAGTGGCACAAGGTAATCAAGGTCTGGGATGAAAGTATAATTTTTGCATGTTAGGAATCACCATTTCATTAAGATATAACTATATAAAATCTGTCAAATGATCAGTCATTAAATCACATAAACATACATTTCTCGGTATAAGGTATCGACCAACATGAATGTCCTTATCAGCAATGACCCTTGCATTGGCTGGAATTACAGGATAGAGTCTGGAAGAGTTGAAAGAAAAGAACATTACAATTATAAAGTAATATCTTGAAAATTTAGAAAAACCCTCCAGAAAATGATTGCCTTACCTGAGAACCTCCTTCACCACAGCCTTCATTAGGGGCATGCGGGCAACATCGGCTGCCCCTGGGACAGATCTTCCCTCTAACACAGCATGGACCTCTGCCCTCAGTGATGTCTGGATGTCGGGGTGACGGGACAATTCATACAGAGACCAGGACAATGTACTGGAGATCTGAAACAACACCAACGGACATTTGTACCAGAATGTCTGACTGAGAAATGGGACCTTAAAACTGACAAGAGCCAGATATGTGAGGCGAGATTTTGTTTCTCACCGTGTCCACCCCAGCCAGGAGCAGCTCTGTCACATTGCTGTAAATTGATTTCATGGGCATCCCCGTCTTAGAAAGGAAATAGGTGAGATACCGTCCTTCAACTTCCTCTCCTCGAGCCACCTTCTCTGCCTCCTCCTGAAGACGCTGATCAATGTGGCCTTTGGCTGTGACGTTGATAAGACGTAAAGGTCAGAAATGCATTTACGGTAACACACATTTAATGTGACCCATTTAAGCAGCTTTTTTTTTTTTTTTTTTTTTATATACAGCAGAGATCCCAACTTGGTTACGCTACCTGAAGTCAGCTGCTAACATAGCTAGCGCTTTGTGTTGTAAGATTTTGCCTCAACTTGGCATTGATTGGTCAAATATGCATATTAATTAGAAATCAATCAACTGACACACAAAGTCATAGTTTCAAACCCCCACTTTGTACCATTATATTCCATTCTTGGCCAGAGGTGGTCGACTCAATTACTCACCAAAATGGAACATATAATCCCAACACTGGCAAAACGTGTTCCAGGGTTTTGGAAAGAGCTGGTGGAGCCATCCTGGCATCGCCATGGTGAGCAGGGTCATGATGAACATGGTGTTGATGGACTGGATGAAGCGTTCTGTCTCCATGGGAACACTGGAATCCAGGCAGCCTATTCTGGACTCAAACAGCACGGAGGAGATCCCTTTGAACAGAAACAAATGTGTGAATCGAGGGAACCAATGACAGTTTGTTACCTTGTTCAAATGTGAGAACCTGCTATGTGACAGCACGAAAGCTTTCGCAGAATCCACATTCTTACCCTCTAGGCCAAAGCGGTAGAACTCAGCTGAGATGTCGGTAATGACGCCTCGAGGATCCTGGCGCCGCCTTGTACGTAGCTTGGCGATGAGGTCGGTTACTACAGAATTAAGGGTGCCATCGTATGCCTCCACTGCCTTTGGTCGCAACATGTGCGTGCTCAGGAGACTACGCACAGACTGCCATTCATCACCTTCACTACAAAGGGAGGAGAGGAGGAACCAGTGAGTATCAAGATGCAGTCTGCTGCTTTGAAGATCCCTGCTGAATCTGCACCGTTTTATTAATCAGACTTTATTACTGGTACTGTCTAGTGCCTCCAGGGGCCAGCTGTTTGTTCTACAGTTTTATCTATCCCCTCCCTTTTGGTCTGTAAATGTAAATCTTTTCTTACTGACCAGGGTCATACAAAAGGCAGAACAGTCATTGAACCAACTAAACGGCACCATGGTGAAATGTGATGTAATGTAAAATGCCTTTTACTGACTGTCTAGAGCCTACTCATTCAAACAAAGCTGGTTGGATTTACACCTACGTTACAGCTCCCTGCTGTTTGTCACACTCTCATGATGCCAGTGCAAATGCTTCCACAAAGCAGTGAGACACGATGCCAAAAATCATCATCTGAGGAGTTGGAAAGAGGAAAATTCCCTAGTTTGTACTCACGCAGTCAGAAGCCCATAACCGTGACCCCGCAGGTTCCGGTAGTCTTTCCACGAGGAGAGGTCAGAGCGCATGGGGTGCTTGCCCTCCTGCCTCAGAACCTGTTCAATAAGTTCTGGCTCAGCCACGTGGACGGTCAGGATGGGGCCAAAGCTGGCCTTCCACATGGGTCCATACTTCCTGCGTCCCTCCAGCTGCCACATAAGAAAGAACGATGCATGAATGGAGCCATTGCATGAATGGAGCCATTAGTCTAAATGGACAGGTTGCATCGGGGTGTTATAGGAGTCACTGGTCCTGCCCCGGGGCAGCATGCCATTGTAATACAGTACAAGGGAGATCAGTTCAGTCCCAATAATACTTATTATATGACACACATTACAGTTTGCAGGCGCTTGGCCTCACCTGCAGCTCGTGGAGGCGTGACAGGCCGCGCTTGCCGAAGAGGTCCCAGGCGAAGCTGAGCACCGAGGGCCCCGGCATCTCCTCCAGGGTGCGCGCCCGGCGCGGCGGGCACACGGCTCCGGCGCCCTCGGCGCAGCGCTCCATCCACTTCAGCACGGGGGACGCGGTGCGGCCCGAGACTCTGAGCGCCTGCTGCAGCATCCTTCTCGCCGAGCACATAAAATCGCGTCGCCCACAGCCGTCCGATGGAGCGCCGAGCTCATATTTTCCCAGCGGCGCCGGCAACGTTTTTATAGCGCACGGTTCTCGTTGCGCTCGGACCGGTAGGACGGATGGAGCGCGGCCGAGCTCGCCCAATCACGACGCGTACTTGCGCCCGGCCCCTCCCACCGAGGGGAGGGCAGACGCGGCTCAGCCAGAAGGCGCGTCCAATCGAATCGCCCCGGCCGGGCAAACCCTAAGCGCGACGCACGTGTTGAGTAAATGATAAACCCCGAATTACAGAGACTTCCATTTCCGATTATTGCTCAGGATTAAACATGTTCCGCGAAGCCTCTCCTCCTAATACGATGTGGAAATAATTGCTGGTCTCACTCCACACCGCGCACATTAAACCCAAAGGGATTCTAACAATAATAGTCTGAAAGTTGAGACGTTTGTGAAAATGTTCTGTTGATGCAGAATGAAACGTCTCTACATTAAAGAAAGAAAGTCCAGTTGCCATGACTCAACTTCACAAAGACAAATTCACCTGGATGACTGAGAATCTTCACAGAAATAATAATAGTGTGGTAGTAGCCTAGTACTTAACACATTCGCCTGTGAAGCAGAAGACCCAGGTTCAAACTTACTGCCATTGTGTCCCTGAGCAAGACACTTAACCCTAAATTGCTCCGGCGGGGGGGTGGGGGGGAGGTGACTGTCCCAGTAACTACTGATTGTAAGTCGCTCTGGATAAGGGCGTCTGATAAATGCTGCAAATGCAAAAAAGGTAATGTGTTAACAAAAGTGCTGACCATTCATTTCAGAAAACAAGGAGAACGTGAAGGGATGGGTGCTTATCAAAAACAAAACAGCACAAGCCTTTTTCCTCTGGAAACAGACAGTGAGCAAACAGTATAGACCAGCATTGCTGGTTTGGCTGGTGACCCATAGTGCATTATTGTGCTTGCACGCTGGATTTTCAGTTCAGTACAGGTTTTCATGGCCAACCAGTTCATCGAATAAGCCTGGCCGGCTTCTCCAGCCGGTTTTGTTGTTTGTAATTTACTTATATAAGTCAGGGAGTTTTCCAAGACATTGAGAACCAAAGCAATATATGACTTGATTGCAGACTTTGCTTTGTGAACAGAATGCACGGTGTGGATTGGACAATGCTGCTTTATGCAGAAGAGCAAACAGCAATTAGTGCCAAAGCAATTCAAAGATGAGCGGTAACTGGAAATCTTTTGAAATTTGATTGCAGGATGAAACAGCTGCTCTCTTTTGGGCTCGTCCGTTGCGTGCACAGACGCCAGCTATGCAGAGAGAGCAAATCCTGACCTGATTCCAAGACAGGCAGCTTGCCAATACAGCAAATGTACGACTGTATGAAGTAACCACAGCAGTACTCAGAATCCGTGTTCAGCGTGTGCTCACTGAGGCCTTTTCCTCATCACGAGAAAACACACTGACTAGCTGTAACTCATGGAAATGGACATGATTCAAACAGAGGAAAGTTTGAGATGGGGATCTGGGGTTTTGTAAAAAGTAAACACTTTACTGCATTAATATGGTAACATGCAAGCACATCAAATATGATTGATTGATTGATTGATACTGTGCTGTGCATACAATTATGTACATTTCTTATGGCATGTTATAGATAGAACTAGAGCACCTCCAATACCACAAATGAATGGATCAAAGGGTTGCCAAAGACTGCTACTGAGTAAAAGACACAATCAGTGTCTTTCAAAGGCCACTTTTGCACAAGAAAGGGCATGGGCTGGTCAGTGAATCTTGCCAATGAAGTATAATTTTCTTTAACATTTGAAAAAAGTAATATAGGAGCAGATTGCCTGTAATGGGATGGAAGAAATTAGTTTTTTTTCAGAACATTTTGCACTGAAAACTAATGTTGCACTGAAAACTGAAGCACACACAAATTCTGTAGCCTTTAATAATGATTACATATTTCTTTCCGGTGATGGGTCATTAAGCTGCACCATGTGGACAAAAGTTCAAAGGGCAAAGGTTAAGCTTAAGAGATTTGGCTTAAATGCAAATATGTACCCCCACCAGACCACCAAATACATTTTGAGTGCAGGTAGTGGGTGATGTCCAGTGTTTTCACTGCATTTTTAAGTTGATATTTATATGTTACGCAACGGAAGGATTATCAGTTAATCAGCATTTGCTCTATAAACTGAGATGATGATGGATTCGCTGTAAAGAGAATATTTTAAGCGTCCAAATGTGAGAAGCCAAAGTCTTATAACAGATCATTTCCAGCAGTTCAAATGTCAGATGTTATAAGAACTATATTAATAAGGCACGTTACGTTAATTCTCTTTATATTGCTGTAATGATTTACATCATTAAAAAACACACACATTGTTGTCATAAAAGAAAACACTTAAGGTGAAGAATATATCATTTCAACAGCTGTACATAAGAAGAAATCCACATGCTCTGAAAGCAGCTTAGGGTATACATTTACTTTCTTGGTGAGGGCCTTTGAGCTACTTTGGGTGAGACTTGAGCAGGCGGTGTTGGGTATTTCAGCCGCAGTAGCATTGGGGATAGTCTGAGATGTCTTCCCCTGCAGCAAATTGGCCATCAGCCCACAGGGGCACAGCATCTCCTGGTTTAAGTGTGTGAAAGTTCAGGGATGTATATTGCTTGGCGCACTGTTTGACTGTGTCTGTTTCTGAGCGCACCTGCCACCGTATGTGTCTGCATGCATGCGACAGTTTGCGTCTGGGTTGGCATCACTGGTGGTCTATTCCTGTCTGAGTGGATCTGTCCAGGAAGGAATGTGATTCTGTGGTTTATTCCTGAGCTCATATCATTTCTATTGACTATTCCTGAGCTCGTATAATTTGTATAGGGGCTGCAGATGAGTCCATGTGTGTTGTTTCTTTTTAAGGGGACCAAGCCCTACCATCTCAGTCACACTCAGATTCGACACCTTTTGTGACAGCATTAAAGCATGGGATCCCTTTAAAAGGATGAAACCTATGTTCTGCACATAACAACAGATGAAGGACTTCATTTTGACTGCCGAGTACCTCAGCACCTCACACTGTCAACTTTACCCCACTCACCCACATGAGCAATCCCTCTCCATTGCCAGAATGATTTTGTTAAGAACTGGGTAAACAATGACATTTTTCGGTACCTGTCCACACAAATCATTAGGCGCTCGCTGGCCAAATTCCACGCTCCAGAGAGTCAACGTTGGCCTAGCTGAGCAATTTTAAAAAGAGACATGGACTGACGTGATTGATCCCCAGTAACTGGACAAGATCCCTGTTGGTCTGGTTTTACACGTGTGCAACTGGTTAGTCAAGCAATGCACACAGTGCCCAGAAAGCATATGGGACATTTTTGATATTCATACCCAGGGTGCATAACTATGATATTCATAGATTTATGTCGTAATGGAAAATCTAAAGAGCAGTCCAAACTGTGATGCTAGCCAAGCACAAATTGAGGTTGAAACTAGTTCTTAAAATACAGCCTGTGAGGACATGGGCTGAAATCCTTACTTACAGGTTTCTGCTGGCACACTTTCTGAATATATTTTCAATGTTACCATGTAATGTTAGCATATGCTGCATGAGGGAAGGTGTTTTAGTTTGATCTCCTACCAAAATTGATCAGCAATTAACTCACGGTTTGGCATGAAGAGACTTAGCTTTTTGTAGGTGATAGGTGGCCCAAAATGCATAAAGCACAACAGAGTCCAGATTAAACTAAATCACGTGTCTGTATGTGTATTAAATTTGTAATAAATACTTTAATCCTGATTCAGATATGTGTATCCAATGTATGTATGCTTTGCAGGTGATGCGGCTATATATCTTGTGAAGTCTAACTCCATATTAATGCGAACAAATATTGTAAATAACAGGTTTGATTTGTGTGCTTTGCCCATTTTATTGTGATAAGATACCATATTCTTAGCTGTGATCGGTGGGCAATTGTATGAGATTGTGATGTCATTATGTGAACACTAATCACACAAAATTGTGTTATGATAGTGTAATGATTAAACGAATTCCCAAATGCATTAATTAGTTGTTTTAAAGATGAGCTATCTTAATCCATCCAAATATATCTAAAGTATGGTATTACAATTTTTGCCAAACCTCTTCTGCAGCACAGAGTAAACAGACGATTCATAGCAACACTGGAATTTAACCCACATGTTGATAAAGAATGATGACATGTACAACAAGACGGAAAGAGGTTTCCTGTCCATACCTCATTTTCACAGAAACAGACTGTGCTTGGAGAACTGCATTGCAATTTCAGTCACAGTGGCAGAGGCAGATTAAAAATGAAAAAGTCATATTTCCATCGCTGGAAAGACTAGGGGAAAGGTCTAAACCCATATGCAATCATAGAGCAAATGTGTGTTTACATGTTGGGGCACATTGGGTTGGTGCTTTTGTGTAATCAATATGCATGTCTGTGTTTGAAACCGCAAGTGCAGATAAGGGGTGTTGCTTAAATTATGTGGCTGCATGCATAATGTTGCAAATATATGTAGGCACATTCTCAACACTTGTCTGTGATAATTAAAATGGGAGGTGAACAGTTATCACATTATCAAATAATTGTGCCATGATTAGTGTTATCAAATATCTTCTCACATAGCCTGGAATATATTGTACGGCAACATATTCCAGAGATGGTATCATTTTTGACACAAATTTGAGCACTCTCTATAAGTGCAGAAGTTCAGAGAACAATAAATTACGGAGGATCTAAAAGGACAGAGAACTAGAAACTAGAAGCATGCAAAACCATTCTGTGACAATTATGGTGATGTATCATGGTTAGCAATTGTTGAGTCTTTTCTGTTGTGCAAGGTGCAAATGAGTTAAGAATGAAGTAAAAAAAAACTGACAACAACAATTGCATCATTCAAAAACAACTGTTGATGGTTAATATTTAATAAAATATACAAACTATACAAGCATAATTTGTGGATCTGGTGGAATTCTTCTTAAAAATGACTTGCTTCTACTGAAAGAACTTAAATATTTTTCATATTATCTACAGAATGCTGTTGGGGGAAAAAAATTAATGCTCAGGCCTCCGAATGGTGAATGGCACAAAACTAACAGCAAAAGTAATCTAATACTGTCAAAATACAGTCTGTATTTTCTGGAATCCTGTCTTTGTATTTCAGCATTGAATATCAAGTTAACTTAGTCGATTGCCCATATACATTTCATTTCAAAAGTATACATGCCCTACATGCGGAAAATTATAGGGTATATGTGCCAAAAACCGCCAACTATTTAAAGGTTGTAATTTCCCCACATTTTAAATAATTGAATCGTACTGTGGAAAAGATGGTGCTAACATACAGCCACACACACAACTGTCACCACTGGGCTAAAAGACAGGGGCTAAAAACTGATTCTTTGCTTGACGTGTGCAAAACCTGCACCCACCCCAAGAACGCTGCAGGAAACAGACCACGGGAGACAATGTGTGGGTTGTTTTGTGGGGCATTTATAGCATCTTGTGTTTTGGAGGGGATTTTTTTTCCTTTCCTGAACAAGAGAAGGAAAAACAGAAGAATGCCAAGTGCTGAATGGGTTTCCACTGGAGGGCATGTGCTGTCACATCCCATTCCATTCAAAGCATTGCCGCTGAAGAGGTACTGGGTTGCATCACCAGAAGAGTAAATATTTGTCCTGAATGCATATTACACTGCATGAGCATGTGTAAATGGTCATCTTGGATTAGCTGAATTTAACTCATGTTTGGACATTCTTTCTTTGTAAATGAACTCTGGTGTGAGTGTTCAGCCAGGAACAATGGCAGGGATATAGTGCAGCTACCTTGCATCCCAGAAACTTCATGTATAATGTTACAGTAAAGGACAGAATAAAAAGAAACCTCTCATGAATGCATCTGGAGAACAGACACAATTTTAGACATTATTGTAACCCTAATGATAAGGATGAGTGTACAGGCATGTGCAAAGGTTTAAGTCCAACTCCAAACTGGCATCTACATTTGAAAGTAACTTGAGAGCACACATAACACAACGACATGAAAAGTAAACTAGTGTGAGCTAACAAAGTTTTTTTTTCTCAGTCAAAAGCAGTCACACCACTCGCATGCCTGGAAACCCCTATCCAGCATCAGATAACCTCTCTGATCAGGCCTTTTCATACAGCGTCATTGTTACACACGTTTTACCATACCATGCAACAAAATGTTCCATGTACCCAAACACCAGCCTTATGTAGAGTATTTCAGTACACATGCATTATTTCATGATTTACTAGCAGTGCATTCATTGCAACATAATAAAATTGTGTGGTGCACTGCGACTCTTCTGTACATGCTATTCAAATGTATACTGTGACACTACATAAATAAGGCAGCATGTGCCCTGCATTGACCCCAGTACATCAAAGACGACTACTGAGTTGGGGAAAAAAATTATTTACTGGATGTCTGGATGTGGTTTGGCATCACCATTATGTCACTCTTTTGTCTGTGCTTACACTTCCTCTAAAACAGATGTTCCCAAGAACAAAGAACATAGAGGAGCTGACAACATGACTTAACGAAGAGATGATATGTAAAATCTTTCGGGCTTTGGCTTTTGATGATTTTATAGTTTCTTTATTCACAGTCTGTTGTTTCTTTTCCTCTTCCTGTCATTTTTTAGTGAGCTAATGCATTTCTTTTCCATTTACAGTATCAGGTCCCAACAGAGAATCCCTGCAAATGCACCTGAATAACAAATTTTCTAACAACAAAAATACATTTTCCTCTTCAAAAGAAAATGGCAACAATGAAAACTGGCTTTAAAATCAATAGATATATTTTACAAAAACAAATGTACAAAAATGTATTTTCTGACAGAACTCATGGAAGAACATACATCATATGTCTGTCAATGAAATAGTATGATGAGAACTACACTTTTGCAGTCTTTTGAAGATTTGTTGGTCTCTCCATTGGATTCAAATTCCAGATTATTTGCATTCATCCTCCACTCTGCGGAAAACGGCCAAGAAGTTCTTCCCCCCATTCCTCTGCACCTTCTTCCCCTCTTCTGTGCATGTGCCCAGGCGACTGATGATGATGTCATTCACCTGCAAATAGAACAGGAGTTTATTAGTTTGAGATGATTTTTACTGGCCCAACTAAAAAGTTTAATGAAAAAAGGACTTACAAGGTCTTCTTCAGCAACCTGACAGAATAATGGGTGTTCTGTGAAATGTTTCACCATCCATAGGTGCACCTCCTCAACATCAGTCATGGTGTAGACCATGCCCTAAACAAAGCAGAACATCACCTTTGTCGAATTAGGAGTGTGTTTCATCAGCTAAATTGAATCATACACAGAAACATCAGAAGAGGAGGATCTGGTATCTGCACATCATTAACAAAAAAGCTTTAAAAATTCACTTCTAGATATATCAGCTCACCATAGAGTCTAAACTGTTGTCCAACAATATAAAATCTGGCATTACAAAAAGCAAAAGAGTTTGTTCAGTCAAATGCCATAAAAATGTAACAGCCACACTAAATCCTTACCTCTGAAAGGAGGTCTTGTGTCTTACTCCTGCATCTTAACAGTGATGTTAATATGTAGTGCAGATAGCGTTTTCATAAATATGATGATTAGGCAGGAAGGTGCAAACTGGTAAAAGCTTAAACACTTGTCCTAAAAAACCTTCATGCCAACATATGACCCTTTTATGATTTGCTTTGGTTTTGTAGCTGGGTCAGTCTGGCTCAACTCAACAGGCTCTTCATGCCTTTTCTCGGGCCACAAAGGAAGTTGCTGAGTGACCATAGTCTTGAGTTACTATGCAGGATGAATGCCATTTCTGGGAGTAATAAACCTGAATTGGTTGTTACATTTTTAAGACTGGAAAAATATTGTTACATTTTTAAGTCATATTTATATATATAAACATTTTTTTTTAAATAAAATTGTATTTTATAATGATCATAATTAACTAGGAGTGAAATATGGAGAAACCACTGAGTTCACTTGCATGGTATATTTTGATATCTTTTCTTATGAACTCTTATTTCTAATACTCATTCTGATGAGCAAAGACTTCGAGGAATGGACAAGGCTGCCTGCCTACTCCAGCTTTTTGAACTGGCATGTGAAGGGCATCACACACACGACAGCAGTGTACATCCTCCTCGCCAAAGTTTCACTGGAAATATCGATCACATTCTAAATGAGCACAGGCTGAACAGATGGCTTACACCATTTTCCACCCAGAATTCTGATCCCTCACCCCTGCTGGTTTTACATAAAACCGCTTAGTTGGCTTTGCTTTAAATGCTTTGAAGAGCAAAGGTTTTCTTCTTCCTTTTTTTCCATTTGAAGCCAGGAATAGCAGAAGTGCAAACAGAAAGGCTTATCTCTGGTGTCATTGCCATTTACTCTGGAGCTCATACAGATTGTATAATTAGAAGATGACCTTCTTGGAAAACGCATTCAATGGCATAGATTTCAGTGATCTGGCCTAAGTGCCACTGCATACGTGTGTATATGCCTGTCTGACCTACCTTAACATAAAGGTCATCTTTTTTTATTTTCCTTCTTTTTTCTCTATTGCATATTGCTCCTCATCTCCATTTCTTCTGACTATGTCACTGTCACTGACTGTTTGTATCTGCTGTGTTTATCTTACAGATTAAATTAGAGTTTTTTTCCCAAGCACCACAGGCATTTGAGTAACCTAACATGATCCAATGGTCCAAAGGCACCCCAGTAAAACAATATGTGAAACTTCACCACAAATCTTATTATTGATGACTAATTCTCAGGCCATTTTACTTTAATAAAACTAGAATTATGGTTTATTATGTGCAGATGTTCTAGACATTTGTCTGTACTACTACTGAAGTAGACAAAAAACAAAATCTGTTTTTAAGGTGGTCCGAGAAATGTTAAAAGGAGCAGAGCAATAACTGCACACAGCTAAACAGAGGACAAACACAGAGAATCCTGAGAGTCAATACTATGATGATACCCTGCATTGTTAACAATGAAATGTCACTGATTTGGCCACTCAATACATTGTCTGTGATATGAACATAATATCTTTTCAATGTTTTAATGTAATTCAGACACAATAGCTGTTTGGTTCAGTTCCTCCCTTAGTTCTTCTATTGCAAAACACACAAGCTTTAGTGTTCAACTCCATCTTTGATACAGTGATACTGGACAACAGCGTATACACAAGATGAATTATGATGATATATTGCCTTATCAATTTTTGGACCCACCCATGCAGGACTCTCAGCCTCAGCTCAGCTCCGCAGATGATTTGCTGAGTGTGCAGTCAAGAAGCATTAATAAACCACATTCACAAACACAGGCCTGACATTGTTCACGCTCCCTCGCTCTACCCACACGCACGTACACACACTGCACAGCCACTCTGGCTTCTCTCAGATCGGTATGAAATCCATCACTGGCAGTCGCACAAAGAGAATGGACGAGAGTGAGAAGACTAGACAGCAGGATCCAAAATAAACAGGTGGGGGGAAAAAAGAGAGCTGTGTGGATGCCCTGAGCGAACGAAGTGATATGGGTGCATAAAAATGATGAGCAGAAACCAGCGTGAGATGAGAGGTCGCACTCAGGGACGACCAAAAGAACCACACATCAGCTCAGCTGCGTCCATCACTACGTGAGCTGCACTGAGCTCAGAGAACAATAGAAGAACTGTGTGAATATTTCACCCCCTGCCAGGAGCATTTTATCGTTTCCAATCCCCGATTAGCCTATTTATGCTGAGCTTTCTCTTGGTTTGATTGTCTCAAGGGGTGTTTGGTATTTTGGATTTCGAGGAATATGATTAGTCAAGCATTATGCTATATTTTCTCACCTCATCCAGCTGTGAGTGGGTGTGAGACACATACCCCAATGCGCAGTGTGTAGGCATATTCTGACAGCAGATTGGGACTGACGATCCGCCACTTGTGTTTGGTCTTCTTGAAGTGAGGGTCAGGAAAGAGGAAGAACATCTTACTGAGCTGATGAGGAGACAAAGCAAAAGAGAACAACTTTTGTGCCACATGCATTTTGCAAACAACTGGCTATCATGAACGTAGGTGTACATACTGCATGTGGTATTTGTACATGTGGTGGCCTAGTGGGTAAGGAAGCAGACCCGTAATCGGAAGGTTGAGGTTCAAACCCCAAACCCCTGAAGGAACCAAGGAGGTGCCACTGAGTAAAGCACTGTCCCCACACACTGCTCCCCAGGCACCTGTCATGGCAGCCCACTGCTCACCAATGGTGATGGTTGAAAGCAGGAGACACATTTCGTTGTGTGCACCGTGTGCTGTGCTGCAGTGTTTCCTTATGATAGTCACTTCACTTTCACTACTGCAGGACTCCAGTAGAGGTCACAGCAGAGAACTAATCCCTCACTAGATATTCTGTTCATTGCAGAGCAATGATAATTCATAGAACTGAGTGTTTGCAGACTTCACCTCACAATTTATTTTCCTATTCCTCCCCACACTACCCCTGACAATCTCATCACTCCTACGCTGATGACACCCAGCTCTATTTGGCTTTCCCACCAGAAGATATTGCGACAAAAATCTCGGCCTGTCTCTTGGACATATCGGCATGGATGTCTGAGCGACATCTCCAACTCAACCTACGGAGATTCTGATCTTTCCGGGCAACAACTCCCCTCAGCAAAAACTCTCAATTCAAATTGGCTCACTACTGTGAACACCCACGGCGTCTGAAAAAAGCCTTGGAGTTTGGATTGACGACAAACTGAGTCTGCACCATCGCGTTGCTGCGATCTCCAGATCCTGCAGGTTCACTCTCTACAACATTCACAAGATTAGGCACAACAGGCTACGCATCTCCAAACTCAACTATTGTAACTCTCTCCTGGCTAGAGCCTCTGCAGTCACCATAAAACCACTCCAGATGGACCAAAATGTGGCAGCCCGTCTCATCTTCAATCAGCCAAAATACAACCATGTTACGCCTCTTCTCACCTCTGCTCCCAGTAGCTGCTCGCATTGAGTTAAAATCCTACAGGGCTGTAAATGGAACTGCACCCTCTTATATCAACACACTATTAGTTAGCTACACTCCTGCATGCCCTCTCAGATCAGCAAATTAAATGAGACTGAAAATTCCCTCTTCATGGGGCCTCCGATCCCAATCAACTCTATTCTCCTTTGTTATCCCTGGCTGGTGGAACAACTTGCCCTCCTCCACACAACTAGCCGAGACTACTACAACCTTTAAGAAGCTGTTGAAAACCCACCTTTTTCACACACTGCACAAAAAAAATAAATAAAATAAAATTATATATATATATATATATATATATATATATATATAGAGAGAGAGAGAGAGAGAGAGAGAGAGAGAGAGAGAGAGAGAGAGAGAGAGAGAGAGAGATAGAGAGAGAGAGAGAGAGAGAGAGAGAGAGAGAGAGAGAGATGAGAGAGAGAGAGAGAGAGTGTCTAGCACTTAATTTCCGAGCATGTTCTTTTTCTGATAAATTAGGCCTTATCAGGGCTCTTAATTTTGTAAACTCAAAATCTATAGAAACTGAACGAAAATTGCTGGGGTCTTCCTGGAGTCGCTTTGGAAAGTAAAGTAGTCTGCTAAGTAAAGTAAAGTAGTGTACATACAGCGATATATATAATCAAGAAGAAGCAGATTATTTCCACTTAACTCTTATGTGTTCTCTGTGTTTGTATGTGAAAAATAAAGCATCTATTCTATTTTTTTATGTAACTTGGTTATGAGTGCACAGAACTTTAATTTTATGCCCTACAATGACAAAAAGAAATCAATCAATAGTGTTGCCATGACTTAGCTAGTATTTCATGATTCTGCTGGTACACTGTACACATGGTTACTCCATTGCTTCTTCAAAGCAGACGTCCTGCAGAAAATCCCATAACGTTGAGTAAAACAAGACAGTTTTCTTCTCGGCACGGCATGTGCTTTGCTAACCTGCTGGGTCATTTGGTTGGAATTTCCCCCTTTTTTTCTTCATTAAAATCAAGTCTACCCCCCATCATAAGCAGCACAATGTACTGCTGATGGAACTCTGGGTGCCCTATTAAGGCGCCACACACCCAGCCTCAGTCGTTTTTTATTAGTCAAATAAATAATGTCAGGTTAAGACAGAAAAATTGTGGCATAATTACTGGGAGCTGCCAGGCCCCTAGGTGCTTCTCTCCAGGCTCAATTTAATTCATGAGCTGGAAAAACACACCACACTTTAATTAAGAAAATGTAAAAAAAAGTAACCAGAATGCTAGAAATAGAAATCGCCGTTAGACTAAGTGTGTGTGCGTCACAGCAGAGGTCTCCTGAGGATGTTTTCCTGCAAGTAGTTAATCCCCTAAACATGCACCACAGTGAGATGACTGACAAAACTGCTCTTCTGTCTGTGTCAGTTCCAGGTATGGGAGGTCTGGACATGGCTGCTGAAAACATCAGCACATATTATGCACATGGCTAAGTCACACCAGAATTTTCTGAGGCCTGAATTCATTCATTCATTCATCAATATATATCTAAAGTGATTTTTTTTAAATCAATTACACAACATTTAAATCATAACATACTTAATGTATTCAAATGAAATAGCTTTCAGAGACAACATTTCATTTGCATGTTCAAATCTCATATTATTATTACTGAGAATGGAAATTAATTATCAGCAATGCTCTAAACCAGGTCATCAACCAGGTTATTAATATACTAGCAGTGAAGATAATATTCCCATTAGGATTCAGATCCCCCAGGATTTCAAAATGCAACAATCATAAACAAATTCAACCAACACTGGGCAAATTGTGAACAGAAGGAAGGTTGTAGTTAATTTTATATTCATTTCAAATTATACCAAAAACACAAAGTTAATACATTTCAAGCGATCCAAACCGGAAATTGTCCATAAACCAGACGTCTCATTTAAAAGTGCTTAGGGCCGTTGCGTAGAGTGCACGCCATCACAGACCAAAGGCAACTACTGACACATCTATCTAGACATTAGTCTAGACATTAAACTTATGAAACTTCAAGGTCTCTTAATTACATTTACATTTACATCTTAATAATGTTCGGCAAAGTCTCTGCAAGTTTTCATGTTATCTGCAAGAAATGCTGAGCATCTAGCCCCTCCTTCCTCACATGTACACTGGATTCTGAAATTCTAGAAAATTTATTTTACCCCGAACTCTACCCTATTATCCCTTTTAGCACCACTACAATACACCCTACACACTGGATGAATAAAGATCGGTTTCAGAGTTTTAGCTGCAAGTTTTTGGAAATATTTTGTAATTTAAGAAAGGCCACCTAGTTTCATTTAGATCCAAATGCCACTACTGATCATATGACACCAACCTGTCCTTTAGTGAAGAAGTTGGGTAGATATTTCATGGCATTGCTACGAAGACAAGCAATGTTCTGATAGTGGCCAGGTTCCGCAGCACGAAGAGATTTGATGCGGTCCTGAACATAATCTGACACCTTCACTCGAATCTCGAGGCCCAAAATCAGCTTTTCAGGGAAGAGACGGGATAATTCAACTGAAAAACAGAAAAGGGAGAAATATTAGCATATATGGTAACTCTTAGTAAGAGAGCCACATCCAGCATACAGACAAATATTTTTAGGTGATTGGTTGTGTGCACCATCTTTGTGCACTATGTTTAGAGAGATGCCTTTATTGTCACTATACAAGTACAGTGAGATTATGTTTAGAGCAGACCAGCAGATGCACATTTAAAGTAGGGTTTCAATCAAAGATGAATAAAAATATAATAAGAATTAAATGAAAGATACAGTCTAGTCACTTCATATGTGATGCAGGAAAAGTAAGAGCAGTCACCGATGTGTTGCCAGATATCTGATTGCTTCACCCCCAAATAATCCAAATATTCTCTAAATGCACATTCAACTGGCAAAACCATCTGATAAGAATTTAATTGCCACAGGGTGGTAGTAGCCTAGTGGGTAACACACACACCTATTAACCAGAAGACCCAGGTTCAAATCCCACTTACTACCATTGTGTCCCTGAGCCAGACACTTAACCCTGACACTCACACCAATTCAGACATAACTTATCATTTACATTTACATTTATGGCATTTGGCAGACGCCCTTATCCAGAGTGACTTACAACGTGCTTTCAAGTTACCATCGATGAAGAGATCAATTCCGGTTCACTAGGACCCCAACTATGAATACATCTATTTTATTCACTCTGTTGTAGATTCTGTACACAAAGTTCGACAACAAGAAAATTACAATTTAATCTAAATATTCTTTAAAGAGGAAGGTCTTGAGCTGTCGTTTGAAGGTGCTCAGTGACTGAGCTGTTCTGACCTCGAGGGGAAGTTCATTCCACCACCGAGGGGCCAAGACGGAGAAGAGTCTACTTATCTTCAACCTACATTGCTGCCCTTTCCTCCATCCCCAGGAAAATCAGGCCCAATTCACACGTCCACCAGGTTGGCCACACTTAACAACCCACTTAATGGAGGCAGGAAGAGCTGCTAGGTGTTGGGCTGTCACATCTACCCATCCCCCTCCCGTGCTTTTGTTTCACTTAACAAGCCTTTACAAGGCAGGAGTGAGGTGAAACCAACCTGGAGGATAAATTTGGGATCACAAGCCAACTTGTTTTACCAAAACATTTTCATTTAAAATAGTCCAAACTGACAACCAAAATGTGCAGCCTTAATAACCATTCATTTCAATTATGCATGTTGTGATAATACATGATGGTTATACTATAAAACCCACACAATATATTGAAGATAAATTAAATATGTAAAAAGGCTAACGTCTCTCTCACACACACACACACACAGTACAGGCCAAAAGTTTGGACACACCTTCTCATTCAATGTGTTTTCTTTATTTTCATGACCATTTACATTGGTAGATTCTCACTGAAGTTATCAAAACTATGAATGAACACATGTGGAGGCCTAGCGGTTAGTGGCCTAGCGGTTAAGGAAGCGGCCCTGTAATCAGAAGGTTGCCGGTTCGATTCCCGATCTGCCAAGGTGCCACTGAGCAAAGCACCGTCCCCACGCACTGCTCCCCGGGCGCTTGTCATGGCTGCCCACTGCTCACTCAGGGTGATGGGTTAAATGCAGAGGACAAATTTCACTGTGTGCATCGTGTGCTGTGCTGCTGTGTATCACATGTGACAATCACTTCACTTTAGACATTCTAGTCTAAATGTAACACTTATACTTAACAAAAAAAAGTTGAAATAACTGAAAACATGTTTTATATTCTAGTTTCTTTGCTCTGATTACTGCTTTGCACACTCTTGGCATTCTCTCGATGAGCTTCAAGAGGTCGTCACCTGAAATACTTTTCCAACAGGAGTTCCCAGAGGTGTTTAGCACTTGTTGGCCCCTTTGCCTTCACTCTGCAGTCCAGCTCACCTCAAACCATCTCGATTGGGTTCCGGTGACTGTGGAGACCAGGTCTCCACTTTTTGTTAAGTACATAACTCCACATGTGTTCATTCATAGTTTTGATGCCTTCAGTGAGAATCTACCAACGTAAATGGTCACGAGAATAAAGAAAACACATTGAATGAGAAGGTGCATCCAAACCTTTGGCCTGTACTATATATAGCTAGTTCTTTACATAAAAAACACCACTCATCATCGTTCAAGCAGCGTCCTCTAGTGGTCTACAGTGGAGTTCAGCTTCAGGTAGTTAACATGTGAAATTACCGAGAAGCCCTCCGTAGCCGCAGCCAACGTCGGCAAACTCTACTCCGTGCTTCCCTTTATCCGGATCGCGGTCATGGCGCTCATCCATGGGACTGAAGAAGTGCGGGTACAACTGGGACCAGTCCATCTCCTCCGGGCAAACCGGACTGGGAAAATGTAGAGTGCATTCCGCATCAGCCTAACTCGCCACAGCACACACCACCCGCTGCAAAAATACACTTTAACGCCCAAAGGAATAAGGCATTCTTGATACAGTCAAACAACATTAGAGTCAAACACTGTCCATAAAACATTATTTGAACCAGTAAACCTTGTATAAAGTTATGTCAATATTAACCATGAAGTCACGCACAGATGCAGTTATTTGTTAAACTCCAATTAAACTCCAATGAAATCTTTATTCAAAATTAATAATATGTACTTGATAGCCCGACTTACTAATCAAATGTGTGGTCCGCCATGGGGTTAGAATGAGCTCTCTGGCGATAATAACGTTTCTGCGGCATCGACGCGCTCATTTTGCTTTAAACGCGCCGCCTAAATAATCCGAAACACTGTCAAAAGTACAAAAAAAATAAAAAAAATGAAACGAATAAAACACAACTTTCTCGGAGCAAGCTCTCGTGCAACAACACACGTTGTCATAAAAAAAGCGGCGCGTTTTAGTGACGTCATCGGACGCATCTGATTGGTTGTCTACTGTTCGCACGATTCTTTTTTGTCTAAAATGTATCGACAAAATCACTTGAACAAAGACTTTCTAGAATAACTAAATGTACTGTTTTTTAAACAGCTTTAATTTAATAGATTTTATTATATATTTATTACATATTTAATATTGTGCATAGACATTAGTGCATCCATTCATCTGGTTGCAAGAATCATACTACAGGGTGGGCCATTTATATGGATACAATGGGAATGTATCCATAATAAAATGGGAATGGTTGGTGACATTGAACACAAGTAGTCAGAAACTTCTAAATAACCCATGAAAGAATAAAGTTACGTTAAAACCAAGCACACCGTGGTTTTTCTTGTGAAATTACTAATACATTTGATGTGTCACATGACCATCTTCCTATTGAAAAAACAAAAGTTGGATCCAAGATGACCGACTTCAAAATGGCCACTACGGTATCCACCCATCTTGAAAAGTTTGTGCCACAAACAGGGCGTTAATATCACCAGCCATTCCCATTTTATTAAGGTGTACCCATATAAATGGCCCACCCTGTATTAATGGCACACGTTGGTTAATCGAGATGTTCAATAAATATTACGGAAGGGAAAATGAGGGAGGCAATTTTACTGACTTTAATAACATGTAAATTGTAATGTAAATGAGAAAACATACTTCCATCACCCGGGCGTATGTAAGCAGTGTGTGTGTGTGTGTGTCCTTCATCTTAATCCAGGTTTCCAGGCTGCAGTGGGGCAGTGTCACTCTTTCCCCTCAGCTATGATGCCCATGGAAATAGGGGCAGAAATATTTAAAAATATTTTTGGTCATTGTGCGTCATGTGCATTGTGCATTCTTCTGCATGATGTTTAACAAAAACATATAAGGTCTATTATTATAATTGATAAAATAAACATTAATACAAGATGACAATGATTCATATTTTGCTTTCTCCTATTAACCCTTTCCTGTGAGCTGAGAATATTGTATTCAAGTCTTGCCAAAGCTGATAAAAAGCAAAGAATTAGCACACAGAAAGCTTTCACCATGACATGTACAGTTTATTGCAGCAGATGATTGGTATTTTGAAAATACACTTTTTAAAAAATCATTCACGTTTGATTAAATTAGTTTTATTGCATTTGCATGTTTTTAATTTCTGGGCCTGGTGGGCTGTTGAGTTTGCAACTGGCACAAACTCGCCACTGACATTTGTGAGAAACTTTAGGAATGGAGAGAAAAGAGGGTGTCATAGTGGACCAAAGCAAGGGAGAACAAAGTAAGGGGCACAATGTAGGAAACACATTTTCCCCATTTTATATTCTTAATTACAAAATGAAAATCAGTAACAATACTCAGATTTTTTTTTTCTTAATTTCTTTTGTAACACTTTTTTTGTAGAAAACAGAAGAACCGGATACATGGCAATGGTTTGTATATTTGAGCTGGAGAAATAAAGCCCTCCAGCTTTTTGAAGTTGAAGCTGATATATTTTCATTGAATTTTTATGTACCTTTTAAAAGTAATCCACATCGGTAAATGTAGCACTTGAAATACACTGCTTGCATTCTTCCATTTCATGCCTCATTTGGGAGCTAGCAGGACCAGCTTAATCCCTTTTGATCTTTTGTGCTGCTCAAGACGCTCCTTGATACAAACACAGACGTTCAAGGTACATGTAACAGAGTAAGGTCAAGTTGAGCAGCATCAGTTCTTTACAAAGTCATCTTTGTTCAGGGGCTCATGGAAAGGCAGTAGGTAATTCATCAATGCCCCACCTCCACCTTTTCCTGGTGCACCCCAGGCGAGTCTCATACAGTGGTCACCCGCATCACCACCTCTCTGTTGGTGGTGGAGCCAAGGCGGTGGTCACTGGGCCTCAGCTGGCTCAGGATGTGAAGCAGGGTGTAGCCACAGTGGTGGTTGAGTATAGTCCTTACGCGTTGGCCTGTGCGCCCCGCACGGCCGCTCAGCCCGGAGGTGTGGGGGCCACCGCCCCCCCTCGTACCGCGGGCGCCACCTCCTTTGCTCCCGGAGCTGACTGGGTCCCCCAGGTCCTTTGCTTTCTCATAGTTCAGAACTTTCCACTGCTGGTTTACGGCCTGCCATCGCTTAAATATCCTGTACACTGATGAACCCTCATGGATTATAAGGCCTGAGATGAGAAAAAAGAAATCAGAACAAATGACCAGATTATTAAAAAGTAGAAAAAAATACAATAGACAGATGTAATAATTTACTCCTTCAAACTGCATTTGGGAATAGGAAGTCAAATCAGCCAGGCTCTGGATAAGACCGCACAAACAAGGCTTTTCAACTGTTAGTTCCACTCTGCAGCACAGACACACCACACAATGTCCTCAGCATTAAATTAAACACTTGGGGTGTTGAAATAAATAGTATAAACGATGCATCATAATGCAGACATGGACGATTGTGCAACAATCGATTATATCATAATGATGATGCTTGGTGATTTTCTGGTGGCGGCATAAAAATTCTTCCGCCACACCAGGCTAAATGTCGGTTACCGCTCGTACGTGAGATGGGGACGTGAGATGTACCAAACGTTACTGCATTTATGTAATAGAAAATAAAATAATAAAGGGACTACAGGAGCTTGGACCATTCTGCTTGGTTCCTCTGCTTGGTTGGAGAGTCGATCTGCATCAGAACTGGGGCAGCGTGCATTTAAAGGAGAACTACCAGAATACACGACTCTTGGACTGAACGTTGACAGTTTTTCTGCTTGTTGTAGCAAATCCAAAATATCATGTGACAATGTAGAAAATTTATTGGCTGCATCGTTATCAAGGCATTGATAATTGTAATCGAATCAAGAGACAGGTGAAGGTCCACACCTCTATTAAACACACACACACACACACACACACACACAAATACATACAGTAACTAAGACTCAGTCAGCGCTCATCCATAGCAGCTTTAAACCCATCCTTGAACATTATAATCCAAAACTGTAAGAGGATGCCTGGTGTTTTCTCAGAGAGATGAGCCGTTGTGGTTACACACTGTGCCAGCCCAGCAGGCTTCACAAAGAAAATCTGCTGACTAACTGTAAACGTGGGATGACGGTCACACATCTGTCATGGCTCATAAACTTTCCTCTAAAAGCTGGAGTGTGACATTTGAGGTTGTCCTCAATTACTCATCCTTCGCTTTTTATTTCTGGGGTCACAGGCAGTGTCTTTTGTTGTCTGTGGTCTTTGCTCTGTGTTTTGTCTCTGGACTGCGGAGACTTGCCTGCACACAAAACAGGTGGCTTAGAGGATGTGGGCGCGTGACTAATAAACTCCGGCTCTTCATACATCACGGTTGGGTTATTCTGACAGGTCATCCAACGTGCAGCACGGCAGGGTTTGCACAGAATAAACTACACTTTGCACTGACCCATCACAGCAGACGACGTCCATGATTTCCAAAAACTATTTGGAATGTGGACTCGCAAGAGCACAGCACACTTTTCCACTTTTTGCGTTAGTCCCTCTCAGATGACTTTGGGCCCAGCTGCTTTTCTGTGAGTTGTTGATATATGGCAATATCTTTTTACAGAATGGTGTTGGTTTTTAATGCAGTGCCGTCAATGTGGTTTTCGGCTGTGCCGCGTAACGGCTGAGATTTCTCCAGACTCTCTGAATCTTCTGATTACGTTATAGACAGAAGATGATGAGATCCCCAGATTCCTTGGAATTGTACACAGTTGTTCACAAAGTGGTGAACCTCGCCCCCTCCTTGCTTGTGAGTGACTGAGCCTTTGGGGGACGCTGCTTTTATACCCAATCATGACAAACACCAGTTAACCTGTTCACCTGTAATGTTTTCTGAGCATTCCTCAACTTTCCCCGTTTTTTTCTGCCCGTCTCCCAGCTTTTTTTATTGGAATGCACTAAATTCAAATGAATGAAGATCTGAGAAAAAAAAGTTTATCAGTTTGAACATTAGATGTCTTGTGTTTGTAGTGTATTCAATTGAATATAAGATTAAAAGGATTTGCCAACCATTGCATTCTTGTTTTATTTACATTTTACATAACGTCCCATATTTATTGGCCTAACGGTTAAGGAAGCGGCCCTGTAATCAGAAGGTGGTAGTAGCATAGTGGGTAACACACTTGCTTATGAACCAGAAGACCCAGGTTCAAACCCCACCTTCTACCATTGTGTCCCTGAGCAAGACACTTAACCCTAAGTTGCTCCAGGGGGGACTGTCCCTGTAACAACTGATTGTAAGTCGCTCTGAATAAGGGCGTCTGATAAATGCTGTAAATGTAAATCAGAAGGTTGCCGGTTTGAATCCCAATCCGCCAAGGTACCACTGAGGTGCCACTGAGCAAAACACCATCCCTACACACTGCTCCATGTCATGGCTGCCCACTGCTCTCCAAGATTGATGGTTAAAAGCAGAGGACACGTTTCGTTGTGGCACCATGTGCTGTGCTGCAGTGTATCACAATAACAATCACTTCACTTTCATTGGAAATGGGGTTGTATATATATATTTAGATGTATGGTAAAAAGTGTGATTTTTGAAGTGATATGATGTTTGTCTGTCAGGGCATCATACCAATTTATCAAATATCTGAAAGTATTATTGTGAACAAATTAATTTTTATATTATTTATATACAGTATACTAAATACTATACATTTGTATGTGATTTCCAAGGCACGGTAATATCATGTGTGCATGCCATTTGGGCTTTTAATTTAATATGTCTGGAAATATTGGTAACATTCTATGAAGGCAGGGACTCACCTATACACACAATATCCATGAAGCCATACATGCCGTAGCAGATCTGGAAGAGGAGATCCTGTCGCTGCCATTTGGCTGAAGGGCTGAGAGAGGACCAGATCAGCCAGGATATGCTAGCAATGAGGAACAATGATCCCAGGATAATGGCCGCGATCTGCACCTTCTCAATCACCGTCAAGGAGATGGCCTGCCACTGGAACGGAGACAAGATTTTGCTTGTACCGATTACAGGCCTATAGGTTTTGTTTTTTTTTTTGCCAATGGTGGTACATTGGTAAACTCCAGACCCATACCTGCAGTGGGTTTTTGGTACTGATGGCCAGCACTTGGTATTTGAAGTAGCAAAGCTCACAGCTCCAGGAGCCTCTCTCACTAATCCATCGGATGAGGCAGGGCTGGTGGGTACAGCGTACAGAGCCATCACAGCGACAGGGACTCAGCAGCTCCCCCTGGGAACAGGAAGTAGAAATGCACACTATTCACAAACAGTCAACGCACAAACACAACTGCTCCACCTTTAAGGCAACAAGTAAAAGGGCTTTCTTGAACTCATTATACACTGGGAACATGTTTAACATATTAACTGTAACACATCTTTTAGAAAAAGCGTAGTTGCTTTTTCAGTATGCTCTCAGTCTGTACATCCTACATTTTTTGTATTTTGGATTCTGCCAAATAAATAAATTTAACAGTGTTTGTTAACACACATGGTTTATTTCCTCCAGTGTATATTACTTGTAGCCATTCAAATGTGTCATTTTCATTCTCTTTTTGTGAGCGTTTCATGCTTATCATGTCACGCTCTGAGTACCCACACCGGTTGTCTAGCTTTATCTCACTACGATGAATTGTGACTAACATTAGCTATTGGGGACCAATAAAATTATGCATGAACCTGTGGGAAGAGAGCATGTCGTTTCCATGGAGACAGCCAAATGACTGACAGTGGATGGAAGTTCAGACATCAATCTCAGACCCTGAGCTTCTGAGAGGGCATGAGAAAGATCGACATGGGCATCATTTACAGAACCCAGCAGTCTTCACATGGCTTCTTGTACAAGTGCTGCCTGGACCCCTTTAAATGATCTGTCATTTCTGATCCCTGGTAAAGTAGAGATGGGTTTGGAAAATCTGTTCTGTCACATTACGTGAGAGTATGCCAAGAAATAAAAGAAGCCTTTAGAGAGCTCTGGCATGAAAACAGAAATCTTAGGGACGTAAAACAAAGCCTGCTTTCCATTTAAGGCAGTGTCATGTGATGTATGAGTTACAACCAGGGTCAGGGGTCAGGATCGTTGGCGCTGGCAAGGTATCTTGGGTTTCATTGCTTTCCATTACAACTTGTCATACCATGAGTATCTGTGGTGCCTCATTTATTTTTCAGTGGACAGGGATGGGGCAAGATTATTTTCTGGGGTGCTAGGAGGGCATAAATTTGGCTAGGATGGTACTATCGGGTTTGATCAAGTACAGGATGCGGAGAAGGGGGCAGTAAATCAAATAGACAGACACTTCTTATGATGTGTCACCTGCTATGGTAAATGTCACATGAAGGTGACATGATGCTTGATTGCTTCTGCATCAAAAGAAAAACCACAAAGACCAGGGAAATGTTCACATTTGTACCATTATTACGTTGGATTAAAGATACTAGAACAACCAAGGTAACTGGGAAAAATCAGCATGCAGTTTAATGCCATAATTATTGAGACATACTCATCTCAAAATATATATGTCTGTAAAAAGAATGGTAAAAGGAATATTCTTATACACACAACTGTCTTAATCCCATTTCTAACATCATAATGTTGTGTTAAGATGCCATGAATGGCATCTAATGCCATAATTTTTAAAAGCTTTAAAAAAGCTATTGTTATTTCAGTCATTGTGGGGATTTATCATTGTCCACACTGTACATGTATGTGTGTAAGTATATTTATGTAAGAAAAAAAGGCCTGCAAGAGACAAGAAGTGGAGAAAAGAAATGTCCCAGCTATAGGGGAAGGTGGTGAGTCAGCTGAGGTTTTTCCTTCCTATTTGTCAGTTCACGGAGCACAACGGCAAAACCACTTACTGTCATATTTTACCAACATAAACACAGAGCGGACACCTTCCAGTCTCCAAGACTCTCTCTCCAGCTCACATACACAATCTCACACAGGCATATACAGGCTAAAATGGTGATATTTAAAACAGAATTAATTAAAGTACTGTAATAAAAGCTTTTACCAGCCAATTGAACAAACAGTTCCTATCCAAATGTCTGTAAAAAGAGGCTTGGTTCTACATAAAGCTGAAGGGGTTTTGTGAAGTTTTACATGCCAGAAATCACATCAAACACATAAACATTACCCCATTCTGAAACACCTTCAGAGAACAAAATCAACTTTGCACAACAAGACTCAGCAATACTGGGGAGTCAGGTTTGGGTCTGAGCACGGAACCAGATTGTGCATGGACATTTAGCTGTTTCTCGTCCAACTTGACTTATGATGACCCTCCATCACAGTATTTTTGAAACCTCTCTGTTTCTGTTCTGACAGAAAGCAACATTTACTGTTTGCTGTTCCAAAGAGTAGCACCATTTCTCATTTGGCCTTGGGACCTTCTGAGACCTTTCAAGAATAATTATTGTGGAAAACTGACTCTGCAGCAAATTAATTTCACCAGAGTCAGTCATTCATTTGTATTTATCCACAGTAGGACCACTAAGAACTCTTTGCTCTTTTTCAGAGCCATTATTTTGGTGTAAGTGGCTGAGTTCTTGTGCTCAGAGGTGCACTTCTAAATCTCTGGAGTTGAGTGCTTTGTTGAGAGACATGATGGCAGTGGCCTCTTAAGAAAAGAAAATGGACTTACATCTAGCCAGTTCTTTCGCAACAACTATTGTGCCACCATGAGGTCCTGTAGGAGCTGTAACCTTCTGAAGCCAGAAGGTGACAGTAAAAGGTCCCCATGCCCTCCCTGATCTGTCAATGGAGATATGAGCTAATCATAGCAACATATCTATCAAAAACTTGTGAAATAGAGAGATGCATGCATGTGAGTTAGAGATTCCCCTCCTGCATCAAACTCTACAAAAATCATCTGCTTGTGTCAGTCCTCTCAAAACCCTTGGGAGAAAGAATGTGCAGCAGCAGGTGTCACATGAGCAACAACAGTGTTATACTGCTGTTAATTATGTCACTATGAGCCAATTCCCCATAAATAAATACAAGTTCTTGAGCAATGAATCATTTAGCGATGTGTGAGTGCCAAACATGAGTTATGTGTGAAATTATGAATGAAGATTTAAACAAATATAACCTGGCAAATAAAAAAACACATAACCTGAAACAATGAACACCATGCAGCAATGTATGTTTATGTGGTTCATATCCAATATTTATTATTGCACCAGATCTTTTGGGGGCAAAACAACCAGGTTCTTGTTTACTCATTTGTGATTGTCTTAATACATTATAAACCCTGTGTGATACTGCTGTGTCTAATGCTTTGTTATATTTATATTATACCATCTTACACCAGTTGATATCTTACTGCAGTTTTTTTTGTGAATACCATGGCTTCCTGAAGTCCTGCGATCTCTCACTTTCTCTCAAATAATACTTCTCTCCAGCATCACATTGTTTCTGTGTACACAGTGCAGCACACGTCATTGAGACTTTCTTAGAATACTTTGTGTGAATGTATAATTGGCAGCTGTAAGGGTGTGAACATTGTCACTGACACACAAAAGCCCACACACTCCAGGAATTCAAATGATTTTTCTATACCCTCATGAGAACAAAAGACTGTCTGTCTCCATAAGAGTGCTGGTTTATCTTCCCCACTGAAACCTCTAATGCATATGCTATTCTAGGACCTGTTGGTGGTCATAGGCACAAGGTTTTAGGCTGCAGATAATTTAGCAATTATAATTTTAAAAATGGATATATATATATATATATATATATACACACACACACACACACACACACACACACACACACACACACACACACACTCACACACACACACACACATATATATGTAAATATGTATCACTTAATACAAAATCACAAAAAAGTCATTTGGTTTAGCAATGAAATTTGGCTGTAAACAACATAAGTTAGAATAATATTTAAAAGATTGGGTTCCTGCCTTGCCCCCAATGTCCTGAATTAGGCTCCAGCAGCAACATTTGGGAATATGCTGTTATTAAAAGTGAGTGAGAAGCATTATATTGTGAGACATTGTCACTCCCAGGAGGGCTCTCAGTTAATTAGAATGCCAGGTCGATGGTATAACTATGAATATGTAGTTCATGAAACAAGATTTGAAGATTTGAGACTAAACAAAGAGAGAGACAGATTGGTGTGGCGAGAGAGAGACAAAGAGAGAGATGACAGTAGAGTGACAGTGACACCTGCTAACATGGTCCATCCCACTGGTACAGTACATGGTGTTTCTTACTCACACACACACATTTGTACTGACAGACAGGCTGGGTCGCTAATTAGCATGAATATTTCATGGATCCTGACAAGGTGGCTAATTGTGTTTGCGGAGGTAAATGGCAAACGGCAGGGAGACAGGGTCATCACCTGTGGAGACACTTAACACTTAAAACACACAGGCATGAAATAAAATAAATAAAAAAAACGGAGAGGAAAAGAGCGAAAAGGTCATAAGGAAATGGCATGCACTCAAGGTGGCTCCTTGAGTGATACATTGGAATAAAAGAAAAGAAGTCAGATGGCACCAACTGGCATCAACAAACAACACCTTCAAAATGTTTGATGTGTAAGGTGCACTGTCACTCGGGCAATATGCTATAACTGATACCACATCAGTTTTTCAAGATGACAATATTGAAAATAATCCATGTGATAAAAAACATTGGCTGCATTTTAGCAATGTAATAATCAGACTTTATTTGCACCAGTCTTAGTGCCAAAAAAACTGCTTTCCATTCAACACGTGTTAGTAAAATTGGTTAGTAATGTGATTCAAAAAGGTTAACCTTCCTATTCATACTGTTAATACATGGTTGGTGAATTTTAAATGAAACCAGGAAAATAATTTTCCATGATAATCCATTTTCTTAAAATGAACTAGACGACTATATTTCTGAATATGAACTATGGACGTTTTTTTAATGATTACAGTGCAAGTGATGCATTTGATGGAGAATTACTGTATTTAGGCTACATCATGACATTTAAATTGTTGAAATGATAATAGTGCAATAATACCTTATTTATTAGTATAATGCCCATTTTTCCAAATCTATTCCTGTAGAACTGTTCCAATCAGAAGCTGCTTATTAGAAGTATGACTATCACAACAAATGGCTAATTACTGCTTCAAGGTAAGATAATTATTTATTGTCATTGTCACTACCCAAGTAACAATGAAATTTAAGGTGCAGTCAAATCAATATGAGGCATTTAGTAGTGAAGTGAATGTGATTGTGACACATAGCACACAACGAAATGTGTCCTTTGCTTTAACCTATCACGCTTGGTGACAGGCACCTGGGGAGCAGGGTGTGGGGACGATGCTTTGCTCAGTGGTGGATCGGGATTCGAACCAGCAACCTCCTGATTACGATGCTGCTTCCTTAACTGCTAGGCCACCACTACCCTTCAATAATCAAGACAATATAGTCAAGAAACAATATAGTCAGGAAACAAAAAAGACTAAAATAACAAAATAAAACAGAAGTACACATAATACAGTATATACAAATTACACTGGATAAAAAGTGTAAAAAAAAAACTTTTACTCCTACTTCAACTACTAATTATAATCATCATAATACTATTTCATCAGTGTTGTTGCTTACTATGGTATGATTTGTACAATGTGTTTGTGTGATCCTGCAGAAGCTCCTATTTTTTTGACTTTATGGAGTTAATGCTAAAGACACATTTTTCATGATCCCATCATACATTTTTACGAATGTGGGATATTATATATCTGCAGTTGCACGTATCCTTCTGCTTGGCCGCAGTTAAGGCACAGTCTGTCCTCCCTGAGTGTGTGCCTCCACTTCTCCACATCTAGGCTGCACTGAGGAAATCTATACATTCACCGCCTCTCCTCCCCTCTCCTGCCCTTTCCCCAATACTCCCCTCCATCTGCCATTATCTCACATTTATGATCTTCCTCCTTTCAAATTCGAATTTATTACAGCACAGACACACGCATCCACATGAACACAATTACTCAGAGATCGCTCTAACACAGCTCCGGGCGCTGATAGAAAAGGTCATTATTGAAACATAATTTACACCACCATGCAGCAGACAATGAGAAGGAAACAAGGTGATCTGATTCAGTCATCGCAGGAATACAGATCCAGCTTAGAGACGAATTTGTAAGGGACGTGTAAGGGAACTTGTTATGTTGATCGCTTGACATTAACATTCACTTTAAATTTTAACCTGACCCCATCCATGGATTGAGTCTAGTCCTGATTATAGTCTAGGACTAGGCCCAACCCATGAATGGAAATCTGACCCTGTATGTTCAGCACAAGACTGCATTCCAGCTCAAATATCTCTATCTATACTTGCTGTATTTACATTTAAAAGAGACTTTAAATTGTTTAATTTTATTTAACTATTCGTTACAGTGTAACAGCTCATTATGGACATGAATGCACATGTGAACACACACACACAACGAGCCAATCTGCTGCAGAAAACTAGCCAATCGACACTTGTGGGAGGGTACTGTGTTGCTGGGACCGCTTGCTTTTACACAGAGCTGATTTCTACGCCTGTGTTTCCAGGGCGATTACTGGCGAATGTCAGAGTCTGCCTGAAGTCCAAAAGCTTCACACACCAGCACGCCCGAACTGGATCAACAAGAAGCATAGAACAAGTAGACACACACACATGCACACATACTTAAAGTTCCCCAATTATGATTTTTTTTGGCTTTTTACAGGTCTTAGTGGTCCCCTAATACTGTATATGAAGTATCTTTCCAAAATTCAGCCGTGGCATATGAGATTTCTTCAGGACTCGCTGTTTCGGTGTGTGTGCTTATAATGCAAAGGAGTTAGAGAGAGGCGGGACAAGGAGGAGTTTGCGGGCATTCGTGGACAGTGTCATGGCCTAGTGGGTAAGGAAATGGACCCGTTATCAGAAGGTTGCCGGTTTGAATCCCTAACTGCCAAGGTGCCACTGAGTAAAGCACCGTCCCCACACGCTGCTCCCCGGGCGCCTGTCACGGCTGCCCACTGCTCACCAAGGGTGATGGTTAAAAGCAGAGGACACATTTTGTTGTGTCACCATGTGCTGTGTTTCACAATGACAATCACTTCACTTTCACTTGATAAAAAAATGATGTCATCAACACTGGCAGTTTATCAGAACCAGGAAGTCGTGTTGGCATTCCGGAAAACAATTACATTAACCCACAGCTCCCATGGTGGAACTAAAAACGCATTTGTGCTCATTTTCACATCCAATCACCAAGCAACTGCAATGCTTTGCCGTGATGGTTGGTGGAGTGAAATTTTAGGGGAGGGGTGGAAAATTATCTGGGCAGGCAAAGCATGAAAAAGGGGAAGTAACCTTTCCCCCTATGATGACATAAGGGGAGACATTCCAGATCTGACCATCTCAGTTTCTAGACACTGCAGGACCATAGACAGGCTAGAGGAACTCGTATTAATGTTAAATAATCTCATAAAATGAAATTTGCATAATAGGGGACCTCTCATTTTAACCCAGAACTAGAGATTTTCAGGGATATTATTAGGACTTCCAACCATCTCAACTTGAGTCAGTAAAGAGTGAGGTGTTAGTCTATGCCTGTTTGACCAAATGACCCACATCTGTCCATTTCTCTTCCCAAATAGCGAGCAGCTACTCTAAGAAAATATGTGATATGTAAATATTTGTCTCTAGCCCATGGTAAAGGTCAGTCCATATAATAAATATTATTATAGTCTTGAAATTGGTACTCCTGCTTGCTGCTTTGTGTCCTGGAAGTTTATTTTCAGAACTGAATTCCTTCTTAAAAGCTATGTCTGCTTCTCCCAAGGCCAAATAGAATTATTTGACCCAAATCCGTAAAGAAACGAGGGTATTATTTTGGCAATAGCTCTGCATGCTCCCCACTTATGTGGTTTCGGGGCGGGGGGGTGAAGCATATGATCTCACAACCCCTGCAATTTACACTGCAATTCAGGGACTCCATGGCTGATCTCTGCGCTGCAACTTTTAAAGAGAGCTAATTAAAACGTCTGAGTGTTGTGTCTGATTGGATTCCCTCTGTATGTGCCTTTCTAATAGAGATGAGCACGATCTTCCATTACCAATGTCACTCTTGACAGAATGAGGACCACTTACGGGTTACAGAGGCACAATGGAGGACTGCTGGGCCGCATGTCAGTTAACCCACGGCATTCTGCATCAGTGTGTGAGGACTCGACTAAAAGGTCAGCATTTCAATTCCGTTTCAACCCTGTAAACGGGGAGAGGCGACAAAAAAGTTCCATTCACAAAACAGGGTTCCAGGTGTCATTTGCTACGAACTTCCTAAATGAAGTTGTGAGGAAAAGCATGATGACTGCAGCAAAGATCAGAAGACTCAGAGAATAGAAAAGGTCTCAGCCTAAACACAGGGTATTATTTGTGGTTTGACGTCTACTAGTGGGAACACACTGAAAATGGTGAAATTGTGTCACCTGTCTGAAAAACCCACAGCTTCTGTCAGATATTTTAATGAATATGCCATTTTTTCCATCATGACTGTAAGTGATATACATATATTGGGCCAGTGGTGGCCTAGCGGTTATGGAAGCAGCCCTATAATCAGAAGGTTTCTGGTTCGAATCCCGATCCGCCAAGGTGCCACTGAGGCGCCACTGAGCCCAGCACCGTCCCCACACACTGCTCCCCGGGCGCATGTCATGGCTGCCCACTGCTCACTAAGGGTGATGGTTAAATTCAGAGGACACATTTCACTGTGTGCACCATGTGCTGTGCTGCTGTGTATCACAATGATAATCACGTCACTTTGACATACAAAAAGAACAATTTAGTCGTATGTATAATATTATTTGTCATTTATGATTGTCAGTGTGTATGCAAATGTAAGAAAACAAACAAATATTGGCAGCACACACACACGCCTGTTCTGTTCATAAATACAAACACGCAATTCTTTTGTCACGGTTTCTATGATATTGCGCAAAATTTGGGTGTACAACATTTCCCCGAATCATCTGGGGAAATGCAGAAGATATTGGACCCATGGCAGAGGGTTTAAGACCAACCAATAAAAGTCATATAATTACTTTTGGCCACAGTTCCACCGATTTGTAGCGGGTAAGTGGTATGGATAAATTGGTTTGTAGTGTATTGTGCAATTTAATAACTTTCCCTGCTTTATTGTTAAGAAACAGTGATTTGAATTCACTTATTGGTTGTTTTTTTTGAGACTGGTTTAGACACGGTACCTGTTCTGGACCCTGGAAGCAGATTCGGCACTGTGGCGAGCGCATCCCGCTCTCCATGCTGCTGGTGAGGGACACCGCGTCCAGGCCCGCCTGGAGCTTCGAGTCCTTCTCCTCGAACGCCAGGCTCCGCGGCCGCGGGTCGGTGCCGTAGTATTCCTCGTCGTCGTCCTGGGGGGTGCAGTCGGTGCACGGGGGCCACCCGCAGCCGCGCACCCCGAGTCCCCTCATGCCTGCGTGTCGGTCCGGGTCGGCGTCCGGGTCGGCCCGCCGGGAGCCGGATCGCATCAGAACCAGCACCTTCAGTTCGTTCAGGAACATGCGGATCCGGTACTTGAACATGGTGAGCTACATGGGCGACTGGCGGCGGGGTGGAAGTGAATATCGGAGGCAAAGGTGTCAACAGTGGAAGCTGGATGAACGCAACATTTTTGCAGCAGGACCGTCAGCCCCTTTATTAATATTATTATTATTTTTTATTTATTAATATTAGGCTTGTGCTCTATATAGGTGTGAATCAACACACACACACACGCACACGATCTCGGTTGCTTCTGACAGCTGTAACGCTTAATAGTCGGTGCGGAAGAATCGCCGAATTCCATCAGGGGTGAAGACCAGGAGCGGGATGGAACGCCTCCTCCTCCCGAGCGCGTGTTGTTCTCCTACTGGCATTGGCGGGGAAGGGAATAAAAAATAATAATAAAAATCATCAAGAACAAATGAATCGGTATTCTGCCGAAGACCTCCTCGAGTCAGCGCGGCATCTTCTGGCGATGCACGTAGTCCCGTCCGAAACACAGAGGCGGGTTCAGGGGAGATTCACGGCGCATCGCTTTTGTCTGTTCCTCGGTCCCATCGTTTGTTAATTTGATTAATTATTATTTGTTTTTTTGTTTTTTTTTTACAACAAAACGTTTCAAGCAGAACCTCCGCATATGAGACCGTCTTCACCAGCAGCACCAGCATTGTAAAGCGCGACGCTGGCCGAAGCGCTCGTCCATTTTCCAGCGCATTTCTGCCCCGCTCCCCTCCTGCGACGAGGGCAGGAAGACGCCGCAGCTCCGCGACAACACGACGGCTTTTACATCGTCCGAACTAGCTGCCCTTAGCGCGCATCGTCTAACCATGTCACCGTAACCATCGTCATCGTCAGAAAAGAAAGAGGAAGGACCGCAGCGAGGAGGCTGCTCGCCGGAGAAAACACAGCCCCGCGCCGCTCCGGTTCCGGAAACACATCCTAACGGGGGGGGGGGGGGCAACGTGAAGACGCGTCTCTGTGGGTGTCGTGGCGCCGTCCCCCCGTCCCACCGGTATAACTGGTGCAAAAATAAATAGAATAAAAATGAAACCCCGTCCCGGTGTCCGGGGAGAGGGAAGTCTGGCGGCCGCCGCTGTCCGAGGTGCTGATTTTCGGGCGACGCGGCGATCACGTGACTCGCGGTGGAAGCCGCGAAATCCGAACGCGGCGTGTGACGTCCGGCGCCGTCTACGTTATAAATGCCACAGAGGACGGAATGACGGCCTTCGGCAGGACCTGGCGGCGAAGGGAGCGGCCCCGTAATCAGAAGGTTGCAGGTTCGAATCCCGAGCCGCCAAGGTGTCACTGTTAGGGTGGTAGTAGCCTAGTGGGTAACACACTCGCCTATGAACCAGAAGACCCGGGTTCAAATCCAGCTTACTACCATTGTGTCCCTGAGCAAGACACTTAACCCTAAATTGCTCCAGGGGGGGACTGTTAACTACTGATTGTAAGTCGCTCTGGATAAGGCCGTCTGATAAATGTTGTAAATGTAAATGTCACTGAGGTGCCACCGTCCCCACACGCTGCTCCCCGGGCGCCTGTCATGGCTGCCCACTGCTCACCAAGGGTGATGGTTAAAAGCAGAGGACACATTTTGTTGTGTGCAATAAGAGAATGAATTATGCCTTTAAATCTAAATAACAGGCCTTGTATGAAAAGGGGGGAACTCCCACTTAAAAACTGATTCAGTTCTGTGAAATTTACATTGCACAGATCACAAAAGCTACCACAATTTCTTGGCTTTTATCAGGAGCGGTGCCATTACAAGTAAATGTTGGGACTTGAGATGTTGGGAGAGTCACCTATAAAAAAAAAACAAATCCCCTGCAGCAAATACATCAGTTTGCCCATATACGAGCATCATTTTAGGTGGCCAGCTGGTCTCCAGTGTTTATGACTTGTTTACAGGAAGGGAGGGTCCTTCTATCTCAAGCGTCACAGTTCAAATTGGCCACAAAGTTCTGTTGGCAGGATTTACACGGCAGGTGCTGAGCTGCTGCTTGACCGAGGCCTTTTAACACAGAAACGAATGCTCCTGGGTTTTTCACACTCCCAGTGTGTCTGATCAGTGTCATTAGATCACGACCTTTGTTACGTGGATTAGATATGTTGGGCAATGGAAAGTCTGAGACTGTGCAGGATCTGGGCACCAGACAGATACTAACCAACATATCTTCCTGCACCGGTCCAGAATTGGCAGCCCTGTCACTGAGGAATTACAGAAAACCACAACAACAACAACCACCATGACCCTTCCACCAGCAGCACCGCTTATACTCTGATAAAACAACAAATTTAGAAAGATACAGTCTCAGTGTACGTGATGCTGCAGACACAGGGAGTCATTGAAGGTGAACTGGTCAAACAAAATTAGAGATCAATTCAATTACCTCTGCTGCATGCACTTACACACAAAAGCCGGGATAGCATCGGATTGCATGGGGGGGGGGGGGGGGGGGTCTACTTCAAGGTCTTTCAATAAGTACAGCTGAGGTAAGACAGTGCAGCAGAGAGAGAAGAGGATCATTAGAGGAGAGGAGTGTATGAACATGAGCATTGGGAAAGTACATAAAAAAAAAAAACCTGGGGGGTGGAAGACCATGGCAGAAGAACAGAAGGTGTTCGTGCAGGGTGCTACTGGCACAGAAGCTGGGGCCTGGCAGCGCTGGACCATGGACGTTTGGGTATTGAGGAGTTATCTGTGCTGCACGGCATGGTCTAGTGACTGAGTAATGCCCGCACGTGTGGCACCCACACGGACAATCAGTGTGACAGTCAGCTCTGAGCGCTTGTCCGACAGATTGCAGGTCCAAAATAACTTTCGCAATCGCCAAAATGAACAAACTATGCAGAAAGCAGAGAAATTGTGTCTGTGTTTGTTACTTTAGAAAAAAAATTAAGTAAAGAACGATAATCACGCCGTCACGCTGCGTCATGCTGCTCTGGTTCCCAGTTTTTGTTCCTAGTGGGTTTTTTTGGTTATGACTTTAGAGGCCATGTCTGCTGGTGGACAGATGGTCACCCTAAGTTCTGTTCTCTCTCCACAGCCTCTCCCAATCTAATATCCCCCAGCATATGGGCCCTCATCAAGGGGGTGGGGGCATGGCCTGTGCATCCACGAATAAAGAACCATATGAAAGTTAATTCCCCACCAGTAAAAAAACTGATATATTACATTACAAATATGTCTGGAAATGTGTCATGTGATCCCTTCACATATTCATCTTCAGTTACAGCATAATCTGTTCTGGGTGTGTGTGCTAGTATTTAATTAAACATGATCTATTCCCAAGTCACTGGTAATCTACTTTAATTGCTGTCCAATTGGTTAATTTGTAGTAATGTTTTAGTGAGAGAAATTCTAGAAATTAATCAATGGGCTATCTTACAAACCAGCGATGCTATAGAATCATGATAAAATTCCTTTTATAAAGAAAAAAAGCAACAATTAAATATATTTGAAAATAGATTGAATAAATTGAGCGCCCATGCAGGCTGCGGCTTACAGAGTTCCTGGGACAACAGTGTTAAATGTTAAATTTAATGAAGGTAGTTTGACTGTATTATGGGTGACTCTAACTTTGACTTGATTTGGTCAAGCTTACAATCCTTAAAGTGAAGTTCAAAATTTACTTTTAAGATTATGCCATGTTGTCACATCTGCAAGCTGATGGGGGAAGGAAACTGAAAGGCTGGACAATCTGGAAACAAGATTTATTAACGAACAGAAACCAGGGGAAAATAAAAGGGAGAACGAAAACAAACCCGCAGGTGTGAGCCGATTTCCAGAACTGAAAACTACACACATAGGTTACAAGGTTCAGAAAAGAATGTCGCAGCCGCTGATGGGCGGCTGCATAGCACCTTTTAACTGCAGTCCTGACTGGGTCCAGGTGTGTCTCCAGGTGCCCCCAATCCTGCCACATGTTGTTGGAAGTGCACATCGAGAAAATTCTCATTACCATACCCCCCCCCCACACACACAAAAACAATAATAAGAATAAAAATAAAAAATCCTCTGCATGCATCTGGAGTGTGTGCACTCCCATTGACTGTGCTGTGAATGGGGGATTCATTCTGCAATAGTGCATATGATGTCATGTGTGTCCCTAGCTAATTTTATTATTCTAATGGAAATTAAAAAGTGAAATGCAGCGTAATATGCATTGTGGTCATGCACAGACAGTCCAACCTGCTACATCTTTAAACTCAATTAAGACTTCAGCCACTGGGAACTCATTTGATGCTGGTCATTTGATGCTGGTAGTAGCCTAGTAGATAACACACTCGCCTATGAACCAGAAGACCCAGGTTCAAATCCCGCTTAACCCTAAGTTGAGTACTGATTGTAAGTCGCTCTGGATAAGGGCGTCTGATAAATGCCGTAAATGTAATGTAAATGCATTCGGCGTAAAACTTTTGGCTTCGTGCAGACAACCAGACGGGTTGATCCGCTGTGGCAACCCCTACCCGGAGAACCCGATGGGTGAGAGATGAAAGTCTTGTTGTGATTGGCTCACGAAAATTAATTTGATAAGAAATACATAGCATTTCAATGAGCAACGTTAAAGTAACCTGGTAAGTTTATAGGTTCTTCATTTAATAATTCATGGATGTGCCACGTATCAAAATGTCACACATGAAACACAGAATTCCTTGGTTTTTCTTTTTTTTTTTCCCGGCTTCTTTCTCTGGCTTTCTCTCTCTCTCCGTCTATCTCTCGACCAACCAGCGCTGCCGGTGAGCCTAGCAACAGAGGCCCTCCACCAATCACGGCTCAGCAGCGGCTCCCGGGCCAATCGCCGTGCAGTCGGAGGGCGGGGCCTGCATTGTCGCCACCCCGCGGCTCTGGAGCAGCCCCGGTGCTGACAGCTCTTTGTCGTGATTTTTCCCACGAACATTCCCCACGATCCAAACGTTTACGACTTTCCACCAGCCGCGCTACCTCCGTGGACGCAACGGCAACAGAATTAAACCAGCGTCAAAGGAGAGCCAGCGGCCGATTATAGATTGATTTCATTCAATCACTTATGGACTCAGTCCATCGTGAATTTTGCACAGATTTTCACTTTACTTTCACTTCACTTTACACATTTGCACATCTTTACTCAACCAGTTACACATATTGTATGTTTAAAAACATAAAATGGTAATATTTGGATTTGTTTGCAACATTTGCATATTGCTTCCACTTGAACACTTGCAATATTTGCAATATCGAGGTCTACAGCGGTCGCACAAGCATTTCACTGCATATCATACCGTGTATGACAAATAAAATTTGAATTTGGATGTAGTCGCTCACGTCGGAGCCCTCTGGCGCGCCGCGTTTTTAAATGAATATGATCGTCGTTCGTTTTTTTTTTAATGAATAAAATCGTCGTTCGTTTTTTAAACGAATAATGATCGTCGTGCGGGGGGTGCGTGTGCTTCTTCTCGGCCCCGCCTCGCTGGTCGGGACAGGAAGCGCCGCCGCTTCTACTGAACGGGGGGGGAGAAGAAGTGACGACACGCCGAAGTTTCTTGTGGCCACGGGCGTAGCGCGAGTGTTCAACGCCGAGAAATAAAAAAAAAAAAAAAAAAAAGAGTCGCGGTAACAAGCGGCCAGCTGCGTGGAAAGGTCTCGCCGTCGCGGGGAGGGACATGAAGCGATGACGCCGTGCTGACAGGGACGCGTGACAGCAGCGGCTCCTGGCCTCGGCCCCGGCTAGAAAAGCGACGAGCAGCGCGGTGAGTGGAGTGGGGCCGATCGGGTTTTTTTTTTTTTTTTTTTTTTTATTAACCCGCCCTCGGCTTTCCGTGCGAGCCGTGGGAAGTGCGGGGAAGCGGGGCCCGGGTCCGGTGGAAGTTGGCGGAAACTCGGGCGCCGGAGCTGCGGGGCCTGCGCGTTATTTAATTAACAAAGGAAAAAGAGGCGCTCGGCGTGGACTCCGCCGCCGCCACCACGTGTGAGGAAGAGGGGGCTTCTCACGCCGACCCGATCACGAGTTTGGATCCGGTTTACGTTGTGGACAGGAGAAGTTGGTAAACTCTGTTGTTTGTTGTCGTGGGGCGAACGCAACACGCACAGTCTCTTTATTCGTGTGCACGGGTCGCAAAGGCCAATAAAGGTCCTGGCGTGTCAAATGAAAACGGAAGCACAGGGGAGAAAATTGCATTGGGAGGGGCAGAAGCTTTACATTTACTGCATTTATCAGACGCCCTTGTCCACAGCGACTTACAATCAGTAGTTACAGGGACAGTCCCCCTCTGGAGACACTCAGGGTTAAGTGTCTTGCTCAGGGACACAATGGTAGTAAGTGGGATTCGAACCTGGGTATTTTCTGGTTCGTGGGTGAGTGTGTTACCCACTAGGCTACTACCACCCTGAATGGGATTCATCCAACAACGGGGACCCAACCGTCCGCATTGCTCGCGTTTTTCCCCCCGGTTCCTCGCCCAGCTGCCAGTGTGCTGTGTGGTGGACCTCAGGAATGTGGAGTTGACTGAAGTCAGTTCTGATTCCAGCCCCGTGCCAGGAACGGGGGACGCATTTTCTGTGCCATTTGCCCTGAGAGCTGCAGTGTAGGCCCACGTTCAGAGTTGGTCAGGGTCTTTCTGTGCAAAAAAAATACAGCTGTCTTTTCTCCATGTTGTTTGTATTCTCCACATTGCTTCATTGAAGTTGAGAATAGTTGCATCTTGCTGCACTGGTAGATATGTTTCACTGATTCTCTCCTTTCATCCTTTCACCACCCCCCTCTCCCCAGGTGATGGCCCAGGAGGTGAAGTATGAGCCAGTGGCCCAGATCGGCGGCGGTGCGTATGGCACGGTGTATAAGGCCCGGGATCGTGTGAGCGGCCAGTTTGTGGCGCTTAAGAGCGTCCGCGTGCAGACCAATCAGGATGGCCTGCCCCTTTCCACTGTCAGAGAGGTGGCGTTACTCAAACGCCTGGAGCAATTTGACCATCCCAATGTGGTCAAGTAAGAGCATCTCAATACACAAAGTTCATTAAAAAAAGTTGTGCACAGCTTTCATTTTCAAATGAATACTGATTTTATATGTTTAAATAGGACCACATACGTACATGTTATACAATTTATGAACAAATTAATCATAGAAAACAGAAAAAAGTAATCTCATTAAATGAATGTGTCAATCATATATTTGTATTATTTGATCCCTTTGGATCCTGAAAGAGTCAAATGCATGCACTGACATGGGCGAACCACCCCTTGATATTTTTATGACTATAAACTATGCTGTTTATGCGGTGTTATGCGGTGCCGTTCCTACACCCTCAGTGGGCCGTGGTCTCCAGTGCTCCATCTTATCATTTCTCGACCACAGTAAAACATTTTACGTACTTAAATGAGCTGTGACATTTGATCTGCAGTCACCAATTTGTCCTTGCAGACATACACTCCTGAACAAAATCTTTTTTCAATTACTTGTATTTTGGATGCACCAGGAGTAAGAGACAAAACTTGAGTTGACAGTTTATTAAAACACTGCATTTAAAAAGGCTCTGATCTGATCAAAAAACATCTTAGCATTTTAGACAAGGCCTATACAAGGCAGAATTTTCATTCACGCTGTCATGACCTCCTGATTGCAAAAGCAAAAAGGCCGTCTGTCTATGAAGGTGGCAGAATTGTTCAGGCCCCACATTGCTTCATTGCCGCAGAGGTTGGATACAGTTAGACAGTAATTTAAAATTTCTTAAAATATCTCAAAAAGTGAAATGGTAGACCCCCATCTGCCCAAAAATAAAATACACTTTGACGGCTGTCTGACAACTTGCACATTTGGACTTTGCAAGGTTCACCAAACCACCTTCAAGGGTAGATGAAGTTTTCATGCTCTAATAATAATAATAAAAGGCTACACCACCTTTTGAACAGGAGGTTCCACTGGACATCTTTTTTTACGCAGCACAGTTTCTCCATCATGATCAGAACACTATTCTGGTGTTCCTCAACACAGCAGTAATTTGTGTCGTATTGCATTACTGATGTGTTAGTCAGGTAAGTCCCCAGAATATGTAAACTGTATGCTCTTATCATAGGCTCATGGATGTCTGCGCAACCCCTCGCACGGACCAGGAGACCAAAGTGACGCTGGTGTTTGAACATGTGGACCAGGACCTGAAGACGTATCTGGAGAAGGCCCCAGCCCCTGGACTACCAGCCCATTCAATCAGAGTGTGTATATTGTAACTATTGTGATTGCAGATGTGGTCTTTGGATTGTGGTATTACAATTATGTAATACCACCCTTGATCTTTTGATGGTAAACCTAAATTGTTCCTGTTGTGTTTAGGATCTGATGAAACAACTAGTGAGTGGCCTGGCTTTTCTACACTCCCATCGTGTGGTGCACCGCGACCTGAAACCAGAGAACATCCTGGTGACCAGCAAAGGGCAGGTCAAACTGGCCGACTTTGGTCTGGCTCGAATGTACAGCTGCCACATGGCGCTCACACCGGTGGTGAGAGGATGTGCACACACAAACTGTATGTAACTGTAGGGTGCAAATGAAATTGCAAATATACATTTATTAGGTAGCAGTGGTGGGTGAGAAAGTGGACTTGAATCAGGAAGGTTGTGGGTTTGAATCCCAAATCACCCCAAGGGTGGGCTGAGGTCTCCATGAGCAAGGTACCATCCCCCCATGCTGTTCCCTGGGCACCTTTCACGGCTGCCCCCTGTCACTTCAAAGTGGCAGTGTATTATGGTGCAACACAATTGGGCATCAATTGGCACTCAGTAGTCCCCATTGCCTAGTAAGTATTTGGAAAATTCCCTAAACATTTGGTCACTCCATTGAAGAATGCCACACAATGGGAAGAAATGGAGTTGACTGTCCGCAAGTACATTTACAGCATTTATGAGACTGCCTTAACCAGAGCGACTTACAATCAGTATTACAGGGACAGTCTCCCTGGAGTTAAGTGTCTTGCTTGGGGACACAATTGTAGTAAGTGGGATTTGAACCTGGGTCTTCTGGTTCATAGGCGAGTGTGTTACCCACTAGGCTACTACCACCCTAATAACAGGTATCAGGTATGATAAGTTTCTTGCAACAGATGATTCTTAATTTTAGTTTCACGTAAGATAATTGTGACCATGCCTTATGATTAGCTCGTATCTCATTTCAGCACGCCTGTGATTTATATAGTATCTGCCAGCTACCTGACTGATGACAGATGTTTGTTGTTAGGTCTTACTGAAGCACCAGCATGAGTAGTCATGCTTCTTAATGTTAGTAAAATCTGGTATTTAATTAAGAGGATAGACTTTGGATGCTCCCCGTCTCCCTCAACAGAACCACAGAGACAACTAGAGAACACACCATTGGCTTTCTAAAACATTCACACACTCCAAACAACATACATAATTTCCTCATACTCAAGCCACAGACACATACACACTGACTCATGTGGACGGACTGAAATGCCTGAGTGCCCTTGGTGGAATTTGTTCCCCTGGGGGAGCTGACTCACCCACCTCTCCTCTCCTGTGCAGCAGAGGCGAACTCTGCTGTGCTAAACAGCAGCGCCTGTGTGGTCCATATGAATTATCCTTAAGTCTTTCATTCACTTCCTCTCATCTTTGCATGCACTCGCAGACTCTTGCTTCGCTCCTGTGGCAGCGGTAAGAAACAGGATGCGCGTGCACTCTCACACGCTGTCCCTGTGTCCCCCAGGTGGTTACGCTGTGGTACCGATCTCCTGAGGTGCTGCTCCAGTCCACTTATGCTACGCCAGTTGACATCTGGAGCACTGGATGCATCTTTGCAGAAATGTTCAGGCGCAAGTGAGTTGTGCAGCGCTCCCACATAGCGTTTTGACATTACTGCCTACTGTGCTTCCCTCCTCTTTCCATGTTTCCTTGTGAGATTGCCAACGATCAACTTAGAGAATGAATTTGAAGAACGTCCTACAGCTTGTTATCGAATAAGTCAGTACAGTAGGAAAGTGAATAGTTTTTTCTTGGGTTTTATTGGCCATTTATCACATGTTTGTGACCATGAGAAACGTGTATAATGATCATTTATATTGTTTGCAATTGAATGGCATGATTAACAGGGAGGGGTATATGTCCCTGTCCCTTTTAAAATAATGTCTATATGTTTAAAGCCTGAAATATACTTGCTGTGAGCTACATATGCTTATCCATACACAGCTGCCTTAACGTTTGTGCTGATATACTTTTCCATAATGTGCGTCGTAATCTGTAGAGTGTACTCCTTACCACCAGGAGTCAGTGTCCATGCCGCAACCAAAAAAATTAAGGAATATCTGTATCTTAAATGGTCATCTGTTGGTCAGCAAGTAGGATTCTGCCTTAACTATATATACAACTTTAACACTGTGATAAAACTGAGGAACCCTGAAAGTTTTCTTCACCACAGTCCAGTACTGCCCCAATGAACCAAACAAGGTTCCGTTCATCATGAGTCAAAGGGCCTGTAGGTGGAGCTCTGCTTCCATCTTGTGAGCCTTGCAGGTGATGTGACCAGATGACAGATGAGGCTTTAAGGGTCTTCTGTTAAATGCAGTCCTTTTGACTGAAAACCTTTGAGTTATGCTAATTTTAAAATGACACCAGTGGCTGAACTTCCAGTTCTCAATGTAAAAAATATCTGAATTTAACTAGGCACTGCATTGTTTGTTTATTTTTACCAACTTGTATTATGATGATAATAATGTTCAGAAATAAGCACAGATACATGATTATCCTGCAAGCCTTTAATTTTGTGCTCAGTTTTAATGATTTGATTCCTAATAAATCCTGATCTCTTTCTATCCCCGTTTCTCCCTGTCAGACCTCTGTTCTGTGGAGAGTCCGAAGCAGACCAGCTAGGCAAAATATTTGAGTAAGTGCCACCCAGAGCAGGGGAACAACAACAGTAAGATATGAGAAGAATTCCTGTATTTTAACATGGGAGGCATTCCTGCAGGGTCACTGGTTTGCCATCAGAGGAGGAGTGGCCTGCTGATGTAACACTCAAACGACACAACTTTAGCCCACGCAGCCCAAGGCCGATCACAGACTACGTTCCCGAGATCTGTGACCTCGGGGAGGACTTGTTGAAGGTTAGGACTTTTTTTTATTTTATTATTTATTTATGTCTATTAGAGAATTCATGCTGGTCAAACCACTCTTTTAATCCTGCTCTCGCTCTCCCCCTACAGAAAATGCTCACATTCAATCCCTTGAAAAGAATTTCTGCCCTGAATGCTCTTGAACACTCTTACCTAATGGAGGACTGAATTCCCCAGCCCACCTTTTACATTAAGCAAAAGAGGGTTTAAGGAGTGAGAGGCATGGCTAAACCAGAGGACCGAAACAATTACGAAATGGTGAATAACTGGAGACACAGTGCATAAATTTAGCAGCTTATTTCTGGGCACTAGGGATGAGATGAAATTTGTACATGAGACGCTGCCTCCAAAATTAGTGTGTAAAATATGCGTCGAGGAACATGGTGTATTTGACTAATCCCAAGTATTTTTATGTTCATACATTTTTTTTCTTTTTTGCATTCCGAATGTTTTCATTGTTGCCTACGTTAAGTGTTCTGTTTGGTTAGTAAGCAGTACTTCAAAACATTCATATTCCCCGAATTATTATAACCCCCTGGGCCGGAAAACAATCAGATTTTTGTTCTTCATGTATGGACCATAGCTCAAAAATCTGAAAACCAATCCAACCAAGTTCGCTTTAATTCCAAATTCAAGTGGCATCTATCTTTCAGCTACTTCTAGCAAAATAGTACTCTACGCTAACAGGTTTATTTTCTTTTATCTTTTATGTTATTGGGAACATGGTTGCAGACTACTGCAGTATTATGTTATATAATGATTCTAAATGATTGTATTATTTATGTTCATCAAGTTGACACAGAAATGGGTTTACTGGTTTTGCATGAAGCCTTACAAATGAGCTCAGGTATTAATTTTTAGGTTTTGAACTGTTTTATTGGACTCCGAATTGAATAGGGGATTGTACTGTAATTGACCTGTGCTGGCAGTGGATGGATTGTGAAGAGGAAGAGTTTGGATTGAAGCTTTTTTTTGTTGTTAAATTGGATGCTTGAGTCTGTGGTCTTTATGCGAAGAACAAGGTTTTTGGTGTGTATGATTACGGCCGTGGGGAAAAATTAATCCTTGAAATATACCCTGTGCATTCCATATTAAAGAAGTCCTCCCAGTGATATGAACTGTATTTTGGATGCAGACTCGTGAGAGGCTGATGCAACAACCTTGTTGAGTTTTCTGTTAACTCCTGTTAGCCCGTGGGAAAAGGCCTCCTCCTTGCTGCTGACACTAGATGTTTTGTATGTGATCACATTTTATCTGGAAGGTTACCTACGTTTTTGGGAAACATGGAACAACTTAACATTCCATCATTTTGGTGATATTTAACGAAGCAGGATTTCACAGCTGGATAACTTCCACAGCAACAATCTTTTATTAATAATGTTCATTAGTGCCTTTTTCTTGTGACAATATAGAATTTTGCCTCAAGTTATTTGGCAAATGTAGAAATCCTCCATTGTGAAATAGCACCCACTAATAAAAAGCTGCTGTTGAATTTTATTGGATAATCTTGCAGTGTGTTTGTTTACCCCCAAGGCTTGAAGCCTCCAGCTTCATTTCTGAATCTTATGAAACCGAGAACAAAGGCTTATCTCAATAAGTGTGCAAAATTAAGACAAGCCACATGGCGTTTGCAATTCGCAAAAGTCAAATTGAACACTAAAATGAGGTTCGTAGTCTCTTTCAAACTGAAGTCCGATAAGATGGTTATATCAGACTCCTCACTTGTTAAACATTGTCATCATGACAGTTTTAGAAATAAAAGAATATAGTACAACAGTAACACGGTATACTGAACGCAAAAATTATTACATTGAATGTGTTAAATGTTTTGTGAAGATATAATGTTTGCAATTGCATTCTGTGCATCATTAACTTACTAAAGAGATAATACTTAAAAGACATTTGAAGTGCAACCTTTTCAAGTTTTCACATAACTGCAGTGATCTAGCTTTTAAAAACATTTCATAATAATTTAGTTGTCATTGTTGCTCACTGCAGATTATGACAATGCATTTATAACCTTAAACTTAACTTTGAACAGTTTGAATGCTTAAAGTTTGTTCAATTACTGACCCCTTGTGGATGCCAGCAATTTGCAGAACCAAAAATACCAAATCATTCTGGCCTGCAATGATGACATCATCTGTAAACCTGGGCACCAATGATAAGAATATATATTAATATCATACTATAGATGTTAAACATTGTTATTATATTTTCAAGACAATATAAAAATAGTCTGTGAATTCACGTATACACAGTTATATCCAATTATGTGAAGTCAATGTCACACATGGAGTTTAAGGTGGTACTAATAACCCTAATAACCAATGCAAAGTTTTGTAAAATGGAAAAATGTTAAGAGGAAGTCTGTGTGGCACAGCGGCTACCTGTGTGTGCCAAGTGCAAACCTTAGAGCATAATACTGTATGTGTCCAAAGCTATGCATATCTATTTTTAATCTGTACAGTCATGCTGTACATAGTCTGTACCAATGGGTGATGGTGCTGTTCCCTGTGATAAGAAATTCTGAGATCCTATAGAAGAGCATTTGGGTTGGCACTGGGGTCCTTCTGATTCCTGTATCGCATGGCCAGCCACACACCCAGGATCTGTTTGACAGGGAGAGAGATGTACATTGTCACTGATTCAAAGATCTGTAATCAATAGTAGTCCTGATTGGGATGGATACAAGTAACAGTCTTCACTGTTGTTTTGTACTGTACAATATGGTAATCTGAGCAATCGGAAAATTTTCATGCTATATGCCACACCCAATGTTCAGTGGAAAGCCTGGATGGGGTTTCCCTTCTAAAAATCTGAGAGTGACCCACCTCTGTGAAACTGAAGAACAGACCAACGCCTCCCAGTATTTTCAGAGCACTGCTGGACTTGAGCAACATCAGCTGGCCACAGGTAAAGCAGGTTTGTGATTTCTTACATTGCTGCAATTTATAGAAGGCAATGTTAACATAGAGGAGAACCCGTGTGTAACCCTTGTACATGGGTAAGAAAGAACTCTGCTTTTTATCCATTTGAATGGCTTTGCCTGTGTTTCTCTCTTACCGCCATGCACAGTTGGACGTCCCTGAGGAACTGCTCTGTGCTGGTGTTGAACAGGCCACAGCAGTCAAGATGCAGCTCTAAACTCTGGCGCATGTCATCATTCATTACGTTCCATGTGGTCTGCAGCAGTTTCTCCTGAGGACATGGATCAGATCAATTAGTGACAAATAATGCTTTATCAAAAATTCTTTGTAAGATTTATGGGAAGCCCTGGTCTGAAATCATGAACTCTATTCTACGGAACTAAGAAAATATATGAAAAATATTATTATCCAAATGTGTATTGAATTAATATATTAATATTGTTTTATACACACATATATCCTTTGCAATTTTAAACTGAATTAATTTTTTCATGTTTTACTCACTGTTCAAATACATTTAAATATCATAATCTGGTTCACATCACAGAAAATAAAATGATATCAATGTTGATCAATGTTTTGGTCTTTTTGGATTTATTCTCCTTGGTCTAAATGTTCATGATATGGGCTTTGCACCAGTCAGATACACATGAATGCGCAAATCAGATGTTGTAAGGGTGTTAAATAATAAAGAAAGGGTATAAACTTTTTTGTATAATGTATTAAATAAAACTGAATAAAAATAAGAAAATGGCACAGTATGCTTTAATAACCAGAGGAGAAAAATGCTAAAACTAACCTGTTGCCCAGTACTCAAGGCCAAGCACGAACACGACACCCCAAATTGAAAAATGAAGACTAGGAAAAGAATAACCATGTACTGAGAGGTGATGACAGGTCAAGGAATTGGCAGGATTGACACAAGAAGTCACCTACAAAGCTACTAGAGAGCAGGGGACAGCAAGATGTAGCAAAAGCAGCCTCGTGTAAAATATTCATTCTTTGGTGTGTGTGTTAGATGGGGAGATTTTCTTTCAAACAATGCAATCATCCCACTGAAATCTCAGGTCCATTTATCTCTTAGGTTCCAGAGTAGTCCTCTAAGTCATCCTAAAAGCAAGTGAAAATGACAAAAGATACGAAAAAGAGAAGCACTTGATGGTGGCTCAGTGCTCCGATGATGCCGGCCACAGAGATGAGGAGAAGGAAAACACCCACAGCAATGACCCCTCCGATGATATGAATGCTGGAGACAATGCCGAAGCCCTTTCCCCATGCAGCCACTGCAATAAGGAGCATCCCGGAGAGCTAAGAAACAGATATGCATGAAGGTTAGATCATTATTTAAACCCAATATACTTTTTAACTGTGAGATTTTCCCCCTGCTTCCCTCAACTCCCACATGGATTTCCACGTGGTGCAGATTTCATTAAGCCCACATCTGATGCAACCAATTAGGCCACATCAAATCTACTGACAGCGTCCCAAAAATGCCAGAGCAATGGACAGTGGTTCACTGACGTTACGTTCAGAGCAGTTTCCAGCTCAATATGGTTAACATGGTACAAGGAAACACCAGTGCTAAAATAATTCAATTGGCCAATTTGATTCAAAGATTATAACTTACTTGTAATAATTGTGCTATAACATTCAGAGTTGCTTCAGTTGTGTAATTTGGCCTAAAAAGGATGTTTTATTAAAGAACATTTAATAAAACTAATTTACAACATGTGAACCGCTTTACGTGCATTGTAAATGATAGGTACTATCGACTGGGAGTCCGTGTTTGCTGGCCACTGTTGGAAAATGTGTAATTAAATTACAGTTACTCATTTAAATAGTCATGATTACAATTTTAGTTACATTTTTCATATTGTGTACAAAACCATGCCAATATGTTCAGATTTTGGCTTGGTGTATCCTGCCCGCCGAATGAAATTACTAAGGGGTTAAATCAGTGGCACCCAACCTATCTAAGCAATTACAAAGTGCATCACAAGTGTCTATGCACTTGCATGCGCGCCCATTTTTCAGCGTGCAATTAATGGTATACTGTAAAATTTTTACACACAAACAAGTCAGAAGACAAAAGGGCCAATTTTTTTTATCCAGTTTGGGATGCTTTTTTCCTCAAATTCATATAAGTCCGTATGTGCATAGCAAGGTTTTACTGAAGTAGGAGCTGTTTTTCAAACTGATGCACAAAAGCTATGAGACCCGAGTTTGCTGCTGCTAAAACAGACAAATGCAGCTGAAATGTTGTTAAAGAAGCATTTGAAGGGTCTGCAGGTGCACTGTTTACTGGCTCTAAAATAAAGTTGAGATCATGCATGGACATGCTGTTATCTCGGAGTCCAGATACACAGCGATGTAAGAGAATGGCAGATGACATTGACGCGAGGGTTTCTATGAGATAATTGTCTGTAAGATCATTTCCATCACAACTGATGGTACTCTAGCAGTTTTTGGCTGACTAGTTCCTGAAACGTTCCAATATGAACATGCACAGCTAGAGAACAACCGTTTCGGATGCAAAGTCAGTTAATCGCTTGTCAAATTCTGACAAGATCTGATTTCCTTCATAATGTGAAAAGTCAAGTCTATGCCCTGATGCTGAAGTTCTGCCTGCATGTGAGGAAATGTCCTGTGTTCCAGGTCTAGTAGTTGTAGTTGCTTTTAAATGGCTTCTCAGAACTGATCATGTGGTGCCTGTATTGATGTGGATTGTACTGTTTCTTTAGTAGTAGCACTATTCCACTTGAATAGAAACACACTCCAAATAAATATTACATTATTGAGATCCTGTTCAGACCGTGGTTAAAGATATGTTGAACTTTGACCTTTGTGTTCTGAGCTGCATTGTCACACCACCAATAGAAACAAGTGAAAGTGAAGTGATTGTTATTGTGAAACACTGCAGCACGGCACACAGTGCACACAATGAAATGAGTCCTTTTAACCCATCACTGCAGTGGGCAGCCATGACAGGCGCCAGGAGAACAGTGTGTGGGGACGGTACTTTTTGCTCAGTGGCACCTCAGTGGCACCTTGGCGGAAACCTTTTGATTACAGGTCACCGCTAGGTTTAGGTCACTGCCCCTAAACAAAGCACTGAAGCGGCCCAAGATAGAGGTTGATTATATCAGTTATTATAAGTTGATTTAATTCAAATGTATCATCTTCCCATGACACAACAAGCAAGGCCTGTATGCTACAGACCTGCCTTTTGACAGTGAACTGTATGATTTTACAGTATAATGAGGCTTGAAGTTTGACCTTGTGACCTCCGCATACACTGTTATTGTATGCGGATTAAGTTTCATGTGAACTGGCATTGAAAAGCATGAATAAGAATTCAATAATGATCTTTATTCTGTATTTACTCAGAAAGTGCAAATATCCTTTTGTACATCCGTGAAGGTATTAGTGTGTACATGAATGGTACAGGATTAAAAGTTCAGTAAAACTTGCAGACGCAGTTATTTCATAGTGGACAACAGGATTTTGCTGTAAAAAGTTTCTCTCTATATATAGTATAAACATATATAGTATAGTTTAAACATATTATACAACTTGTACAAATAACACACATCCTTACACATTGTTGTTGTTATATGCTTGCACATAATTGGCCAATTATAATTATGTTAATTCATGTATACAAATTAATTTGGAACATGTTTAGTACTAATATAGAAGGTAAATGCTGAATTTCAAAATGAAAAACATTTAAGAATATTAATTCATAATTTACTTAAGTAATCAAATGGAATTACGTACATTGCTTTTATATTGTAATTGAAATAGCTACACTACTATTACATTTTAAAGGTAACTTGTAATTGTAACAAATTAATTTTTCAAAGTAATCTTCCCAACACTGTTTATTGCCAACTCCACCCAATCCCGCATAAAATTATAGAAATTGAGCCTGAACCCCAGTTTGGGCCAGGATTTACAGCGCTACATCACACGTTGTTCTACATGTTTAATCTCAATACAAGGCTTGGATTACATGGATCTAAAGCATCCATCAAGCCAGTCACCCCTTCTCTCCATATTTCACACAACGTCTGTTACGTTATAGATGCACGACTGTGCAATACAGGAGTGGTGACACCTCAAAACAAATGGCCCTGCTGCCCTTGTACACTGCCAGTGAGGATGATGTGTATGAGTGTGTGGAAAGGAATGTCACATGCATGCATGCATTCCTATGTGGCGAAAAAAAATGAAGAGCACTGAATATAGATAGAGAGAGAGACAGATCGATCGATACAGAACCAGTTACGTGGCAGTAAATTAAAGTTTCGAAATGGACAGCAGCTAAACTGCACAGTGCGTCGCGTAACGTAATTCTGGACATTGATCTCGGCCTGTTTTCTATGAACGAGCTGCTCAGCGCTCGTAAAAAAAGTTAAAAAAAAAATCTGCTACTCACCAGATACACCACGTTAAGCGAACAGAGGGCGTTCTTCACACATAAGAAAGTGCCACATGTCATGTTCAAAGCTTCAATCTGTACGGTCTCACGCAGACTCGCTACACTTTCCTTTTAAACTCAACCAACTTCCTGCCAACGCGCCAGACGACGTGCGGTGCGTTGTTTTTAGCATCGTTTACCAGCAACTAACCCTGCTATTGGACGGTTTTCACAGCGCAAGCAAATCGGACCAATCAAACGCCAGTGCGTCTTAAGCGCGAATACAGACGAAAAGAACACCTTGCCAAATAGATTCACACTTTAGTTTGACACACTTGACAAATGACTCTAGTTTCATAAAATATGTGAAACATGATAGAGGTCTAGTTAAAAAGGGAAGTTGCGGCACTACATAATTTTATAGTTAGACGTAGGCAAGGCAGAGACTGTCGCTCATTCTCCTGATCAGGTGTCACATCGGGGGTCGGGGGTTAACGAGCAGCGTGAGTTCGCGGTATTCAGGAAGTCGGCAAAAAAAAAAACCCCGAGCCTGTGCGTAAGAAACAAGGCAGGACACCAAAACGAGCAGGCAGGCCAGCGCGCCACCTGCCGCCCCGAGACGTCGCCGCGACGAGGGACCCGGACGGAGACGCTCCCGCGGCGACAGGTGCCACCATGAGCGGCCGCCGGCGAGTGGCGGACTCCGCCTGCGTACGGGCGGAGGTGAAGCGGCACGACGGGCTCACCACGTCCATCTCCAGGCTGTTCAGACTGCTGGAGAAGGTGGAGGACGAGCGGGTCCGCTCCGGCCTGAAGGTTTACCTCCACAGCGTGCGGAGTAAGTTTCATGTGAACTCGCATCGAAAACTCGCATGAATAATGATCTTTATTCTGTATTTACTCAGAAAGTGCAAATATCCTTGTCTGTATCCGTATCAATGAACGGTACAGGATTAAAAGTTCAGTAAAACTTGCAGACGCAGTTATTTCGTAGTGGACGACAGGATTTCTCTCTCTCTCTCTCTCTCTCTCTCTCTCTCTATATATATATATATATATATATCTGTCTGTAATCTGATAATATATATAATCTGATTGGGTTTCTCTGAATACAGAAATAAAACAAATTACGGCTACTGATGAAATGGAGAACTTGGTGAAGAAGTGTGTGTTCCTCTGAGGAAAAGGATGTGTGTGTCACCATAGTTACCAGTTAGACTATCAAGGCCGTCACCTTTCTCATAATGCCGAGCTGACAGAAAGGGGAAGGACGTTATCTCCGATCTTCCTTTGAAAGCTCAAACGTTACACCCATGACGGCACTTAGCAATGCGCTGTTTTTCAAAATAGCATGTTTGTTCGCATTTAATATGAGATATGAATCTCAGGGCGAATTTGATTGAAAGAAAAAAGTCTTAAACCTTCCAAAACTACCTATTTATAGCACATCCTCTGAAGTTCAAAAGGAAATTGAAGGAACCACTTTTCATAGTTTTTATTTCACTTTCGCATGATTTAGTATCTTATGGAGAAATTCTTGTGGATGGCACTATTTTAACCTAGGGTCAAACGATGGCCAGATCAGTACAGCCTCTGATTAGCATGAAGTGTCTGCTCTCCGCATTGTCAAATTAGGGCTGATTTCAGAATAAGTCCCAAACCCACTTCCTCAGTCAGAGTGAGATGGCGTGCATGCCCATGATGCTGGCGCTGTACACAAACACAAACCCACAAACTCAGCATTAATCATGGAGTGCTACATATCTCCCCAAAGCACGGCTGCTGACACGCTACCTCTCATGAGCTGCCGAACCAGTTTCATCAGCGTCATGTTCACCACCCTGTTCCATTTACAACATGCCAATTCAGTCATAAATTTCCTCTTCTCTTCTCTTCTCTTCTCTTCTCTTCTCTTCTCTTCTCTTCTCTTCTCTTCTCTTCTCTTCTCTTCTCTTCTCTTCTCTTCTCGCTGCCTTTTCTAGCTTTTGTAGATTTATCCATTTAGCATTCAGTTGAAAATGACTCTGGATTTGGAAATAATTACACCTTTTTGAGTTCGGAAATTGATATCTCTGGAATTGATATTGTCCCTCTCACCCAAATAGTGATCCCTGGCACCTACACCTCATCACCAGTGTCACCTGCACTTCACAGTTCATTGTCAGTTCTTGTGCCTAATGGTGTGACATGTTGTGCCCATCTGACTTGCTCTTGTTCTGTTGGTGCATGTTGTGCATTAGTTTTTAGAGCTAAATAATTGGCTTGTAATACTCACTTTTGCCTCACCATGTTACACTTACAATAACAAAACACCATTGGTGGGTGTTTACCACAGGATATTTCTCTACTCAAAGGCCAGGCAGGTTATTATTGTTATTTTTATGATTAATAATAACCTCAGTAAACATAAGCGTGTAATCTTGGAAAGACATAAAATATTTTAGAACAAATGGCTTGACTATATTTGTGTAGATGACTCTATTTTATGTGTTAGACACATAATGCACCTTTAGGTGCATTTTTTCTAACTATACAACTTTTGATCTTTTTTAAAAATGTCCTTGTTTTTAGTGTGTCTTTTTGTTGGAGTGAAGTCTGTGAATGTTAAACCTCCACCCATTAAACAGCATTAACGTACAGTAATCCTATCTGGAATGGATGGTATGTCTGTTCTCCATGACCATGGCCATTACGCACTGAACTGTTCTCCTTCACATCCCTTTTGTGAGATAATGCCTGCAAGTATGTGTGTCCAACATAATGTGGGTGTCTGTGAGTGTGTGTCAGAGCCTCTGACGCCGTGTGATTTCAGTTTTCAAGATCTGTGATTCATCTGTGCAGTCTGTGGGTGTCCTTCACAGATTGAGCCAATTAAGAGATAGATACATACACACACACACACACATATATAATCAATTGAATGATATATGGCAAGTGTGCAATATGTAAGATATGTAGGAATGCTAATTATGCAAATTAATATGATTCTGGAATATTAATGGCCCCCAATCAAAAATAAAAAATTCAGGATTCAGGATATACAGCAGGGCTACTTCACAGTTCAGAACATACCGGAAATGAGTAACAAGTATGGGTCTGGCTCTGTATGTATGTATATATGTGTGTGTATGTGTGTGTGTGTGTATGCATGCGTGTCTGTATCTGGAGGGGAGGGGGGGTATTGGTGTGATGGCTGTTGCTACCTGGGAATACATTGCCTCTGAGGGAAGGACACTCTGCCAGAGCTGCTGTCAAAGAGAGTCGCGAGGGGAGAGTGACAGAGGGACGTTGAATGAAAGTGTCTCATTTCGGCCCTACATCCCCCGCCTCTCCCTCCCTTTGACTCGGCTTAATCTCCCATACAGCTGGTTTTTACCTGCCACCTCATTTATGTTGCGCTGCCTAATCTGGTCTCCCCCTTTTTTCACTGCTCTCCTGTGCGCCGCTTTCATTCATCTGTGTGACGTGTGCAGGTTAGTATACGTTTTTCTTTTTTTCAATGCCTCAGTGCTCCTCCCGTTTCGTTGAAAGAGCGGGAAGGGGGGATGGGGGAGAGAGGGGTCAATAGACAGACCAGAGGAATGAATGAGAGTGAGAGAGGGACACAGAGTTTGCAAGCGAGAGGGAGATAAAAATCAAAGGATGCAATAAGAAGGACGAAGCGGCTCCCTGCTTTTGTTCCATTTAATCAGAGATCAAGCGTCAGCGCTGTCCCCTGTCTCTCCCTCTCTCTCGCTCACCCTCTCGGTGACTGGTCTCGGGCTAAAAGGGGGACTAGAAAGCAGGGAGGCTCCATGGGGGAGGAGAAGAGGAGAGAGGAGGGGTTCAAACCTGAGCTGAGCTCACGGTTCACTCTCTCTCTCTCTCTCTCTCTCTCTCTCTCTCTCTCTCTCGCTCGCTCTCCATCGCTTTTGCTCCTGCCCCATTTTGGCCACATTTTATTGACTCGCTAATTGCCTAAGACACTTGCAGGCGAGTAAGGGATGCAGTGAGCCCTGGAGAGGAGGTGCTATACCCACGGTGAGAGGGAGAACCCGGCGGCGCCGCATCTTCTCCGGCGTCGCAGCCGTGCGAAGGGGGAATAACGACAGCTGTTTTTTCATTGATCTGTGCCGCGGCGACATGCGTTGGCGAGCCATGATATTAGAGCGGGACGCTGCTATCTGTTCCCTCGTCGATGGAAGACGGACCAACACATGCCGTCACACACGGCGCCACACGTGAATGATTTTCTTAATGAATGGTCTCTTTTTTTTTTTCCCTTCCTTCCCCCGCACACACATTGAGATGGTGGTTCAGGACAGGATCGTCCGCTGGCACCTGCTATCCACTCTCATAACGGACCGTATTCATTTGGTGTGGATTACGATGCGACAGAGGAAATAAATTAAGGACCTGGCATGTGGCATAACATGCGAATGTGACTGGAAACGAAGCCCGGGGAGGGAGACAACCAGGATGGGATATCTCTCTTGCCCTGACTCGAGGGAATGATTTGATCCTGGATACAGAAGGCAGCTGTATAGTTCTTTTTTAACCGTTTTTTTAACCGTGACAGGGCCACGTCGATGGAGAATTAGAACCCGTCTCGTTTTTTTTGCTGGTTGCATAATGTCAGAGTCTAGACTGTGAGCTCTCCATCCGCAAACCCTAGACAGAGGTGGGCGATCACCCTGTTTTGGGGATGGAAGGAAATGATGCTGCCTGTGGAAGGAGGGAAAGAGAACGCAAGGAAAGATTCGGACGGTTGTGAGTTGGGTGTCTACGCGACTATGTGGGAACTGTATGGCACTGTCAACCGTGAATTGAAGTCAGAATGGTTTTGGATGTAGAGAGTCTGTATTAACTGGTTAAGCGGTCGTGTTGGACGTACGCCTCTATGGTGTCTTTTGTCAAAACCTGGACCCGTCCATTGTGAACCATCTGGATGGTCGCACTGCTCCCCACCTGCCTTTAAAAATATCTATTTTCTACATTCCGCTGTGAATCCCTTCTTGTGTCTTGTTTTATTTTGTCATTTTCATTTCTACTGATCTAGTGATTGCGATCAGGGAATCTCCAGGCTAGTGTAGCTGCCCATCTCTATGGTCCAGCCCTGCTGTTTGGCAATAGCGTACGGAACAGATCCTTACTCTTTCTTTTTCCTTCTCGCCATCCATTGGCCATATGAGTCGTGCAGGGACCTTGCAGCGCCGCACCACCTACCTGATCTCCCTCACGCTTGTCAAGGTTGAGGCTGTGGGGGCAACTGAGGGAGATGGGACGCAGCCAGAGAAGGCCTTGGCTCTGGCTTCTGCCCAGGGGAGCCCTGTTTCCGATTTGGAACAGAAAGCACAAGCGCAGGAGGAAGATGAGGACGAAAAAGAAGATGTGAGCAGGAGTGTAGAGGAAAAGGCATGGAGGGCTGAGAAGGCTGGGGAGGAGCAGGAGGAGATCCAAGCCAGCTGGGCAGTGAGGGAGAAGAAGAGACCAGAGGGCAGTGATGGACGTCCTCCAAGAACACCAGTACCAAAACCCAGGGATAAAGTCATCCCCCTGGTGCCAGTCAGAGACAAAGGAATAAAAGACCTGCGAACCAGTTCAGGTGTGTCCCTAGAAAGGGAAAAGGAGCCAAGGGAAGAGAACCCCAAAATTGATCTGTACAGGGAGGTGTTTCCCCCACCTCAAAGGGGCATCCCTGAATGGGTGGATCCCAACTTCAGCATCACCCCAACCCGAGGTGGCCTCACCATGCGACCCAGCCAGCGACCTGAAGCACTTCTTAGATCTCACACTTCCTCCATTACTACAGTGAGCCGGCGTGAACTTCGAGAGGCCAGCCAGAGCGTTCCACCTTCTGCCAAAAGCCTGGATCGCAAGGCACGTGAGCGCTCCCCTCCCACCACCATCACCATGACTATGGGGCCTTATCGAGCTTCCTGGTCAGAAAGTGAGGGCAGAGGTATGTTCCAGCGGATGGGCGGGATGGGCATTCCTCCTGGGACAGTAACGCGGGACAGCCCACGGGCTGAGCGGCTCAAGTTGGCGTCCACTTCCCTGCCGGCCCCTGCCACCCAGCCTCCTGCCAAGCCGCAACGCAAGGGCAAGAGCCGCACCCTGGACAACAGCGACCTGCACTCCCTGTCTGAGGATCTGCGGCGGGGCAAGGAAGCCCAGAGAGCCCAGGGCCAGGCCCATCCTCCAGCTCGTGATCGCAAGATGCTCAAGTTCATCAGCGGCATCTTCACTAAGAGCACACCAGTGCCCCCTACTGCTGCCACCTTACCCCCCACCCCTACCCCTCTGTACAGCTCCATGCAGAGGGGCTCTAGCGAGGAGGAAGGTAAGAAAAGCAGCCATATCACTTCTGACCTTCTCTATTACATTTTTTTTTGTGTAAAGCAGGTTTCATGGCCCCTGGGTTGATTTACAATTCAATAATTAACATAAATTAAACGCCATTGCTGGTGTCAGGCTTAGGTGAGGCTGATCAATAAATTATCAGATTGAATGAAGAGCTTTTTTTATCCCCCTTCAGGCACTGTCTTTCTGAGCTCAGATGTGTCTTTTTGTATGAACACACAGAGTGCAGAGCAAATACTTTAGGCCAGACACTGCAGATAATGAGTCTAATCTGGTCTGTAAGATGACGACCATAGCAGTGGTCGTAACAATGATGAGCGAATGGAGGACAGCCAGCAGGGCTGCTAGAAGATAAAGGGTCACTGTCAGCATTTTGTCAAAGTGAAAACTGAATGGAAACAGTGAAGATTTTTCTTCCAGAAGTTTGTCCCCTTGGACCGATGTGCCATTTTTACTTGATCAATAATTTGTGAAGACTAAGTGTAGTATAAATAATAAAAAACGGTGGTAGTACACAGAGTCATGATCTACAGAGGACTGAGTGAGAAGTCAGAATGGTTGAAGCAGGGGGGAATGAGGGATTTTTTTACTTGGAATATGATTCATATTCAAATTTGCAGTTTGACTTGGGACTCATCATGCTTAGTTAATAAGATTATAGTTAATAAAGATTATAGTTAATAATCTTTTGCAAAAATTTCTTTTCATTCACTCTTTTCAATTTTCATATCTGTGCAGAGGTGTTCCCGCATTATGACTCATTTCTGACTGCGTATTTACACTGAAAATGGGCAAAGTGTGTATGTGCTTTTTTGTGGGTGTGTATACACTTGTGTGTGGGGGGTTTTTTGTGCCGCTGTTTCTATGAGAGCATTTATCGTGCCGGAGCCAGGCAGTTTCTGGAGGAAGGGTTGCCATGGCAACAGCGAGCAGGGAGAGATGCTAGTTGGATGGTGTTGTGACGCTAGTGAGAGAAAAAGAGAGAGAGAGTGAGATGGATAGAGGAGCACGGTGAGGGAAAGCAAAGAGGAAGAGGGGTGTAGTCTTTTTTGAAAAAATGGGACAAGAACCTTTTTTGAAATGTCATTGAGATGAGACCACAGTGGAGTTCACATCCTGTGTATAAAAAAGGGATGGGACACTTTATTTTGGGTCGTTCGTGCATCTGTGTGTGTCCGCACAGTTATAAGGGCTGAATTTATAGCATGAAAGGATGACACTGTCTGATTGCTTTTGGCGTTGCTAGACAGAGAAGCAGTGTGTGTGGGTGTATGCAAGCGTGTGCTTGTGGATGTTTTTTGTCTGTATAAAAAAGGGGGATTTACTGGGCAGAGTATGAAACACAGTCACACATATGTATTGTTGCCCAAAGCCTGGTTATGGTTACTGTGTGAATGTAGGCATTTCTCTGTTGCATTTTTCATATTTCTCAATTTTTTCGAATTTTATTCAGTAGGCACCCGTTGACTTCTGCTTATGTGGGGTTCTGGCCTTCAGATTCCCTTCACGCAATCTGTAGTTCCTTACAAAGGAGAGAGCAAAGGTTGGAGAGGAATATCAATGTTGAGGGATGTATAGATTTTTAAATGAGCAAGACTAAGCATCCCAGATGCATCTCGTGTTCTCAAATGTCAGAAAGCACCAAAACTGTCCCCACCAAAAGCAAAACGCTTTAATTTTTCGCCTGAACTGCTGAACTTTATGCTAGGTCAGCCTAAAGCTAATAATCACTGCCCACAATTTCCAGGCAGGGCACCACCGCAATGTAATACATCTTCTCCTGTCAGGAGGTGAATATGAAATCAGAACATGTCACTTGGCTGTGGGGGAATGTCGCAAATGCATGAATAAATGAATTTGTTTAAAACATTTGTCTCAAGGTAACAGTGTATTCTTATCCAGTGTCATATTGACCCAAATCCCTCTGAAGTTAAGAAGCCCCCTAACCTTTTACCCCATGTTTCTGTATGAACAGCTTCTGTAAGAGAAGCGCATCTACAGTTTGCACACACAGTCAAGCCCTTTCCATGAGCACCTGTGCTCTCCTCATCTATTATTGAGCGCCTTTGAGAAGGTGGTGAGTAACCACCAACACACCATCCATCACAACAGCAATTCACGTCAGGAGATGCAAAGTCTCACGCCAGCGCCCCTGTCCCTATATTAGACTTTTCTTCCAGATGCCACAATGGAGCGATGAGATGCAATGTGTGACCTCGTGGGCAAAGGACGCAGGGTGAATGGGGCATAAAAACACAATTAAGACGCCACTGGGACATGCACAGTATAAGAGATCTTGGTCTATCTGTTTCCATTTCCAAGACAGAGAGCCATAGCTTTCATAAAGATACACAGCTTTGGCCACACAGTCCAGGTCGGACACAGAGCTGTTAATGAACTGGAACTGAGGCGGCGCTGCCCCACAGTGCCTGTTGCAATTAATTTGCACTCCTTCCTCTATGGCTCCCCTTCATTCCTATGCCCTGCCCTCCACCAGCCCATCCCCCGCTGTGCCTGCTGCCATCTGGACGTGCGAGTGGGTACAAACAGGGGCCCTGCCAGTCCCAAGTGCCCAGAAAGGGTCAGCAAGCATTGCGGTAAAATGGGTGACTTTGAGATTCTCCTGACATGCCCTGTTTTTTAGCAACTCTTACATAATAATAGAATAAGTTGCATATAAGGTATTGACATTATCTTCCTTGTATCCGTTTTCTTTGCCACATTCTGAGGAAAGACTGACATCAGTTGCCACAGATATAAGTTTAGACTTTGCATGAAGATCCTCTTATATAACCCAGCCCAAATGAAGACTTACATAACTCTGTATCTAACATGAACTTATCTGTGCATTACACGCTGTTTACCAAAGATGTTTATAGACCATCATAATTTCTATCTCTCTCTTCTTCCCTGACAGCGGCATGTGCCAGCAGTCAGGAGTGGATGCTAAGTCGGACGATCCAAGAGCTTCGTCTGGTGCGGAGCGAAATTTACTTCTTTAGATGTTTCATTTCGAAAGAATGTTTTGTCACAGGTGATGAGGTTTCTGAACTGTCTGTCTTCACGCAGGGTGTTCTAGGTAGCCTGCGCAGTGGAAAGTCTGCACTGGTTCATCGCTACATGACTGGGAGCTACCTGCCCCTCGAGAGCCCTGAGGGTGTGTGTTGGAAACAGTCTGTCTGTTTGCATCATGGACCAGCTCTTTGCTACCCGGTGTGAATCACATTTGACCTTTTCCCGATGGTGAATGTTGCTCTCTCAGGTGGCAGGTTTAAAAAGGAGGTGCTGGTGGAGGGTCAGAGTCACTTGTTGCTGATCAGGGAGGAACCAGGCCTGCCAGATGCACAGGTGAGCAGCTTCTTTTAATGGCAGGGGTCTCATTTAGCCCTGGTTTAAACTAATTCTTTTAATTCTTGCATGCCCTTCTAGTTTTCACACTGGGTGGATGGCCTGATCCTGGTCTTTAGTCTGGAGAATGAGTCCAGCTTTCAGGAGGTCTACAGCCACTACAGCGAACTCAGCATCCACCGCAATGTTGCAGAGATTCCCTTCATCGTGGTGGGAACTCAAGGTAAGACAGAATTAATAAAAATAGAAGTCGTATTTGAATACTGCACCTCTATTTATAAGATAAGTCGGTGTTGGTGAAGGCTGCTTAATATAACTGCCTGGATCTAGTCCGGAAGGGGATGCCTTTTAAAGTTGCTGATGTGCTTCATGTAATAAACCCCTCTCTTGTGAGTTGCGTGTATGCGTCCTGTTTCCTCACAGTAGCATGAAAGTGTTGTACAATGCTATATAAGGAGTCATTGGAGTTTTGTTACATTGTTATAAGGAAATTCGTCCTCGTTTCATGATGCCCTGTTTTTGGGTGTCTGTCTTGCTGTGCCACAGACTCGATTACAGATATTTAAGGTACGGCTGTTTCCTGTCTGTTCTCAGATAAGATCAGCAGCACTAACCCGCGGGTGATAGAGGATGCCAGAGCCAGACAGCTTTGTTCTGATGTTCGCCGCTGTTCCTACTTTGAGACCTGTGCCACCTATGGGCTGAATGTGAATCGAGTGTTTACTGAGGGTAAGCATTAGACATTGTCTTTTTATTACACTTTTAGTTCATCAACAAAAAATGAATTATGTGGCTTATGGAATTTGTTTAATTTAATTGATTGTCCTGATTTTCAGATTATCTCTTTGCCTCATAAATGTACAAAATGTTTAAGGTGACTATTTACACCCCAAAACAGAAAACAGAGGTAGCAGAGGTAGAGGAAGTTTCTCTGAAAAGAGGGGGAAGGTGACATTGAGATAAGGTGTTGAATTTAAAATGAGACAGATTCTTCTTTATCTCCAAGGGCTTCATTTATCAAACGTGTACACCTAGTACAATACATACAGTACCGTGCCTTATTTTCTTCAAGCAATAAACTCTGAACTATATATACTGTGTATAGTTCTGGGCTAAAGTTTTGAGAATGACACAAATACTGGTTTTCACAAAGCTTGCTGTTTCCGTTTTTATTATGGCAATTTGCATTTACTCCAGAACGTTATGAAGAGTGATCAAATGACCTTAATCCAATTGTGGTCAAACCTCAAGAGGTTGAACAAAAACCCATGATCACGTGAGCATTGTGGAAACCAGGTAACGTGAACCCCTATAAATTGGCAAGATGGCCACTGCCAGCTGCTCAGTCATTGATTGCCCTGAACAGGCTTATTGTCACCCAACCATTGTCTACATTCAAAGTAAGACCGATCTTCTTTTCATTCCTTCTCCCTCATCTCATCATCTGCTGCTCTCGATCCGCCCCCAAACGCAAACGTAAGCATCCGTGGGGTGCTGAGGCTAAAGCCGGTGGAAACTTACATGCCTCCTTGCATTCAGCTGCACCGGGTGTTCTCGTTCCAACCAACATGCGCTCTCTTTCTGTTCCGCAACAGAACCGTGACACCCACAAATTCTGACAAACTCCCAAGCACTATTTATGAAGGAATGGGTTGCCGTCAGTCAGGATTTGGCCCAGAAGTTGATTGACAGCACGCCAGGGCAAATTGCAGAGGTCTTGAAAAAACTGCAAATACTGACTGTTTGCATGAACTTGGTGTAATTGTCAATAAAAGCCTTTGAAACTATAGAAACTATATGAAATGCTTGTAATTATAGTTCAATAAACCACAGACACAACTGATGAAAGGTCTAAAAACAGTATTTGGGTCATTCTCAAAACGTTTGGCCACAACTGTAAACAACAATATCTGTTTGTTCTTCAAAAAGGTGATTGCATGGAGAAAGGATTTGATCAACTGACTTTTCTTCTGTGCATGTTTTCCAGCCGCTCAGAAGATTTTAGCGGCAAAGAGGCAAGCAACACTGTTTGCCTCCTGTAAATCTCTGCCCAACTCTCCCAGTCACTCCGGCGGCTCAACACCGGTGTCAGGGGCCTTCCCCGGCCAGGTCAGGCTCATGTCTGCTTACTCCACTTGATATAGTCCCTCATACAGTACAGGCCAAACATTTGGACACACCTTCTTATTCAATGTGTTTTCTTTATTTTCATGATTCTCACTGAAGGCATCAGAACGATGAATGAACACATGTGGAGTTATGTAATTAACAAAAAAAGGTGAAATAACTGAAAACATGTTTTATATTCTAGTTTCTTTGCTCTGATTACTGCTTTGCACACTCTTGGCATTCTCTCGATGAGCTTCAAGAGGTCGTCACCTGAAATGGTTTTCCAACAGTCTTGAAGGAGTTCCCAGAGGTGTTTAGCACTTGTTGGGCCCTTTACCTTCACTCTGCGGTCCAGCTCACCCCAAACCATCTCGACTGGGTTCAGGTCCGGTGACTGTGGAGACCAGGTCTCCACTTTTTGTTAAGTACATAACTCCACATGTGTTCATTCATAGTTTTGATGCCTTCAGTGAGAATCAACCAATGTAAATGGTCATGAAAATAAAGAAAACACATTGAATGAGAAGGTGTGTAGAAACGTTTGGCCTGTACTGTACTTCTTTTCATTTCATTGATACAAATATTTAACAAGATCTTATTACTACCTTAGCTGACTCTTCCATATTTCAGTATTTATAGACATAAAAACACCATATGAAAATGGCAAGTCATTTAGCAGCTGATTTGAAAGGGATGAGACAGTGGAAATCAGAAACAGATGCCCGGACAAGATCAACCAGGTTTAATATACAATAATTGGTGGACTTATTATATTAATTGTCTAATCAGTATCAGATGAAAACAAATGCACTTTTTGCCAATTAATTTAAACAATTATTTTAAGAAGATGATCTTCTTTCTGTTCAAAATGTCTTCCGCCTGATTGTTGATGTTTGTGTCAACTGACTGTCATCTGTTTCTGTCTCAGTGCCTCGTGCCATTGCTCTTACTCACTGTCTATTCCTCTTTCAGGCTAGTAATGGTGGTCAGAGCAGTGATTATTCTTCATCCCTGCCCTCCACCCCTGTCATCAGTCATAAGGAGATCGGTGCTTCCGGGGCAGACAAGTTGGGCAGCTCCACTCCGGGGTCACTCCGCATCGGCACACGTCGACGAACCTCTCGATTCTCTGTCAGTAGTCACCTCATAGTATAAACTATTCCTGAACCCGATATCCTGGCACTTTTTAAGTTCAACATGATTACACTACCAAATATTTATGTGACCTGATGGGTCTTGTTGCTTTTCTTACATCAGGGCCAACGAGGAAGTGATGACAGAAGGAGTGTTGAGAGTAAAGGGGACATTGGCAGTGGAAGGGCCATACCTATTAAACAGGTGCGAGCTATTGTAAACATGCTGAACTTGATGAAAACAGCTTAATATAGGTGGTGCCATTTACTTATGAGATCCAGAAAAATTTTGTTTAATGTCACCATTTGCATGTGTAATGTAACTGAAATGACATCTCTCTTTCAGTGTGTCTTGCTCAAACGTAGTGGGAATTCTCTCAACAAAGAGTGGAAGAAGAAGTATGTCACTCTCTCAAGCAATGGCGTCCTGTCTTATCACTCAAGTGTCAATGTGAGTCAACATCGAATCAGCATTCCTGTCTTATGGAATTCATATTATATATAATATTCTAGATGTCAGCAATGTAGACCTATGTCTGTTTTTTCGTCTTCGACTTTTGCTTCCACCAACTGTGGGTGTTCTGCTGTTCTCTATCACATTATGAACAGATGCATCAAGAGCATTTGCCTATGTGAAGTGATTGTAGGCAAGGGGTCATGTGCTTATAGTAATAGAACAGTTTTAAGCAGTACTCTAAAACTAATTCTGTTTATTGTGACAAAATATATTTTACAACTGCAGAGAATATATCCTTTCTTAAGCTCTCTGACCTTTGACCTGGCAGGACTACATGCAAAATGTCCATGGGAAAGAGATGGACCTTCTGCGGGTCACAGTCAAAGTGCCAGGGAAGCGTCCGCCTCGAGCTGTGTCTTCTGGGGGACCTCCAGCAGGTCAAAATGGATTGATGAAAGATGCGCCAGGACCAGATGGGACTGGAGCAGGTAATTTATATTCTTTATTATTAATTACATTCTAAATTATATTCGTACATTTTTTTTACCTTTTGCGTAAATGCTGGTCAAATCATTTTAGAATGTATTGGAATTATGCTAATTTGTTCTATAAGCAAATCAATTACAAACAAACTTCTGTCATAATTATGGCTTAGTAATGGCTTACCTTCTTACCGAAGGCAACCTTCTTACCGTAGATGAAGGGATGGGAGTTTTGGGTGGACTATCAACAGGGACAAATAGGGGGGTGCAGCGGAACCCCTCTTCACTCTCCTGCAAGTCTCAAAGCATAGGTAAGCATCGGTAACCTTTATCCAAATTAGACTGCAATGGTTTGATGTTCTCCTGTTGGTGGCCCCTCGGCAGGTTTAATCATCATGTGATCAATATGTAGATAATCCTTGACAGGTTTCCTGCTTTGGCTTGAGTTTTGAGTTTGAGTTTTTCACTGCCGTAGAGTGTGTTAAGATAAAAAAACACATCATGATTTGGATTATCCTGCTTATACCACTTGCCAAAAATAATGGAAAGGTCATTTAGTTACTTTCTATAAAGCCTTTACATTGTTAACATTAATAAAAAATCACTGTATTATAGTGTTTTAATTCAGAATGTGTATCTTATTTTGTAATCTTATTACAAAATAACAAAATAATGCTAATTTTATGTCCACTGCCAGATTCTGCTATTGAAGGAACATCCAGCACTTCCTCCATTAAAGACCCCAGTCCATCTTCTCCAATGGCTGACAGAAAGAAGACCAGACGGAAGAAGAGCATGAATCAAAAGGGTGATGCAGCAATTGGACAAGCTGAGGGTGAGTGTCCAATCACTGTCTCAATTGGAAGGTGCACAGGGTTACCTCATCCTGAAATATGATTTACAAGAATGTAATCTATAAACTTATTGAATTCAGCTTAGAATCAACCAATTAAACATTTTCAGACTTTTAATTGCCTGAATAGGACAAAATAATTTCAAAAATGGTCATAAAGTCTAAAATATTTTTATATGTAAAATGTTAGGAGTATAAACATCTACTGTCTCTAAATCTGTAAGCAGTTCTTTAATTAGGTCTACAGCTTAGTGGTGCTGAGCACTTTGCCTGGAACAATAAATGTCTGACAGGCGGAGGGGGGACCTGTCTCCTCAGATCACATCAAGGACGCAGCTTTATGTTTTCCTCATACATCTTTGTATATGCTGCAGGATCAATAAAAAAATCTAAAATCTTATTTGTTATTCTGGTCCTCAACCCTCCCTTGCTGTTTCCCTTTTCTCTTGTTTGCTTCTCTGGAATGACTGCCTAGCCAAGCGCAAAATGTGGAAACTAAAAAGCTTTGGTAGCTTAAGAAACATAAACAAGACAGGTAATGGGGTTGGGCAGTGTGTGTTAATGCATGTGTGTGCATGCATGTGTTTGTCTCTCCACTTTATCATGCAGTGTGTACATGATCAGTCTGGTGTAGCATCTCTGATATTTACCTCTACCATGCGAATCAAAATACATGTAAAATTAACTTCATGCATTTAGACCATTGTTCTTGGTTTTCCACATTTTTGTCTAACATTACTGTATATAGTTTTAAATAACCACAAATGTATTTTATTATACTATCCCAAAACATTTTTGGTTCTTTCTTTACAGATGAGGATAATTTTGACTTCATTGTGGTCTCAAGTACGGGACAGACATGGCACTTTGAGGCTCCCAGTCTGGAGGAGCGAGATGCCTGGGTTCAGGCCATTGAGAGCCAAATTCTGATTAGCTTGCAGTCTTGTGAGAGTAGCAAATTTAAGGTGAGCACACATTACATTCTCTTTCTAAATTCAAACAACTGCTTGAAGATTTCAAGCATATTGAAGATATGTATTAGAAGGATATTATTTAAGACCATCAACTGTTCCACTTAACTGACCCCATCAAGTCAACAGGTTAATTTTCTTGCAATATGATGTTGGATTATTAAATCATGTTAATTTGTGTGGGTTTTTTTATCTATATTGTTTAGCTAAAAAACAATTCACCTTCTGAAAACTATATGTATTCTTATTGAGACAATTTTTCAGAGGTCAGCAGAAAAAAATAATTTGCTTAGGCATTTACAAATGTCCATCTGTGTATATTACAGATGCGGAGAAATAGCCAGAGTGAGGCAGTAGCGATACAGGCCATACGGAATGCCAAAGGGAACCACCTCTGTGTGGACTGTGAAGCACCAAGTGAGCCCAGCTTGTCCAGCTTATTGTCTTTTTATCTATTCATTTGATGCACAAATTTATGTATGCATTTCAGTATCATACACTTCAGATTTAACCACTTTCCTATCCCAGACCCAACATGGGCCAGTCTGAACTTGGGGGCACTCATCTGCATTGAATGCTCAGGCATCCATCGAAACCTGGGCACACACTTGTCACGTGTGCGCTCACTAGACCTGGACGACTGGCCACGTGAGCTCACCCTGGTGCTAAGCTCTATTGGAAACCACATGGCCAACAGCATCTGGGAGGGCTGCACACAGGGCCGCCACAAGCCCACCCCTGACGCCACACGGTGAACACTTTATTATTCATCCAGCACTTTACCCAATTCAGTAGCAACTTAGATGATAATATATATATATATATATATACACACACACACACACACACACACACACACACACACACACTTCAAAGATGTACAGTTATGGTCTATAGACAATTGCTGTGTATGGTCTTCCAACATGTGTGGGGCCAGTTTTCATCGCAGTGTTGAAGGGATTTGCTGGGTAGAGAGAGGGCAAAATAACACACACAAAGTGAAAGAGCCAGCAGGTATTCAGTGGTATAGTGCTTCCAGCTGCTTTCTGCATGATTTTCACATTCCTCTATCCATCTACCCATTCTCAGCGAAGAGCGGGAGTCCTGGATAAGGGCGAAATACGAGCAACGCTTGTTTGTAGCACCTTTGACCTCAGCCAGCGAGGAACTGGACTGCTCCATCTCTGCCCGACTCCTTACAGCCGTGATGGACAGAGACCTGCCCCGGCTGCTCCTCCTACTCACCCACAGTACCAAAGAGGAGATCAACACCCCTCTCCCTGTAACACACCATAACAACGGTACCACCCACCAACCACGCTACGCCCTCCATGCAGCCTGTCAGCTTGGGGATGTTGTCATGACGCAGCTTCTTGTATGGGTATGAGAAAACTAGTTAACATAATATTGGAATGATATTTATCCAGGCATGCAGAACTGCAATCTTTAACTAAATATGAATGTGTGCATTTATTATTTCTTCGTAATGTTGTTCATATTGGGCCCTAGTTGGCACATCATCTAAGGCACATCATCTAAGGCAAATCTTTGTAATTTGCTGTTTATTTAGGTTCAGATCACATACTAACATTCCTTTGCTCTTCTCTGCAGTACGGCAGTGATGTGAGGAACCGAGACCCTCAGGGCCAGACAGCCCTAACCCTGGCTCGTCGTGCTGGTAGTCAGGAGTGTGCTGACATCCTTTTGCAGCACGGCTGCCCCAACGAGATCACGCCTGTCACCACCCCAACGAGCCCCTGCCCACCCAGCATCACACCCACAGGGCCGGGCACACCCAGCCTGACCCGCAAGACCAGCTCTGCTAGCTTGAGTCGCAGTAGCTCTCGGAGAGCCGTGTCCTAACCCACCTGTGGAACACACACACTTGTCCTTCTTTGAGTGTATGAGTACGTCTGAGTGAAAAGGGCTGTGGTTTGTATGTGAATGTGCCATAAATGTGAGGTTGCAGGAAATGTTTATGTGTTCCTGAGGACATGCTTGAGTTGCACCCAGCACTGTGCGAACAGGACAACCTTCAAAGCACCAATGTAATGTGTGGGCTTCCCTGAAAATAGCAAACTGGACCAGTAGGTCCAATTTTAACACCTGAGCCTGGACAACACTACTCCCAAACCCACGCCATTCCCTGCTTCTCAGCAAGGGTGGGCAGCACGTTTCGCTGGCTTCATGTTGACAGAGGAAATAGAGGCAATGTGAGGTGATGGGCCAAATTCAGTGGCCACCACAGAGCTTGGATCCTGCCCAAACAGGCGAGAACATGGGGTTCGGGTGTGCTTTTTAACCTTCAGAAACCTGCAATAATTTAGGGGCAACCATTCCACCGCCAATCTCTTTGCACACTTCAGAGGATGTAGAAGTCTGCAAGAAGGGGACTGCAGCAGATTTTTCAAGATGACTTTTAAAAAAAAAAAAGCTCACTCATAAAACTGGCTGTCGTGTTGAACTTTATGGGGACCAAGCTGCTGGGGTGAAGACAACAAAAAACCATTCCAACAAGACATACTCACTGAGAGTATCTTCAATACGCTGTACTCTCATAAACAGCCAGAAATTACAGGAAAGAAACCTTTACACTGAATGAAAAGATATAAATTCTACCCAGCAAAAAAAATATATAAATACATGTACAGACTGTGAAAATAACATTATGGAATTTATCATTAGCTCTAATACACTGATGACAAATAGTACCTTCATGTTAACAAATGTAACTGTATGTGCTGGATTTAGTTCCTGTCTGTGCATACAGGAGTTACAGCTAACTGTTACGAAGTTCGTGTCCGTCATGTTTTTCCTTCTGCTGTAATTTTATTTCTGTGTAAACGGTCATGGGATTCTACGGTATATACAGAACTGCCATTTGCATTGAACAAATTGCCACAAATTTCACATTCTCATCAGTGATGCTGCCAAACTCAACATGTTTGTGACCGATTGATGGGACTGAATGTATTTGAAATTTCCTCAATTCAATAAGCCCAATCATACTTTCTTGGAGCGCTGTACGATTGTGTGTTCTGTTCTGTAGGTTCAGAATACACTATGTATTGGTGGGCCTTTTTAAATGTATTGACAATGAATGTTGAACACCATGAAATAGACAAAAATATTGCTATATATCTCAATAGTGCAATGCTTCCTGGTTTTCAGGTTTGCCATGATTGCTGTAGGACATTTTTGCCAAATGAAGACATGCAGAACACATGCGGGCAAATAAGCACTTTTACAGGCATTATGATCCTAGTTTCCAATAATTACTTGAGAATAGCTCATGTAAAAACCAGGTGCCATAGAACAAGATTACAGTTACAAGGCCAGTGCATTCCAATAGAGCAGTAATTTTTTTGCACATTAAGCAAAACTATATATGTATTCTAATGCTTGAATGACCACAGAAGAGTACATTATTTCATTCATTTCCTTCATCTGAAATGAAAAAAATGAACATGCAGTTTCACTCTATTTACTTTATTCTTTGAACTCACTAGGTTGTTGGCTTGCAAAATGCCAAATGCAAAACTGTTGTCCAGTTACTAAATGTGATTGTATGTGGGTGTTGTCAGTTGTTTATTTTCATTATTCAGAAATATAAGATTTTGGGGGACATTTGAAATGAGTTTAGTCTCATGGTTGAATGTGAACCAACAAATGACTGATTTCTTTTTCAAATAGCAAATCGCAAATGTAAGTTGGGCTGTAAAGATTTTTTGAGTTCAGTTTTCATGATGAATCGTACTGATCATTGGGCTGATGACAGAGGAGGGTTAGTAAATAGTCCGGTGGTTTGATTTTCTGATTAACCATTTTTTGCTGGTGTAAATGACTTCTTTTGTCAGTACAGCTGTTACCATCAGTTACTGTGATTGTTTATTTATGGATTTAATTTTCTGCGATCACATCACTTTTTATGTCAAACTTTTACCTGCAGTACCTTTTAAAAGACCAGTCAAAAAAGGAGGAACAACAGGAGAAAAAAAAATCATAAGCTGAATAAAATCTTTTATAATATGTGTTGAGGTTGTGGTTCTTTTTGCATCAGTGAGTTTTACCCATTAATACACTCTGCAGGACACACACAGAAGCACAGTGATTACTTAAAAAGATTATTTAAATCTAATATAAATAAGTTTATTCTCATCTAAAATTTCAACGTATTTACGAAATGCAATGAACGCTATGAATCAGTCACATCTGACAATAACTTAGGCACATAAAGCTGACAAAGTTTATCTTGTGCTGGAAATTAAAAATCTTACAATTCAAAGTATATTTTATGCTTTAAATAATATTCTGATTGACAAAATTACACTGCTTCAGCTATAAATATAAATAGTGTAATGGCAGATGGGAAGGTCTCAGGCAAATATGTTGGTGATGAACTCAAGGAAACGCTTGGCGTACTGCTCAGGGTGCACAGTGGAGATCTCTGCTCCAGCCTTTGAAAATGCAAAAGACATGAGTTAAAACCTTCAACAGGCTTGGTACTATTGTATACTACCAGTCAAATGATTGGACACACCTACTCTGTGGTGGTTATGGAGACTAAGATGGAGGCCATTTTGAAGAATCCAATATTTTGTATTTTTTGAAAATGAAGTATGTTTTATGAATCTGTTTTTTCAGCATTAACTCTCTCAAAAGCCGTTTCATGAGAAACCCATTAACATGAGTGAATGATAAGAAAGTGTTCAGCATAACCCTTCAGGACTGTTGGAAACCATCTCTGCTGTCTAACTTAAGGTGGAGTGTGAAATGTTGACATCACAGCAAAAGCTCGCTGCTTTGGAAAGATTCAAATGTGCCTTTTTTTTCACCTTTTTGCCTTTCTTGCTATTTTTTGATTGTTTGTTTATTACATAACCCCATGTTTGTTATTTCATAGTGCTGTGTCTTCAGTTTTGTTCTATAATGTAAAAATGCAAGACCAAAAATATGTCCAAACCTTTGACTGGTACTATATTGTCGAAAGATATTACATTTACATTTACATTTACAGCATTTATCAGACGTCCTTATCCAGAGTGACTTACAATCAGTAGTTACAGGGACAGTCCCCTTGGAGCAACTCAGGGTTAAGTGTCTTGCTCAGGGACACAATGGTAGTAAGTGGGATTTGAACCTGGATCTTCTGGTTCATAGGCGAGTGTGTTACCCACTAGGCTACTACCACCACTCAAGATATTTGACAGTTAGCACGTTTAACATTTTAATGTCATCTAGAGGTCAAATCAAGACCTAGTTTCAGGGAAATAAATGTGTCTTTGATGGTCTCTGTGCTGGTTGGTTGAATTAAAATCTAGTTCCTAACGATGATTATGTCTCAGGTAACTTTCCTGGACTGTTAGCATGACCTCTACTCATCTGATCATCTGGACATTGTGGAAATACAATGAATACCATTGCTGGTTTCGGCATTGGTTACAAATGACCTGAAAACTTAGATTTTTCAATTGGAAGTATGAGACAGCATAGTTTCATAGTGATTTGATCATTTATAAATAAAAATACGTACTCCGTGTTTAACTGTCTTTGCGGCATGGGCCGCCTTCTTTTTCGCATCATATTGTGTCAGCACATCAATCAGCCCCATGAAATAAACCTCCCTTTGTGGTGCACCTGGAAATTACATGAAGAGACATGAATATGTGAAAAATATGTGATAAACGTGTAAAGAAAAAGGGGAATTCAGCACAGAGTATGTACATAACATCACAATGTCAAAATGAATTTTATGCACAAGCATATGGTAACATATTTTTTTTCATAGTTACTTTATTGGGTCCTGATTACTCACAGGACCCTTTATAAGTGTGCATGCAGGACTCACAGGCTGTTAGGTCACATGTGTTTTGGCAATTGTGCCTTTTATTTTCAATTATTAAGTAATTATTGAGTGTTGGTGCCTCCTCAATCATTCACCCATGTGGCATGACACCTACCTTTTTAAAATAAGATGATACTGATCTTGTATTAATTTCATCTTAGTGTAATGCAGCGTGGAGAAGATGCAGTGCACACTTAATTTGAGCCACAACCAATAATGTCAAACTGAAAAAATGACAGATGGGAATGCAGAAGGAAGACAAATTGGTGCTGAGCTCTGCACTACACGGTATGCATGGGGCTTGTTTGGTCAAAGAGATTCTCTGGATTTAAATAAATAAACAGATAAAATAGGAAGAAAACATTATTTTTAATCTTGGACAGGCACAGGTTTAAAGGCTACTTTACAGGCTACTTTAAAAGGAAGTAGTGTGGATTCGTCAACCTTCAGGCTCCTCGTATTTTACTTTTCGTTTATGGTAGGATTAAGGATTTATACAGTTTACATTTACAGCCTTTATCGGATGCCCTTATCCAGAGTGACTTACAATCAGTAGTTACAGGGACAGTCCCCCCCGGAGACACTCAGGGTTAAGTGTCCTGCTCAGGGACACAATGGTAGTAAGTGGGATTTGAACCTGGGTCTTCTGGTTCATAAGCAAGTGTGTTACCCACTATGATACTACCATGTTCTTTCTGATAAAAGTGAACTTGAACTTACCAGCAGCACTCTGGATGGCGTACACGTCTATCAAAGGGTCAAACTCTCCTGGGCCAAAGGCTTTGCAAGAGTTCATGTAGCCTGCAATGCCCTCTGGAGAGGTGCTACAAGAGCCCACAGGGGGCAGTGACGAGGGCAAGCCATTCTCACGATCCTCTTCCTCTTCAGATGATGATCCATCAAGCTCCTCTTCCTCGCGCTCAACGTCATGAATCCCCAGCAGCAGGCTGTAGTCCATGATCTTCAGTCGCACCAGGAACTGAGACAAGCACATACATGCACACAAACTGCAAACATCATTGTTCACGCACTCAAATATTTATGGCTTTCAGCAGACACCCTTTTCCAGAGTAACATACAATCAGTAGTTACAGGTACAGTCCCCCTGGAGACACTCAGGGTTTTGCTCAAGGACACAATGGTAGTATGCAGGGTCACTAGGCTATTCAGTTTATTACTGAATAATAAATACGAGCTGTATTTTGGTACTTGCTGTGAACAACTTGAAATAAACCAAATAAGCAGAAGAAAAAGAATACAGGCAAGATCACCTCTACATCCCTGTTAAGCTTTTCCATGATCTTCTCTTTCTCCTCATCACTCACGTACACCTTCTGCATGTTGTTACGGAAATCTACGTCTTTGTATGTTGGCAGCTCTTTCCCCTAAAATGTATGAGTCGCTACCTTTATTCTGGTACTTCAGTGTATACTGATGACAAATGACAAAATCATTTCACAGTTGTAACCATTATTACAGCATTGATCAAATCTAGGTGATCTTACCTTCTCTTTACAACTTGCTTCACGAGACACAAGGGACCCCTTTAAAAAACAAGACATTTATCCTAAAAGATCTCATATATTTAGCTATAATGAGATGGATCATCTGAAAGTTGGTTCAGCCCTGGAATTTCCATGCAACTCCTATAAATAGCCAAGATGAGGAAGATTCAGTCATTATTGCGATTAATGCTTTAAGACTCGGCCAATCATCCTCATCTCCTCCTCGTATTGTCATGACAATAACATTGAATAGTCATTTATATGAAGCATATATAAAATATGACGCATTATTACCTGTGCTATTACCTATATTAGCTGTAATGGCATGTTTTTATGTATTAATATCTATGTTTTCTATAATGTTATGAGATGTAATGTTATGAGCATAATAAAAAGGTTTAAAATGTGTCAAAAATGTACCTTGAGGTCATACTTCCTGTGAACAATTAGTCTGTGGCTGAACATGTTCCTCATGATGATGAGGTAAGTGTCCTCGCTGTCCACTGTGACACGGTACATGCCCAGGAACCGGGGGAGCATAGTGCTGCCATGACAAATCACTACATGCTACAAGTGGACAAGAAAAAAGTTGCAGTCAGCAGTTAATGTATAGTGACATGGACTTGGTAAAAAAATATCTCAATTAAAACTTATTTTAGAAAGGCATGCCTTAGAAATAGTCATACATGCATTTATTACAACACATTTTGATTACTGCAATGCAGTAAAAAAAACCCCACCTATTCTCACTGACGTTTACTAATCATTGAACACTCAAGGTCAGTTTTATAGGATTTTAAATATGTAATTTGCATTCTTTTATGACTGGATTTATGGTTTAATTTTTTTTTTACATATTGTTATATAATGTCTTATGCGTGTACAGCGCTTTGGCCTCTTTGTACATTTAAAATGTGCTAATAATTAAAATGGATAGGACTGGACATTAATATCTTCATGCCACTCCAGTGATGTGCTTGAAAGCGCTTTTTTTAAAAACACAGTTGTAATATCACAGCGGCATCTAACTGTAAATTTACTGAAAGAGGAAGTTTACACCAGGTGGTGAGGCTGGTAAGAAGGTAAACAACATGCAGTGTGGCACACACAGAAATCTGGTGTCTGCTGGTAAACTGCTGAACAGATGGCTAGTAGCAGAATACATACACCAAGTCTTGTTCATGATCAATCCTTCTTTTTCTAATGGCCATGGCTGATGCTCACAGAAAATGGATAATAAAACACTCTCTGGAAAGAAAACACTGTATGGAAGGACATTCATATATATATATATACACACACACACACACACACACACACACACACTTATATATATATATAAGTAGACATATATCTCTCTACCTCATGGTACTCTGACAAGATGTTGTGCATGTCTGCCACCTCCTCACTGGATATCTGCTTGATGATGAGGGTGCGGTCATACGATGTGAGGAGAAGCCGTTCCTCGTGCACCTTGCCCTCCTTCACTGGGGGACTTCGGACCAATGAGGCCTGGGAGCAGCAAAGCGAGTATGTGAATGTGTATTCACACACGTGTGTTTAAAGTGTGACATATAACTGTGTTGTTTCTATACTTTTCCCTGATGTATTGATTGGTGTTTGATATTGTTATATTGATCTTCATTTACTTTTATAATAAATATATCTTAACTCTTCAACAAATAAAAACTTCAAATGCTTAAAGTGGTGCACTGCACTTAAATATATACCTAAAACCCACTTACCACACCGCTGACATTAAACACAAATATACAGTCATGATAAGCTAAGCAGCTGCTGCAGCAGACTTTAAGCTTCCCTCAAAAACCATGCAAATAATCATGCAAATAACCCTAGCCATGCTTTTCCACATCTGCACTCAGCAGTTAGTGTATAGTGAAATGAGATTTGTTTAAAAATTATCATAAAAGATGATACATGCTGAAACTGAGTGAAATGTGGATGAATAAGGTGAACAAGGTGGAGTGAATCTGAAGCACTGAATCGGTTCCAAACTGGAAATACTCAACATTAGATATAAAGCATCCGTACCTGATAATCGAGATCCTCGATCCCAAACCTTTCTCTTAAGTTGCGAAACACCTGTGGGCAGTACTCTTTGAACTTGAAGTGACTCGGAAGATTGCCCCTGTTGGAAGTAGAGGGAACAGCACAGATTAGCAAAATGACATGATGTTAAAATTCCATTCCCCCATTAAGTTCCATTCTGCCATTTTCCGAATTCAGTGCAGTTGAGGGTCACGGCGAGTTTGGAGAGAGTTGTCTACAGCTAGATCAGATGGTAGCCAAAATCCCACTTTTGAGCCACCAGTTCACATAACTTTCTCTTAACGTCGTACTATGGGAGGAAACCAGCAGTGCTAAATTCTGCCCCACTCTGCCCCAACCTTTTGTTTTTGAACAGTTAGATCTAACCTGACAGTTTATGATTGACTGAGAGGCCTTGATTGATTGATTGATTGATTAACCCTGCCTTGTGTGCCTCGTCTTGTACCGTGTCCTCTATGCTGTTTGTATTCGGTCCTTCCTCTCCCTCATGCTGTGAACATGATGCTATTTTGTACGTTTATTTTATTGTAGAGGAGTCTTTTTCCAATTTGATGCACTTTTCATGGCTGCATACTGGGAGGCAGCGGTGGTCCTTTCCTCTGCTGTCAGCTGCTGTACGCTGCCAACTCAACCTGACAGGAATTTCACACTCCTTTGCTTTGCTCAGAGATGGGACCGCACACATTCAATCACTCTCACTGGAGATTTCTGAGGTGTCGTGGTAGGCAGGAGAGAATGGAGCCACGGGGGCCACAGTTTGTCATTGTGTCCTGGAACAGTGATAACCCTTCCCAAAAATAGCATTTATTCTAACTTCATTTGAGCCAAATTATGCTATTTTGGAATATGTACAGTTTGGGGAGTTTGCTTTGCCTTTTTATCCTGCTTGTAAGAACACATGGAAAATTGTTTTCTGATAAAAATGTAATCACGGCAAACTGTATTTACTGGTTTTATTGGTTGATGATCTGCCCTTGTGATCAAATGACTATCACACTTCAAGAGTTGTCTTGTAATAAGTAATACATCATGCATCAAAATGTCTGAAGGAAAGTTCATGAAGCTTCATGTATGAAACTTCATTAGTGTCTTATATGAAGGCAGTTAAATAATCCAACTTGTCTGCTGGGTGTTGTTTTAATAGGAAGGCCTTATGTGAACAAAATTTGGCTGATGGCAATAGAACAGTGCATTAAAAATGACAGCAGTAAGCATACTATCTCACATCACATTGGACAGAAATGCCCACAAACAAACTCACTAGCCTTTCTAGTGAGCTGTTCGCCAGTTTTACTTTAAAATAGCGACTAACAAATTAGGGTTAGGATAGGGTTAGGATAATGTATAGTGAAATTATCAAGTTTCAGGTCTTGCATATGCCAGTTCTTCAGTCATTACAACTAACCTCTAATGAAAGACATAACAAACACTAACATAAGAGGCTAATTAATGCTGCCAAACTGCCAAATCACTTCACTTTCACTTTCAAACCACCCACACAGACTATAATACATTCATAAAACAACCAAAACTATAACACTGCACTGCATAAATCCTGCACCCAGAAACTGGGTGGTAGTAGCCTAGTGGGTAACACACTTGCCTATGAACCAGAAGATCCAGGTTCGAATCCCACTTACTACCATTGTGTCCCTGAGCAAGACACTTAACCCTAAATTGCTCCAGGGGGGACTGTCCCTGTAACTACTGATTGTAAGTTGCTCTGGATAAATGCGTATAATAAATTCTGTAAATATAAATGTAAACAGGTCATAAAACACCCCGAAAAAAATAAACTTTCTGCTTCAGCATTTTGATCGTGCAGTTTGGCCAACAATAAATCCCCCTAAAGGTCCTAAATACCAGACCAGATTAAAGGATTGAGGAAATCCAGGGTGTTCGTGGCCATGTTAGGACATTAAATCCAGAATTAAAAACACTGCATAAAAGCAAACCTTTTCACCAGTTACTGTAACTATTACAGCAGTTCTCTACTGTGACAATGCGAATTTCCCACTTGTGGGACTAATAAAGTCATCATCATTATCATCATCATCATCTCTCCCAGTCTAACCCCTAGCCTAAAGTGGTCACTGTCTAACACATCTGTTAACACATCTCTACAAATTCAATTAACCCCAACCATTTCAAGCAAACAAAATGGGAAATATGACCTTCACATCATGATGTCCCTCCAGATTTGAACCGGTGTCTACTCTGTCCGTTAGAAAGTCTTTGCTGCGCCACGCACACTTTCATAAGCAGAGTTGAGGAGACCTTCTGAGATCACCCCACATCAAGCAAATTGAATTTAAGCACAATCAAATTAGGCCTGTGAAAGTGCCTCTCGGTCTGTGATAAAGTCTAGCGTGGGTGAGAAAAGAAGTTGGGGCGAAGAGATACTTGTTGAATAGATGGTTGTTGACTTTGATCTTGGTGTTGGCTTTGAAGTCGTCCGGCAGCAGCATGACAGGGACAGGCACCTGGGACAGGTCATTTATCTGGGAGGAAATAAATCACACACACACACACACACACACACACACACACACAAATGCTTGTGTAATGTGTAACTAACAATACATGCAGTTCTAATGGTTCTAAATATATTCGATCAAATATGAATTAGTAAATAAACATGGTAAATCCCGTCGTACCGAGTGGTTCGCCCCCCACATCAGGACGCTGAGGACCGGGTGGCTGGCCCGGAACACCTCCACCTTCTGCTGCACGAAGTGCTTCTTTTTGCTCTTGGTCCGGGCGAGTCGCACCGCGGGGTTTACGCCGGATTTGCTCGGGGAAGCCATTCTCCGCCGGCGGGTTTACGTTGCGCCAAAAACCTCAGTCCAAACTAGGACCTCCCGGCGGCATTCCCGGCGAGCGTGGTCCCCAGCGACAAGTCCCGCATCGTGGAAGCGGAGGTTCGATCCGAATGCGTGACGTCAGCCAGTGAAAGGTGTCCCCCGGCCACCGCCCACAGCCCACGGCGGACTTTATTCAATCGAGACGCTGGAGCGACCATTTTGTTGGGAAGTCATTTGATTTGCATGTGACTCTCTCTCTCTCTCTCGCTCTCTCTCTCTGTCGCCTCAACAGATGCAGCACAGACACACGTCTCGTATATCACGCCATTCATTTGGCCTCCCCGCCCTACACCTTCATATGAGGAAGATCTTCCTTCTAAGTGCTGCTTTAAAAGTAGTGGCTGAAATCTGAAACCATGGTCGTATATGTACCATGCAATATACTCTGTGTCGATGCAGAAAGAAGTTAGAACTTCTAGAATAAACTTTAAAATATTGAGAAAAAAAGGGATGTGATGCATCTGTGGTGTATCTGTGATTAGGTCCTATTCACCCACAAGTGCTTCATGTCAGAGGCAGGCTGATCAGGAGCCATCACATGTTGTATTTTGACTTTATGTGATGCTGCCGGCTTGTGTTTTCTTTTTTTTAAGTAAATTTCTGTATTCTGAAAACATTATTCCATGTATTTCTATATCCATGTATGTAGGACCCAGTTCTGATGATGATTTTGGTCTTTGCAGTAATTCCATTTTACCTCCATTGTGTCCTAGAGCGAGATACTGGTGATTTTGAGGGGAATAGTCCCTGTATCTAAATCCTTTAGGTCATCCTGGATAAGCACATCAACTTAACGTAATGGGATTTCATTTTGATTATATTTATTTGTTAATTTATTTATTTTTCCTTGCCACACACCAACCCGCACTGAGATGTAAAAGACAATCAGACAAGCATCAATATACTCAAATTTATTTATAAAAATGTTGCTTCACATATAATATACAATCTAAACAGCTCAAAATGTCCAACCCAAAAAGGTGCGGTTTCCCCATAGTAAAAAAATTTAAAGATAAATAACAAATATATGCATACTATAAAAATACAGAGCATGTTAAATAATCATTTGAATTTAATTTATATGTTCATACAATAGTTAACAAAAGAACATGTGTGTTAATAGATACAGCATTGGTGGCCCTTTATAATTAGGGAAGCATTAAGCACGCAACATAATGAACTTTGTACATTACTAAGTCTGTGAAAAATAAAAATATATGCGAATATATAAATAAAATTCTCTTAATTAATGTGACATTTGCAGTAATAATGAGGAGGAATGCTCACTTTATACGGTGCATCATAAAAGCGATCAGTTCTTTAGTGAGCCACTAGGTGGCAATATAGAACCAGTGCCAAGCTGGAGTTGCCCAAGAGTGACTCATTACCTCCACGGCCGAGGCCGAGCATGGCCAGCACATTGTGGGGCCAGATGTATTGTATCTGTATTTAAATTTTTATTTAGACTGAGCGGTCCGAGACACAGGTAGCCCCTCACGCGCTGTCACAGGAAACAGTGCCGTCCTCTGCTGTCCGTGACGTCATCATCGTGCCACTTTCATTCACACACCAGCACTGTCCACGCTGCATGCCTCTAGATGAGCGACACTGCGAAGAGGAAAGGTGTGCGTCGGTGATAACTCTGATTACACTGGTGACTATCTGGATGTCTTGACATATAAAGAACATTTATCTTCAAGAACATGAACGATACCTCCAAGATACATATTGCTGGAAACATGTACATCCCTCTGCTTTTTTAACCATACATCTTATTACACCAACCTGCTTCTTCAAGTAGAAGCCTCGCTTGTCACAGTTGGGGATGTACAAATTGTGATCAGACTGGAACACTGTTAACTCTAGACGTCGAAGTACCACAGTCAGCAGTTTCCGGCAGGGTCCCTTCAAAAAAAATGAGACAGAGAAACCTTTAAAGCCACTGTCACAGTAATCTGTCGAACAAATGTAATGACGGGTCGGCATAGTTACCTTCTCACTCTCTATGATGTGCACTGGGGGTCGGGTCACTGTAATAAAGCACGTTACATTTCAATTACAGTGTGTTTGTGGACCAGTGATGAATATAAATAATTTCCATATACAGGTCGAAGCCATTATTGCATTTTCTGATGAGTACAACCGATAATCAGGCCATATAGTGCAGAAACTTGCCCAGAAATCTCATCACTCGGCTTAAGTGGCAAGTTCAGTGGAGGTCCAGTCACAGCCCACAGATACAGACAGCGAGTAGCATCGTAAAACAGGGCGGGCCCTTTCCTCTCGTCTGAGAGTCGACAGTCGTACCGTGTTCCAGGCAGCATTAGCAGATTGTCCAGGAGTGAAATAAACCTACCGCTGTGTCTGAGCTCTCACTCGCTCTCTCTCTCTCTCTCTCTCTCTCTCAAAAAAGTAAGTTCCAGCACAACAAGTCACATTTACCACTGACGCCACTGCAGAAATATTATTCAGAAAATGTGCTGGTCGTTGTCAAACTGCCATCGCTGTCTTTACAGAAGTGACCGCGGGCAGTGAACTCATTAAGAGCACACAGTGGAGCGCCTCCATGCTAACATGCGAACTTGACCTCGGTGACCCCTGACGAGCGATTACAAGCTGAAAAGACGCAGAAAGAAGGAAAAGCCTGCGGGGCGGCAGATGCATATTATATGTATGACTGTACTGGCAGGCGAGACCACACAACCCCCACCTTCCCCCTTCCTCCCCCAGCCCATCACTCGGCCAACATTCGTTATTCCTTTACAGGTTTACCCCCCTTGTTAGTGTTGGCTGCCCCCCTCTCAGAAGCACTGAGACCCCCCCCCGCCTCCCATGATGCTTGACGCCTGTCTCTCATCTGTCCTCGTGGTCGGCGCTGCGCCGAGGCGGATCACCTGGTGCAAACTCCATCCCTAGTCTGTAATATCTACAGCAGACTGCCGCGTATTCCAAGAATGTGCAGGATATTGCAGTCACATGTTACCCCAGATTCCTCAGCGCTGAAACAGCAGTAGAAATGAGGACATCTATTTGTTTGAATCATGATACAATGGGTCTGTGTAACCTGTAGGTTCTTACCTGGAGTTTGAGGATTGATGGCGGTCTTCAGGCTTCTGCAGACCCCCCTACCCTGGAGCAACGCATGGAGGGGGCTAGGGTCACTTGGAGGGGGTTTGCAGCGAAGTCCTCTCCCACAGCTTAGGGTGTACACCCCACAGGGCTCCCCCAAAGCCAGGACTGATGTGCTGTCCTCTGCTGCCTGCTTCTCTGCAACGTGGCCCCTGCCAGCACCCAGAGACTCCTTACAAGCAGGACAGGACTTCCGGGGGCCCATGCGGGAGGCCAGTGTCCAGGAGTCGTGGACAGTGAGCTGCAGGACCACTAGGAGGGTCAGTAGGTCATAGGACATGGGCATTTCTCTCCAGTTAGAAAAGTTCTCCCCTGTGCCGAAAGCTCCCGGGTCGGATGTTCCTGTCCTCCTGCTCGCCTCGATTCCTGCACCCCTCTCACGATTCAGCCAGCAACCTGAAACAGATGATCAGACTGTTGCCCGGGACACCACCGACGGCAGCTTTTAAAGATCAGAAAGGTGGAGAGAGAGAGGGAGCGAGAGAGAGAGAGAGAGAGAGAGAGAAAGGGAAAGAGGAGGGCAAAAGGAGGGAGAGGGAGAGAGGTGGAAATATTTAAACTAAAACATGGTGATAAATATTTTTTTTTCAGTTCCCTGTTACACACCCACCTCACTCATGTTGTTCCAAGGCAGGAGCTTATATATTCCAGCTGTTTATGGAGTTTATGAAATTCCACTAGACTGGACACATCATACATCAAACATTTTAAAACATCCAAACAATAACCACAATCATCATCATAATCACCACACATTACTAATAAATGAGAAGAATCGTTGTGAATATCTGATCATATGTCTGATCTGGTCAGTCAACAAACTCCTAAATTATATTAACTCAATAAAACTTGTTCAGGGGATTCCGGTCATTGCTGGACTTTGTGGGTCACAGAACATTCACGTTTCATCCAGAGAGAAATCCAATTAAGTAAAAGGTGGATGATGATCGAGAACACGGGTTGCGAAGATGACCCAACGCTTCATTTACCCACGCACGTCACGACGTCACGCGTTTCCCGTCCCACAGAAACGACTGCGCGTTTTATAGCTGTTTGTGGTTATGGTTGCCACAACATGCATTTGGCAATTTATGAGCAAGGAAAGATTAAAATATGACCTCGTTGCGCGTTGAATTGCGTTAATTCATAAATATACTGTACCTTAACGATACTTCTCTCTCTCTCTCTCTCTCTCTATATATATATATATATATATATATATACACACACACCGTTGAATTAACAAAACTATACAAATATGTAAACAAACTATATATGGATGGATGGGTGGATAGATAGATAGATAGATAGATAGATAGATAGATAGATAGATAGATATATAGATAGATAGATAGATAGATAGATTGTTTACATATTTTTATTTTTTTTTTTTATTCGACGGTCTCCCTAGTTGGAAAAACATGTTCTTTCCTGCTCATCTAACTTTGGCAAGGGCCGGTGGAAGTGAATAAAATAAGAATGTTTGAAAATTGCTCTCGCGTACAACAGTACAAGCCATCGGGAATTTTTCCGCGTGGCACGCCAAGGCTACTTTCCATTTTTCACGTTTGCTCCATCAATCTTATTCCGCCCACTTTCTGCCCTCGGCCGGTTTCTTCTGCTGAAATCCACTCCCTACCCGCCCGGTCCGAGGGTCCAAACGTGACGTCACGGTCTGGGGCGCTGATGCCTTTCATCTCCCGTCCTACGCGGGGACGCGTCACGGTCACTTCTGTGGCAGGACACCAGTCAACACGTCGCTGGTCCACGACGACACGCGAGTTGTCTCTTGCTTCTTTGCAATCTTTGTTGCTGCTGCTAATTTTGGCATCCATGCTGGCGACGCGCTTATTGATGGACCGGCGGGACTGGGTCGGTGTCATCACTTTCCCTGCAGTCTATGCCGTTCAATCTGTGTCGCGAGTCGCATAACTATTAGATGCATTCATGAAAATGCCCGTTTAAGACAAGATGTAACCATTTTTACGGGCGCGTACGTCACGGTCAGAGGCATCAGATCAGTCACATGCATAAATGTGCTGCTTTCTAGACAGAGAGGGAACTGTATATGCTTGATGGATATTAGTTTAAAGTGAAGTGATTTGTCACTTGTGATGAACAGCAGCACAGCACACGGTGCACACAGTGAAATTTGTCCTCTGCATTTAACCCATCACCCTGAGTGAGCAGTGGGCAGCCATGACTGGCGCCCGGGGAGCAGCGTGTGGGGACGGTGCTTTGCTCTGTGGCACCTCAATGGCACCTTGGTGGATCGGAGATCGAACCGGCAACCTTCTGATTACATATATAAATACATACAGGTCTACACATATGCATTACGAATGACACACAGACACACACACACACACACACACACACACACAAACACATATGTTTATACATTCATATGTGTATACACACGCACACATACATATTTTACTATAACTTGCATAAAATGTATGTAATACTGAGACACTTAGACAAACAAGCTAACACTCTATTTATGTCTTGAGGTTGGATTATATTTCGGTGCCTTTGCCTTGAAAAATGTTTGCTCAAAACTCTCAAAGCTGCTGCCAGTATCTTCCCGGGCATCTAGACCATTGGAAGGCAGAGGCTTCCCTTTGAAAAACTAGAAAACTGTCCAGGGACAGTCACACCCAATCACTGATTAACTGCAGACTGCCGCTTTGGAACCGAGCGTTTGGCTAAATTTAGTCGACACATTCGCATATAAATAGTTGAGAGACAGAACCGTGTTATTTTTGGACGCATGCTATACCTTTTCTCATATTATAAAACGGCCGGCCTTTGGAGCACAGAGGAATTTCTCTTTTTTTTAAAAAACAGTATACTGCGTGTAACAGGGCTTTCCAGTTATTCGCATGCACCTTTTTTTTTTTTTTTAAACTAAAATTCATACTTTAAACCTAAATCATAAAGACAGCAGACTCGTAAAAGGCATCCTGGTTTCTTGGAAGTTATGGTAGCACAGGCTGTAAATTTTGTAATGGGAGCAGCACGGTGTCTATATTTTGAGGTTGCTGTTTTGGTTCCAGGACAAGGCCTTGGGTGCAGCCATAGTTGTAGGGGCGGCGTCCACCGGGCCGCAGGTACCCGTCCCTTCGTCGCGGCTTGTGTTTGCCCCCTTGTTTTAAAATGAGGTGTGACAGACGCGCCGGTGATATAAGGCACGCTCCGCTCCTCGCACCTCAGTCAGACAGGATGCCCCGCGGCCAGGGAAGAAGTCGAGGGGGAAGGATTTTGTATGGATGTCCAGCCATCACTCACCGCGGCGCTTTCACCCATTGCACTTACTTGTCAGGCCCAGGTGGAGGTTTTCCAGCAAGCCAAATGTCTTTTCTGTTTATCTTGTCCCATTAAAGTTGTGTGTTTGACACGGCGCTGAGCAGACACAGACATACACACATTGAGTCATGGATTAAGGACCACTGAAAGAGGAGGGACGTGAAATACACACAACACACACTATAAAAACTTTTGTAGTGAGGTCATGGTTAATGGCTTAACGGCCCCCTTCTTTTCAAGCACTCCGCTCTTGATCTGTCACTGCCCTGATTACACCCCCGCAATGATGTCATAATTGATCACCCACAGTAGGAAAATGGAGGCTACGCCGCAGGTGCACTTCAGCAACTCGGAAGGAAAAACCAGCGGCTTTTTTCGTTTTTTTTCCACCTTCGGCTGAATGGAAGGTTGAACGTTGTGCTCATTACCATGGGAATACGTTGCCATAGGGCTGCCGACACCTCTGTCACTTCAGTGAGTGTTTGTGTTGGTGTTGCCCCTATGGGGACAAAGACAAGCAGCTAACACTGAAGTTATTTGTTTGCTTCTGGTCTCCAGGTTGTCAGTCAGCGCTTGGTCAAGTGTGTCTCTAGTGTCACGTGTTTCTTGTCAGCACTTTGTGGAAGTAATGGAAGTGCTGCCATCAATCATCTGAAGTATGTAATCCCGAAGTGAAGTTGTGTTTTGAGGGATTTAGCGAGTGTTTTCTGTTGCTACTACAATTTAACTGCTTGTGGGATAGGCCCGTGACAAAAAAGTACAATTTTCTTTGCGCTGTGCACGACAGGCAGCACTTTGGGGATGTTCACAATTGTAAGAGTCACTAGTTGGCCAATCAAACAATGTCTTCTGACGGCGCTGTCAACAGGTCATATATTACAAAATTAAACAAAGATGAATGCAGGACAAATACTAACTCTTGTATGTTTTGGTACATTTTGTGGTAATTTGGGGATGAAACAATCCTGTATCTGGCAACACTGCTTGCACAACTCTGCATATTTGACATATTGACTGGAACTTGTTTAAGTCAGGCCACACAGTGACATGGCGGTTAGTGTCATGGCCTCTTTCCTCCAAGGTGGCTCATGCTTTTTGTGTGTGTTGTGCAAGGTTTGCTCCGGCACGATCCCTGGCATCCATGACCCTAATTGGAAGTAAGTGGTTGAAGATAATAAGAGAGAGGTTAAAAAAATCCGGAATGAGGAAGTAGGGTACATGAGAACTGTCAGTCATTGCTATAGGCTCCTCCATTTTTTAACTTGTTAATTAAAAACACCATTTTCCGGGTGTCGGAAATAATTACACAACAACATAAAGGGAAGGGCAGGTATGTCATTTCTACTTTCCAGGTTACGGGACTAGCAAGAAGTCCTTTCTTGTTTCTCTTGTATTTATTAGACATACTCAGCATGACATTAGTGAATTGCTATGTCTCTTATTGCGCTTTGACAAGGTTCTTACTGCCCCGTGTCATATAGTCTATGTCGTCTGGGCCAACTCTAGTAAGTTTTGATAAGGGCTGTTCAACAGGGTATTATCATTTTATAATATTATCTATTTTGTAATGTATTCTGTAACAATGTATAAGGCATAAGTATTAAGGGCTATTCAGAATAGAGTTTTTTTTTATATTAGCACCAACAATAAGACATTAGCAACATGAGTATTATTATTCATTGAATGTATTTTTTTGGTATTCTAAATTCTGTTGAGAAGATGAACTTATTGTTTGTATTTTGAAAACATATCACTGTTATATGCATTCTGCTCCACCAAAACGCTGACTGTAACTACCTACGCATACGTTCTAGTTTGCTTTGATTTATTTACAGTGTTGAAGCTAATCAACCTGCCCATTCATACTGAGATTTAATTGCAACATGCTTAGAGTCATTAAACCACAGCCCTACATGTACCCTGGCTTTTCTACACAGTCTTGACCTCTAAGCACTTTTATTCTTACTCTCCACCATCTTGCGTTTGCCATTTTCTTTTAAAGAGTCAAGGATGTTTTCACAGCTCTCAGTGTTTGTAACTGAGGAATGGTGCCCTTATGCAGCTCAAAAAGACACCCACACACCTGCATCAGCCAGGTGGGATTAACACATACTTTTCGGAAGAGGAAATTGAAGTTGAATAATGCACCCTTTAAGTAAACTTTACCCCCGCTGGCAATGGCGAGACGCACCTGTCTGTAGCGTTCTAGTTCCAGATGAATGAATTGTAGTGTCCACTGTTGGACTCTCAGACTGTAATTCATGAAAAACCCCTCCCACAAACACACATCATTATATCATTCAACTGAAGCAATCTGTTCTTTGTATTGTTTTACATACGGATTGGCATACTGGCAAAATGCTGAAGTGTTGAAATTAGAATTCAGTGTCACAGACATCCTTAACAATGAGACTTTCGTGGTTGTTCGTGCTGAAGGACTGAGTCACTGAGTTTCATCAGAGAAAACAATCAGCCCATCAGTTCCCAGTCATAAAGAAAGCCTTCTCACAGAGCATAGTTAAAGTTTAACCCGGGTGTGTTCACCTAAGAGTACAAAGTGATTTGTCTTGATATGTGTCTCTGAGTTATCAGATGAATGGATTTATTTCAATATTAACTACTCCCAAGGTGTTCCCATTTCCTTTCTCAACACAGCTATACACCCCCCCCACACACACACACATAACAAGCTAAATATTCATTATTTCAAACCTTCATCCATCACATTCAATGCAGATAATTCTGTATATGTACTGTAGGCATGAGAGAGACTTGGAATGCATTGCAGGGGCATGTATAGTGGGTATGGAAAGTATTCTGACCCCCTTAAATTTTCCACTCTTTGTTATATTGCAGCCATTCGCTAAAATAAAAAATTTCCTCCTTAATATACACACAGCACCCCACATTGACAGAAAATCACAGAATTGTTGACATTTTGGCAGACTTATTAACAAAGAAAAACTGAAATATCACATGGTCCTAAGTATTCAGACCCTTTGCTCAGTATTTAGTTGCAGGACCCTTTTGATCTCATACAGCCATGAGTCTCTTTGGGAAAGATGGAGCAAGTTTATCACACCTGGATTTGTGGATCCTCTCCAGTTCTGGCAGGTTGGATGGTAAACATTGGTGGACAGCCATTTTTAGGTCTCTCCAGAGATCCTCGATTGAGTGTAAGTCAGGGCTCTGGCTGGGCCATTCAAGAACAGTTATGGAGTTGTTGTGAAGCCACTCCTTCGTTATTTTAGCTGTGTTCTTAGGGTCCTTGTCTTGTTGATTTTAGCAAATGGCTGCAACAAAGGGCGAAAAATTTAAGGGCGTCTGAGTACTTTCCGTATCCATTGTATTTAGCTGTTCCCTATAGCTTGCTTTTGTTTAACATAATAAGGACGCTGAACAGTTAGACACTCACCTATGAACCAGAACACCACAGAGTCACAGGTTCAAACCCCACTTACGACCATTGTGTCCTTGAGCAAGACACTTAACCCTGAGTGTCTCCAGGGGGACTGTCCCTGTAACTACTCATTGTAAGTCACTCTGGATAAGGGCGTCTGATAACTGCAGAATGTAAAACTAATTGTGAATTGTGCTGTGTCCTGTGTTCATTTACTGGAGGTTTCTGAAATCCTGAAACTCAGAGGCAGGAAGAACTATCCTCAAAATTGTATGCACTGTCAGCATTTCTCCCATGTCAGCAATGGGAAGCAGGTAAGGAGCTTCTGTTCCATTGAAATTTTGAAAAAAAAAAAAAAAAAAAAGGCGGATTGGCAAGCACGTACTAGGACTGCTAAAGCCTTGACAGACATGAAATTTTTATTTCTTTTACACAAACTGTATTTCTCTGCCATTAAGTGCCTTTCACATTGCTCTGTAGGGGGATTCTAACAAGATAAACATAACCTTAATCATTTGACATAAAAGGATGACATTCTAGAACTCCCTCTTTGATTTCTGCGCATAAAACGAACTGGAATTTACTGCAAGGCACGGCAGAGCAGGCATTATGTCAGAAGGCATACAGTGCTGTATTGTACTGTACAGGAAGGCCAGATGTGTCACAAGAAAAAAAAGTGTAAACCACGTAAAGATTTACTGCTGTAATTGTAGCCAAGGCGGAGGATGGGCGATCCATTGCGAAGGGCTTTTCTTTTGTGAGCAGAGCGAGGGTTGGACGAGACACATTAGCAGGAAGGCTGCATTGGTTGTGGTTGGAGGTTCAATACCCCTGAGGCAGAAATACAACAAGAGGTGGCTAGAGAGAGAGAGCAAAACGAGGAAACGAGATTCTGACATTTCCTCTTCACAACCTATTCCAGTGAATGTCACAACTTGCCATCTCTTGCAATTTTAGCGTTCTCCCCCCTCCCCTTACTTCCTTCTTTTCACATCTTCAGATTTATGACACTGCGGATGGTCTGACAGCATTTGTAGTGGGCTGTGAAAGGTGTGGGGGGGGGGGGTTGTCTGACTCAGAGAGGAAGTGCATGGCTGAGGGTTAGTCTTGAGAACTGTTCCACAGCTGGATTGCTAGGAGCCATGTTACCTGCATTCCTGCTGGAGATATCATAACCACACACCGCTGTCAACATGCCCTGTCCTGCAGCACTAGCAACCCAAAAGCACTACAAACACAGATGACAACCCCTTCCAACGGTGTGGATCTCCAGTGCCATGCCGGTGGGCCCAACGTTCTCTCACTTAATCAGACTCTCGGCCCAGGTCTAGGACCACCACGGCCTGCCAGTAATTTTTTCGAGGAAAGGTTTGAAAAGAGAAGGCCAATAATATTATTGTAAATCAAGTCCTTCACAGATATTTGGATGACAAAATGTTGAAATAAATTATGATCCTTTGGAGACAATTGATTGAAAACTCTTCTCTCCCAGAGGGTAAAACAGACGCCAGGAAATTTTTCCATGGAGATGCCAGGGAATTCTCTGTGTGAGTGAACTACATACAACTTTCCTTGACTACATGGGAACGTTGTGGATTAAAGTATGACTAAATGTGTTGGCTCTAACTTGTGCATATTCATAGAAATGTGTATGTCTGTCTTACAGTTTCATTTTTTTTTTGAGAAAAGAATATCATAAATGCAATAAATAGTTAAATCCTAATCTGAACATGTTTCCTTTGATGTAATAATAACAGGCTAATTTGACGTAATAATAACAGGGCTGGTTATGGTTTTTCTTATCCCTAATGGGAGCATTTCAAAGAGCTCTGCCTGTCATATCTGATGGATAAGTCAGATATGTTCCATATGACTTGAAAATGTATATTTCTTGTTTGGAATTGTCTAAAGAATGAAAAGATCTGTAGCCAGGATGTAAAAGCATTACCTGCCAACACTGACCCATCTGTTCCCATCTGCAAGTCAAAGACGAATAAGACTGTAGTGGTATTAATCATCCCAAGGAACCAGGCAGTTCGCCCCACAGGATTAGTATGTCACAAAGCATAACATTTTGAAGCACTTAAAATGTGATCAAAGTATAGAAAAGGGTGTGTAAGAGTTTTCAACATGCTCCAAAATTCTTCCAAGAAGCGTTGTGAGCCTTTATTCTGTCACAATCAGATCTCATTATCCTCAAGTAAATGTTGAAGCCAAGAGAGCCATGGATGCAGCCAAAAAATTTCCCAGGCTAAAAGAACCATTCTTGATTTCTGTCGGCTCAAGTCAGCCATCCCCACCTTAAAACAAAGCTGTGAGATCTTGGACAGACTGATGAGAGAGCAAAGAAAAACTACAGATGTTTCTTCAAGAAAAGTCATAATGGTACCCAAGTTGACACACCCAGCCGAGGCATGCATGCCCGACTTATAGCACCACTGTGGCACATTTGTTATCTGCAGCCAGGATCCACAATGTATCAGTCTTCTGAGAACAACATTTGGCTGCCCTGGCAGTGAGTCAGCATGGTCACCCTATCATTCCCATGCAGAAGAAAGGAAATAAAAATGTGGATGGTGTGCAGCTTTTCTCCAACACGATGACTGAGAAAATAAGGTGGGGATTGGCAGAATAACATTGTGCGTTGATATCTCTGGCATCCAACTATACCCAGAAATTTACCTAGAATGGCTAGAACTGTAAGAAGGGCAATACCACGTACACACAAATTGCACTTGCAACCATATTAAAGTATTTTAAAAACTCACAGAAAACGTTTTGATGTTGGGAAAAAGTCTGTTAAGAATACATAAATTCTTAAACATAAATGAACATCCCATTTGGCTATGGGAAGATAATATAAATAATGGTGTTTTACTGATTGTTCCAGTTTGGGCCCCTCACAGCTAGAACCTGAAGCAACGTGGTCCTGGAGAAGTTGTATCTCCATGTATTACAAACAGAACACAATAAAACAAAATGTAAAAGCAGTAGGAAAGTACGGCATGCTGATGAAAAGAGAGCACATTTTATGCCTCTTTCAGACCTACCTGTACAGATGCATCACACATACATAAACACCAGCTGGCAAATTCACCCCCATTTAACCCGAGATACTCGACACATTCAACCCAAAACACGCTCCTTCATACTCATGCTCAACTGAAGGGCCTCAAAAATTAAGCCGCCTCGACATTCAGAACAATCATCCAGTCACTCAAGTGCATCTGGTCCCAAAGTGCATTGACCATAAGCACATAATTACATGTTTTCTTTTTCACTCCTGCACTTAGAGTCAAAAGTTGAACCTGTCTTTATTGAGACGACATATCAAGAAAAAAAAGCAGAGGCAGCTGAGGCATATTTCCGAGCCATTAAAAGGCCAATGGAAGTTCACATAGGTCGAAGGCAGCATTTGCCAAGTTGTGCTTGGGTGGCAAGAAACTTGGCAAACTGCAGTCACAGCACCCACTGCAGAGATTGGCAGCAAACTTTATAAGAGTCACTAAAATACTGGGGAAACGTATCACTAAACCTCTCAATGACACACCTGTTGCTGGGACAACATGTCAACAAAACATATATTTTGCCTGTCCACACCTTTCACCTGTGGTTACAATCACCAGGCAAGGTACAGTATTCACCTGATTTACGTGGAAAGGTGTTGTTACTGTATGACTTACATCCTTCACAACAGCATCCAGTGTCCAGGCATGAAAGTTGGTGTGACCAACATGCTCCAGTCACAATGCCAAAACCAGTGATGAGTTACTAAAGTGGCAGTGGTGGCCTAGCGGGGCAGTGGTGGCCTAGCGGTTAAGGAAGCGGCCCAGAAATCAGAAGGTTGTCGGTTCGAATCCCGATCCGCTAAGGTGCCAGTGAGCAAAGCACCGTCCCCACACACTGCTCCCTGGGCTCACTTCATTCATTTCACTTCATTAAAACTGATCATCTGTCAAGTGGTGAGGTGTAAATGAAGAATGTTAAAATGGACTGAGCTTTCAGAACATCTCCATAACACCATAACAGTAGATCTATTGGGCTGCATTTTGGAATTGCAGGCGTCATTCATGCAAGTTTAGATCCGAGGCTAGCACAGAAGAGCCAGCAGAGGTTGCATGGTCCTCTGGATAATGGTTTGTAGAGAAGTCTGATTCATGCAGACGCTGAAATGTACAGGACATTCGGGGCACCGGTGGTTTTACAGTATTACAGTGTGACAGGAAACTACACAAGTGAACGTTTAAACGTAAAAAAAATAATAATAATAATTAAAGCATGAAAGAATAGAGTGTTATAGAATTGTTTAGTTTGGCCTTTTTTAAATGTCAATCGAGAAGATCATGTAAAAAACCTAGGTTTACGAACCCTCATTTGCAGCTAAGGAAGTGAGCTAATGCATGTGGCGCAAATCCTCCGGCAACTAGAAAGCATCCGCTTGATCTCTAAATGCTCTCTTAGGTCTTTATTGTGCGTGACAATGAGGTTACATTTCAAAGGAGACCAACTCCCTTCAAAGAATCAGTGTCACATTTGTAACAGGCTGAACAACTAGTAATTACATTTTAAGACGTATTTTATAGGACAGATCAGTGCAGTGGCCAGTGCATTCTCTAAAGTTACTTTTTCTTACACCGTAAGCCTTAACATAAAAAGCAGGTTAGTGAAAAGTTATAATTTGAGGAATGGGTTCATGATGGACACTGGTCACTGTGCAAGAACATGTTTTTCTGTCTTAGGACAACACGAGCATGAACACTTAAATTGTATGTTAATTATATACATTTGCCTGCACTGCATTCTTAAAAAAGTAATTTCCTTGTATTGTAAATAGTATTTGTCTATTGTTGTGATGTTGCTATTTTAAATGTGAATTGATTTCATTTTCTTGACTGTGGAGCATTTCATTGTACCTTGAATCCTTTACTATGTACATGTGACAACAAAGCTGAACTTAAACGTAATTCATAAATTTGATTGAGTGACAGTAAAATGTCTGAAGAAATTTTAAGAAATTGACCTCCCCGACCTACAGGACAACAGATTTTTCCACCATGATCATACCATTTGTTGTTGCTTCAAACGCGTTTGAAGAAACCAACCATATTTCATGATGTTCCTCTGTTTATTTGTCTCCACCATTCCCACCTCAGAGATGGCAAGACTTCTACAATGCTTATTGTGCCTGTGCATGCCTGTGTCTGTGGTTTCTACCACGAATGTGGTCTATTTGGCCAGAGATATACCTTTGTACCTGCCAAAAATACTCAACATGCGTTCAGACAGCATACTGGCCCCTGAATCGTAGAAGAATTTTGTTCTCAATGACCACAAGCATATATTATTTATTTCATGTAGAAAGGAAAATGAGCTTAATGAAGTCTTGAGGGTTTAAATGCAGGTGCCAGACATATATTTTGATTGTTAGAGTCATCAACAAATTGCAAAATCAGATTTTGTCAGCCTTTGCTTTTAACCCCAAAGGCAATGTTGGACTGATTAGTTTACACAGTAGTGGTATTCTGAGATCTATGGTTTTATGTTGATTTGTTTAACTGAGAAACCTTTATACTAAAATAATCTACATATTAACCCCAACATAATCAAACGTTTAAACATTACCTCAACTGCTTTAATATTCCCGTGCAGTTTTCCCCTGTATACGTCAATGTAGGCTGCAGTAAAAATCTTTCATGTTTTACAAAGTAGGATCATTTCAATGTTATAATCATGAATACATTGCTATTCATTTTGGAAATATTTACTACTTTTTCAGTTTTGAACCATGACAGACATTTTGTAAAAAATTGGTTGATTGCATAATTTTATTTATGTTTTACAAAACAGAGCAGTAGTAGGCCTGGTCATAATCCATTTATAGTGCAATAGTAGGAACACCCTTGAAGCACATGACATGAACTGCCTTCTTGATAAATACTGATCATACTAGTTGCTATATACTGCATGTGATTACAGTGGTTCCTCTCCAAGTACATGTAAATGTCGGTGGAGATGGTCTAATTAGTCTTAACAAAGTGTGCATTGTGATTAAAGCCACCGCCATATAGCCAATCACTGACTTAATGAAACAAGTGATTTAAAAAATGCCAACGAAAGGGTGCTGTGGACTCAATCTACTTTTCAGTACAAAAAATTATTATTAATACTTTTTTCTCACAATGCAAGAAATGAAGAATGCTTCTTAGGTATAAGTTTTGTTGTGTCTTATGTGTTGTTTAAAATGTATACACAATATTAAGTGTAACAAGGTGCTCACAGTTTATATGTACAAAAACTATTTAATATGCTGATTTGAAAAGTGTCATTTTTGCAGCTATATTTAAAAAGGAGCACACGCTTTTCAATTGTTTATGAGTGAGATAAAACAGTTTGTAAAGTTGCATAGGTCATCAGTGCTTGGAAACGTGTAGACATGTGGAGGTTTTTAGTGTAATGTGGAAAAGGGGCAGCCATTTGGTTTCATTTAAGATGCAACCTTGAACGCTAGCGATAATGGTGGCTGACTGGACTAAACAAGCAAGTCTAAATTTAACTGGATGAAATGGCCTGAGTAATTCAGTCAAAATTTTGGGATGGACTACTTGGTCCTCTGAGGATGAAAGCTAAGACCAATCTGTAAACTGATGCATTTAAGCAAAAGCATGGTGATAGTAGCCATAGCCCACAAACTGTCAACATTCCAGATCCTGACCAACACAGCAAACCCTGCTTACACAAGGGGAACAAACTGAACCTGTCAACCGTTAATGAACAGTGAAGTGCTTAAAACAACAGCATCAAATAAATCAAAATATGTAAATGTAATGACTTGCAAATGTACAGATTGCAAACGTAAAACAATCTCTAATCGCTGCAATTAATTAAAAATATTTATTTTTTATCTCAATTTACATTTTATTGTATTTCTGAAACGTGTTAAATAAAAAAGAAATCACAAATAGCCCCATCTGAGCCTATTGGCCATAATGTTCTCTGTCATAGTTTGTTCAGAGAACGTTCTACTCGTAAGAATAAACTGACATTAAAGTTGATTCATTCACAGCAAAATGTGAGCTTTTTTTTTTTTAATAGTAGATTAACAGCAGTAATATACAGTATATACAGTTAATCAAATTTAACTTTTGATTTTCCACACTTTTACACACTACAAGTGTGCTGCTCCCCGGTTTGAGTGCCTCAGCAATCATGTCGTATGTCTCCATTTGAAAACAATGTAAATGTGCACATGCATGATGTGGCATCTGAATCTCCCCTGAACATCTTCATGTAGAGATTGTCTCAGGCTAGGATGAATTTAGCGTCTGTGTCATAGGTCAGACCCACACAGGCAGTAAACAGCACAAAGCTGCATTAATTGTGTTTGAACGTGCTAATTTTGACAACCCTAATAATGACTTGAAAGTACCAAATATGGTGGAATTAGTGTGTTTGGACACAATCACCTCCATTCTCTGCAATGCATTACTTTTCTGCAATTAAATGTGCTCTTAGGGTAGAGGTGGTGAGACACCTGGTCAGGCGTAGACAGGAATTATGACCGGGGCATGTGCTCAAAACAACCCAATCTGTCTAGATCTCTTCTTTTCTTTCAATTTTTTTTCCAACTGCTTCCTGAAACGCATGCTAAGTATACACACACACAATCACAAACACATTTTGATTTCGCTGTCCTGGGGGCATCCACTAGAAAAGAATGGTGTCTCTGTGATGTCATTGATCGTTTTCAGTTCTCTCGATTAGTCTGTGGTTGCTCAGTACCCATAAATCCTATCAGGTCCCATAACAGAGCACCAAAGGCGCACTTTGTTCCCACCAAAACAGTCAGTCAGCTATTACACTGGCAAGGTGCTGACATGAGGTTTCTTCAGAAAAAATCACAACAAAAGCATATTATAACCTCATAATAAGATACAAGCCATGTGTTATGTGGTTTGGCCTGTACTCCTGCACCCCTATGCCACCTTCTCATTCCTTTTAATCTGCCTCCTTATCTGTAACTCCCATGTTCCCTCACCACTTTTAGTGATGGAAGCAAAGACTCTTGCAATCATGCATCTCACGTTTATTTGCTCACCCACAACACATATGTGCATTACCAGTCGTTATCTCTGTACCAGTGTGTCTGTCCATTCTGCGGTGCCTGTTCATAAGGGCTGGGTAACTGTGCACCTCATCCCAGTAGGTGCAACTGGGATGGTATCAGTGGTTCACAATAGGCACCTTTGTTTCTTTGCACCGTTTCAAGCTTACACCAGCATACAGGCCGGCAAACCACCTAATGGTTTGAGTCATAATGACAGCATAATCAGGCTTTATGTGAAAATATCTTATTCAGGCTGACTGGTATATACAAAAATGTTTCCTGTCACGTAGTCATGGGTCTAGACAATTGCTCTATAAGACCGTTTAAGATTTCATAAGCCTTTTTAGAAGATTCTATTTATCTACAAAATCATTTTTAGACCATCACCATCAAAGACATGTACACACACCTGTTAGAACGGCAGGTTTGACCAGAACAATCATTCAAAAACTCCCCACTTTTAATGTGACTTATAACCCATACAATTTAACTGGAAATCAAAACAAATCTAGCGTGGTAGTAGCCTAGTGAATAGAAAGTCACTTAACCTTGCGTGCCAACCTGGGAGACTGTCCATATAACTGCTACTTGTAAGTCACTCTGGATAAGGGTATCTGATAAATGCTGTAAACGTGAAAAAAGTATATGTAATGGGAAGCAATCATGCAAGATAAACCAAGAAAAATCTAAGCAAATACAGAAAGAATGAGAAGTAAGGAGTGTACTAAAAATGTTATAGTTAGTATAGTTTATTGTGTATATAAATATATATTTTTCTTAATTCTATGATTGTTAAAGTGAAGTGATTGTCACTTATGATACACAGCAGCACAGCACACGGAGTTCAGTGTGAAATTTAGATTTTTGTTGAATCTTGAATCTTGTAAAGGAAGTCCAGCGGCATGAAAAAAAGTAAGAAATAAGGAAAAAAGTGAATAAGACCGGTTTTAGGAATCTAAACAAAAGAAACGAGGACAATGACGTAGATGTTAATTGTGTGTGTTGATTAGATAGAAGATGATAGAATGTGTGAGAATCCGATGTATAGTTTTGTCTGCTGTTCAGGATATACCCACTTTAGTTGCAACTATTGAATGTGACAAATTTAAGATAACATTAGATAATATGTTGATGTTAATATATAATTCACAATGGCATAAGTACTCTCCTAGAAGTTCTTCTATAAGTTTGTAATTGTAAAATTGAATCTGAAACACGGTCATGACTCATCCACATATTTCACCTGAAATATTTTAACTACACCTATATGGGATCAGGGCTTCTAGGTAACAGAAAAAAAAACACACACTTCAAATTATCAGATCTTATCAGCTGCAGCACAACAGAACTATTCATAAATTCCTCCAAAAATAATCCATACTTTCAACCACTTCACTGAATCACATACCTTTATTTGAAATTTGACATCCTCAAAGTCAGTCTTTTTAGGGGGACCCTGAAAACACTAAAATACTCTTTGCATACATGTTAGCATTAGATTTCAGTATCCATAGCAAAATATAAGTGTATGTTATGCAGTTTTATAAGAGCAACCGAAGAAAGCACAATCATTTTAACACTAAACACATCCGTTTTCTGTATGTTTTTCTACTATGTTGTAGGTGTTTGTGTGTATGTAACACTTACTAAACACTCCATAATTGCAGGGGCACATGTCTGACATAGTATAATAGTTTTATTTATTACTAGTTCTATTATACGATTTTGAATAGATTTTAGTATGTCAGAAATCAGTCACTATAGTTTCTACAGGTGATTCCTTATTAATGAGTTTGGATGTTTTGAAATGACGAAGTGCCACAACTGGTTGAGAGACAAAGGTGAGAGCAGTTTTGCCCCCTTGTGTTGGAAAGAGTAAATAGACAGGTTTAATTTTATTAATCAACATGTATTCTATCTTATTGAAATTGTCTTAACTACTGACAAATGTAAAACAGACCCAAAAGTAATTCAAATTTGTAGTTTTTTTGGGTAAAATACATCATACTACTTAAAAAATAGATTATAAACAAATGGAATTATATACACCTATAATTAGATATAAATTGAGCAAAACCGATATTTTCTTAAACTTCAAATTTAATGTCATGAAAGCAAAAACACATTTCTTTCAAAATAGAAAGGACAGCATATAAATTTTACTTTGGTTTAGTTTTGATCCTTGAGTTTTATTTACTGGAGCACACTGGTCAAGACATGGCTAAACAAATTTCATTTTAAAAATGAAATTAGTTTTATTTAATTGATGGGTGAATTATGGTCAATAAATTCACAAAGTTATCACACTTGAAGAGGTACAAAAGAGAAAACAAAATGCTTTACAATACAGACTGTATGAATGACCATTTATTACATTTTGAGATAACTTTGGTCACACTAAACATTTACACTCACTTAAAAAAAAAACAAAAAAAAAAACACAAACATTTTGGTCCTCTAACAAAAAAAAAAAAATAGTTTCAATGGGCTATAAACCTCCATCAGCATTGATTGACAGAACTGTTCCAGTTCAAAAGTCCAGTACAAAACTATTTCCAGGTATTTTTTTTACAGGCACCATATGTCTGAGAAAAAGGAGCAAACTAAAGTCACATTGCATCAGAATCCACTGCTGTAGAAACACACATTAAGTTTTAAGTACACTTGCTTGGTGTACTTAATGGCTAGACCAATGTTAACAGTTTGCAGGTTTAAATATTGCATGACATTCAACTGTAGATGCAATTATAAAAACAGAAAAAAAAAGTTTTTCAGGCCCCAGCACACAAACCACTGCAGGTAAGATAGTGTAATGCATGCCGCTGCAAACATCCTCGACTGCACCCATTGAATGAGTGTGAGCAAAAGTGAACAGGGGTGGGGGGGAGACTGGCAATGGACATTTCCATTTTCATGTCTTGAATAGTAGCATTTTTTTCCATTTCCTTTCCTCCTCATGTGCATGAATAGAGCTTTGTTCGTTTAAAAATAAAATATGAATGTACAAAATGCATAGTTCAGAAAAAGTACATTTCCTATTGAAAGATTTCAATACGGTCTAAAGTTGAAAAAAGTCTGATTTTTATGTCTCAACCTTTTAAATATAGAATGTTTCCGCATGCCTCTCCCTTATTTTTTTTTTATTGATAAATCATTACAATTTTACTGGTCAAAGACCATGTAAAGAAATGGAAATCAGAAACACACATATACAATTTTCAGAGACTGTATCCAAGACAACAGGAAGACAATTTTTGAAAGACAAATATGATTGATGCACAGATGCATTACAGGGGTACCATTAGATCCTGCAAAGATGTTTTCTTCTCCAAGAGACAGACTATTTGGTCCATGTTTAAACCAAGTTTTAAGAGAGCTGGAGATCAGACGTCATCTTCTTCCTCATCTTCCTCATAGTAGCGGTTTCTCTTGATCATCTCCTCCACCGTCAGGTTTTCCTCTGTCTCCTCTCCTTCCCAGAAGCCAACATCCAGAGATGTGCGATTAGTTTTGTTTGCCGCTATTGGTGAAGGTGACATCAGCTCATCAAGAGATGGAGAGGACTCCTCCACATCTTCCTCTTGTGTTTCTTTTTCCTCAACCTCCTCCAGCTTTTTCTGATGCTGTGCTTTAAGAGGTCGCTCCTCTTTTTCCTCTTCTCTCACAGGTGGGTGCTTCACTTTTTCTTCACTGAAACCACCATTCACACCCTTGGTGTCTGTGCAGGTGGTCAACTTTTTCTCATCTGCTGCCATGTTCTTCTCCTCACTGCTCTCAATCACAACCTCTCGCTCCATGCGTGTAGAGCGCATGTCCTCTAGGGAACCCCTACGCACCAGGGCCTGCCTAAGTGGGTGCTGCAGCTCTTGGCTAAGTGGCGTGGGACTGGTCACATTCAGGCTCGGTGCCACAGAGAAGGGACGACTGCGCTCTTTCAGTGAGGAACTCCGTCTCAGGCTCTTCAGCTCAACCCGCTCTGGACTCTGCTGCTGCAACACCACGTCCCCCTCGGGAGGCCACTTGGGCCTAAAGGGCTTAGATGCATTCAGACCTCCCTCCAGTCCAAGATTGGACCCCTTAGGTCCAGCATCATCAGTAGAAGGAGGCCAAGTGATCTTCAGCCTCCTGGTCTCAACACTGGAATTTGCAAGAGAAGGAGAAGATACCACATGTGCCCGTGTCTCCAGAGAGGCTGTCAGGTCGGTGACTTTAGCCAGGGGTGAGTCCTCCACTGAGGGGCTGGGATGCTTGTTTTGGCTGTGCACTATGGTAAGTGTTGCTGAAGCGTCTGAGCTTTGCTCTTTTGGCCTCCTCCCCTCTTCCTCTTCCTCATCCCCATCCTTGGGTGTCCAAAGATCCTTGTGCGGACGGTGACCAAAGCCCTCATCATAGTTGCCCTTGGCCTTGAAGAGCTGGTTGAAATGTGGCTTGCAATAGACACTGCCATGCAGGGAGGCGTAGCTCCCGAGGCTGTCCAGCAGAGGAAACTTATTAAACAAGAGGAACAAATGGAGGGAGAAAATCTAAACTGGAGAAGAGGGGTGGGGGGGCTCACCTGAGTTTGGTGTTACAGTGGGAGCAACGGAAACAAGCATTATGGAAGATCTGCTGATTGGCCACCAACTTCTCCAGAGGGTAAACCGTCTTTGAGCAAGACACACAGGTCTCCCTCACAGGCAGCTGGAACTTCTGCAAACACAAAGTCATAATCACAGCTCAAGCATCTGGTCAACTCACACGAACTTCTAAATTCAACTCAAAAGAATGCCAGAAAGCATAGTGAAGATTAAATAAAGACTGACTATGTACAGTCTTGAAGAACAAGAAACCACATTTTACACATTTTTATGTAAAATATTTTAAAAATCTCAAAATTTTTCAATACATGTCAGATTAGTCAAAATGAAAAAAATAAAATTTTCTCTGAAAATCTTTTATAGCGCAAGTTTTTATTACAAAATGCTACAGCTTTATGCTCACTATAAGTAATAATAACAACAATAGTAATAATAATAATATAAAAAGGTGAGTAGGTTGTAATTCAACAAATAATAGACATGGAATTGCTGCCAAAGAACAAAAAAGAAAGCAGTCTTTTCAAGTGGTCTCTTTTATCCCCTCCAGCGCTGTATATTTATGACTAATTGATTAAGTTGATTAAGTAGCGAGACACCATGTGGTGACAAAGAATATTATACCTTTTCATCACAATTTTTGTCTTGTAGGGAAATCGAATGAAGTGAAGCTACTCTGATGAACACTTACTCTGACAGACTTGGGCTGGTCACTGTTTGTAGAGGCAGGACTTCCATTGCTGGAGGCTGGAACGTCGGCATTTGGTCCTGAGAACAAGACGGCAGAGTTGATGTTACGTTGCTGAAACACTAGGGGGCAGCCTTTGTCTTCACATAATAGATGTGCTGGAAAGGTTGGCAAAACTCAGTCCCTGCACCTGTCTATGCTTTCTCATGCTCTAGGAGGTTCTAGAACAGCCCTGTTCGTATTTTCATTCCTGTGACATGATACATATGGCAGGTCAGAAGTAAAGAACCTACTTTTATGGTAGGCCTCCATAAACTGTGCTGAGAACTATTGCACTGGAACATGAGAAACAGTGATCATGTAATTATGAAGGAATTCTTGAACAGACACCCTAAAACCCCTTTAGGACTGAAATGTGAGCGCTCAGTTCGTAAAACAGAATAAAGCCTGCAGCATGGTCTGAAACTCTATACTGTATATTCATCGTTTTTTCCTCAACTCTATGGAATCTAATTCAGTTGAACACAAACTGCCTGGTTGACATCTGCTCCCCTTGCCCTCTGACCCCAGTTAATAAGGGCCAACAGAAACAAAGTATTTTGATGACATCACTCAAGCAGAGGGGGGAACTCACCATTGGCCTTTGTGCCATTCATCTCGGAAAAAACACTCTGAGAGGGATAGAGAAACAAAGACATACTTTAATTTATTCTCTTTTTTGTTTATTGGCTTTGCATAAAAGTTTTGTTTTAAATGGACAGTTACTGACCACTCCTGCTCCTACACTGCCTGGAGGCACATTTTCCTTATGGTCAGCAATGGGACTGCAGCTCTCCGCTTCAGACTGGCAGGCCTGGAGAGTTTATCACATTAGAGCCTCAGTACTGATCCTAGACTCAGAGGTTAAAACCAAGACATCTTTTCACCGGCAAATAAACTGAAAAGGCCTTGGACACTCCTTATTGGAAACAAGGTCTTGAAATATTGGCCAGATGTTATATAGATTGTGGAGCAGTGCTGAACTACAGACTGAAGCTCACACAGAAGATGCAACTGCTAAACACACATCTGGTTACTCCTTCTAAATTTATTTCTATCATCATTTCAGGTTTATGGATTTGGGCTGAAAAAAATGTGACTGTGGCCAAGCTCTCTCTAAATGCTCCATGTGACCTGCCAGGTTAAAGAAGACCAATGAATCATTTTCATTTTCACAGAGAAGGCTAATTCACTGTGCCTCATACAGACTAGACAAGAGTGAGCAGACAGTCTAACACCTCCTGTGGAGAAAGTGAGAATAAATACTGCCCCCTCCACTCACACATTGTTCTCTCCCCCTGAGGATCGCTCTCACTCACACACACACAGAGGGGGATCAGAAGAGACGCTTAAGATAGCCGAAAGAAATCAGAGCTTCACATGTATGAGGAACACATATGAGGAACCACGTCTGCCGTGCGCCTATACTGTCCCATTACTTACTGTGCGTGCGGCAACCGGGGAGTCATGCTTGGACACCGCAGCCTGGTACTTGGCCATCCTGTCCCTCACAGAGGTGGACTCCATTGAGGACAGTGCTGAAAGAACAAATGCATGAAAATGTGCACGCACACAAACACATACAAAAATAACATCTAACAAACAAAGATCGACACCAATCAAAGTCAAGTAGGTTGAGCTTGTGTGTACAGCAGCAAGAAATGCTTTAAGAAAGCAGAGAGTGTGTGTGTTGTAGTAGCCTAGTGGTTAATGCAATCGCTAATGAACCATATGACCAGGTTCAAAGCCCATGAGCAAGACACTTGACCTAAAGTTGTTCCAGATCTCTGTATCTACTGTTTGTACCTAAAATCCATAAATGTAAACATGAGCACAAATATGAGAGTCTGTTGAGACTTTATGGGCACAATACCTCTGTCTCCAAGGCGTAGGTCCATGTCTTCCGAGCTAGTGCTATTCACACTGGTCCGAACCTGGAGAGACAGAGCGACAGAGAGAAGTAATAGACTTAAAGCAGATGACAACATGTGACCCACAGCAAGCACAATAGGCAACAATTCCAGCAGGAAAGTACACCAAAAACTCCACGAATTCAACTAAAAAATAAACTCTACCTCAAAAGGGCCCTTTAACCACGACAAAACACAGTCCTCCACCCTTCTCTCTGTCTCTGATTCCCTCTCCCTTCCTCTCTCTGTGTCCCTTCCTGTGGCAGCTTCTACACTTCCTTCTACACCATCCTCTCTGCATCAGCACAGGCGTCTGTCCCCGGGCCTCCTAGATCAGCAGTCACACCTCTTTATTTCACTCCACCCCCCACCTCCACACACACTCACACACTATTGGCCACTGACTTCAAGAGCAGTGACCTTTACATTACAAAAAAAATGATCTCAGGATGCCAAACAAATTCCCCAATTCACACATTTAAGTGCTGGGTCTGTTTAATTATATTTACAGTGAAAACGTCTGATTCCACCCATTGGTCAGTCAGACCTTTGTGTCGCTGAAAATTAGTTAAACCAGAGGAAGGAAATAATCCCAAAGACAGACTGATGTGCACAAAGAAATCACAAAACAAAGCAAGTCCCCTACAGTTTAATACTAGACAAAGCAATTTGATACTAGACAAAGCAAGAAAAAGAGATACATACAAAACTATTTAAACAGACAGATAACATGCTGATAGATAATTATGTCGCCGTAATAAATCATGACAGTCAGCAGCTGTGTGAAGTCAACTGTTCATATAAATACGTAAATATAATATATTTCTGTCCAATAAATGCCATTACATGATTAAATGTTTGCATAACAGTCTATGTCCACCGTCTGTCTTAAGCAACACAAAGACACACAAAATGCCTCCAAAAATGCAGCAAATAACCAAATTGAACTAATTCACTCAAAAAACAATGGTCAGTCACACAGGCAGTTTTAATAAAATGGATTCACTTGTGTACGAGTGGATCTCCTTAATTAAAACAGACTAATCTAATCCTGCCACTAATACCAAACAACAGCTCCTTGCGGCCTAATAATGAAGTATGAGCAACATCTCAAATCTCATAGAATACACACTGTTTGCTCATTTAATGCTACAAATGACCTGTCAATTCCAATACCTGCACTAATGGCTCCATTACATAATTCTGCCCAACATCTAGTTCAATCAAACAGTAGTTGTGTAGCATTGTGTTAAAAAAGCTGTGACATTAGTAAAGTGAGTGGTGAGTAATAATAAAATGGATACAGGCTATGTCTATGGTGATGCATGATTACAAAATGGATTTGCAAATGTCAAGACAAGCTGGAACATGAAAAACCCAAGACTAGAAGCATCCTAAGTATGTGCAACATTTTCACCCTCCACTTGTGTGGCCTCTAGAAATAAGGGCTCGTAAAACTTTCTGAACTTCTAATACGATGTTTTTCTTCCAAGAGCTCTCAAAACCGCATAAAATAAAGAGGAGAAGAACGGCAGTAAATTAAGCCAGGTAGCCACGCAGAAGAATTTCACGTGCCAAAGCTGTCCAAACAGAAAAACAGGATTTAAAGGCTTTTTAATAACATGTCAGCACTCGTCCCACTGCAGTATCGGTGTTGCTGTTGTTTTAATTGACAGCTCATCAGTAGCGGTCCTTTGAGCATAAACCATGAGTAGGGCTTTCGGTGTTAAATGGCCTACCAACCTATAACTGTACAATATTTGAACTCATCTGTAAGATCTCTTCTGGGTTAAAGGAGTTCAGGAGATTCTGTGTGAACTGCAGAAATGAAAGAGATGATGGGTTTATCAGAGGCTGATATAGAAACCAGACCAGCAGAGGTGATGTGAGAAAGTAAAAACACGAGGAGAGCATGGGAGCTCAGCGGTCGGGGGGTAAGGAGCGCACGCATACCACCCCCATGACATCATCCCTGTGAGACGACAGCAGTGCAGGCCAGCCAGTCTTCTACCACAGCTGGGCCTGGAGAGCGTCCACACACACACACACACACACACACACACACACACACACACACACACTTCTGCAGTAATACAACTCAATCAGTAATATGGTATGATTTTGTTTAGTTGAGTGTGTGTGAGTGTGTGTGTGTGTGTGTGTGTGTGTGTAACATCCCCCTGCCCCCAAGTCCCAGACTCATTAGCCCCACCTTATTTCCTGTCAGCTGGGTGCAGTCAGCTGACACGGGACACAAGGATGTGTCTGTGTGTGAACGTGTCTGCATGTGCTCCTGCCAAATTCTGCCCTCGGCACAAATGGCCTTGCCATGTAGGCGCTTCTCAAAAAGCGAAAAACCACCAAGAGCACTTCAGGTCTGCTTTTCTTTTTAAGAGAACCTGCAACTAATGCTTCTACAACATCTCCGACACCACGTCCGTCTCCGGCAGAACCATTAAGGTCATGCAGACATTTCCCATTTACACTTAAAGAAGAACTTAATCTGCACAACTATGCTCCACATCACTTCCTCTGTCCCTCATTTCACTCCACTTTTATCCCGTCTCAGCACTTTCAAAGCCAGGAAATGACTTGGAAGAACTGTGTTACACATTGTGTGACACACCCTTATCTTCATGGAAACTTTAGGTTTTAGGATCCCACTATATTATGCCATAGCGACAGGGCTGAACTAATATAAGAAAGAACAGTAGAACTGGCAGATAACAGGGAATTACAATGTAAACAAAACAAAGGCACATTATGCTGTTTGTGGCCTCATGATGGGTATCTAACAGAGGAAAAAAAAAAAAACAGGAATGTGCATTCCTGACCTCAGGCTACCAGAGAATGGGGCAGTTCGGGGAAAAGGATAAGGAGAGATGGGGTGATACTGAAGGGTGGTTTTAGGAGTAAATACACAAGTTTGGAGTGGTTTTCAGAGTGGCACTTATGCTGGACTGTGTGTTCTTTTTTCCACATTAAGAGGTTGAAAGCACATCTGATGGCAGACCTTCACGTCAGAATGAAAGAAAAGTGCTGGCGGCAAAGTTTGATATGTTTTCTACACTCCTACATATCTCTTAACCAGAAACATTATTATATAAAACACACACAAACTTGTGTAGTGCTGAATAAACCGCACCAGAACACAACTGTTCTAATGATGTTGATGCATTGCATCAGAGAAGTGAAGCAAAATTCTGAACCTTCTGAAATATCCATGCAACCAACCGAAAAAAAAAAAAAATAGACTGCTCTTTGATATACAGTACACAGGTCAAATTCCTCAGGGGTCATGTGCTCATACCCTAAAGACACTCAGAGGGATGGCGGTTTCAACATCTTCTCCTCAAAGACTAGACCAGCCAGCCACTGTTTGAAGTGAAAATGGTATTCAGCAGAAGTCCCTTTTTGTTATATTATACACACATTTGACTCTTTATGCGATCAATTTATCAGCTGATTCATGTAAATAACATTTCTTACCACATTTTGCCATACAACAATAAAAGGTTGTAACCACAGAACAGTCTATTTGTAGCTGTTTATGAGTACAGCACTATGAGTAGGACAGATCAGTAATACTGCGGTAGATGGGACGAAAAGAGTATTCTTCAAGACAACTAGCAGGTTGTCCTGACTTCACTTTTTTATGAATCATGTATTTAAATAGTGAGGACATACTTGTACTATAGCACTTAAACAGGACATACCTAAACAGAACATACCATGCTGACAGTGGGGAAAAACCAAGAAGGAAAGAGAACTGCAGATGTAAGTTATGCACATGTTCATTGTTTCCTTTAGACTTTGTGCAGGTGCGACCCCTCACCTTTCTATCCCCCTTCTCAAACAGCATTTTCAGGTTGTTGAGGGGGACACTGGGTTTCTCTAGGGGACTGCAGGGGCTGGAAGCTGGGGGTCCATGCTCTGTAGTGGTCCTCTGCTCCTCCTCTTCCTCATCAAAATGCCTTTCCAGACTTTTTTTCATTATTCCTTTGATCTCTTTTTTCTCCTCCCGTTTCTCCAAAATTTCCTCCTCCTTTTTCGCTTCTCTTTTCTCCACCTTTGGTCCTTTTTTTAGCACTGGCTTCAGCACCGGCTCCTCTGCATCCAACCTTGGTGCGACTCGGAAGGAGTAGGAGCGGCTGAGGCTGGACTGACGTGGCGGAGGGGCCGAGTGCTGAGCAGGAGGTCGAGGCTCTGCTGGTAGATCGGATTTGATCGCCGCGTCCTGGCTGGTTAGACGGCTCAGAGGCTGGGTGCCTGAAGTGGACGATGGTTTCTCCTGCGGCTTCGGCTGCTCCCAACGCTTCTTCAGTAAACTCAGGTTGCCTGAGCGCAGGGTGGGTGACAGTGCATCAACAGACTGAAAAACACAGAGATGGTCATTTTTTTAGCCATTAAGAACAATTCTGGCATGAATAAAAAAACTTACAAGCACATATGTGAAATGAATGGTAAGCCCCATGGCACATGGTAAAAAAAACAAGGGCGGGTTACAATTTTAAGAACTTAATTAAGAACTTGCCTAAACAATGTAATCCAGTGCAAACAAGTCATGCTGCCAGCAGTTAGTAGTATTTAATGAACCGATAAATTAGGAAAGACTAACGATTTCCTATCATTTTAAGATTATCTGACTTTTTGCTCAGTAATTTTGAACCGCCCCCCCCCCTCACCAACACCACCACCCTGTCCTCCTCCTCCTGTGTGAGGTTAATTCAGAGATGAAGGCTTGCTTTCTGCAGTCAGATCAATCCAGCAAAGCAGAGGAAGCAGGACTCAACACGCAACTGCATTTCTCAGGGGCGTCATGCCATGTTTTCCATGGTGTGGAATAGGGAAATCATTATTCTACCTGACAACGCTCGGGAACAATGGAGGAAAAGGTTAGAAACCTATCTGGAACAATGAGGCCACTGAATCAAATTGACAGAACTTCACCAATAACTCCCAAATACAAAGTTTAAAAAAATATATCTATTGGAAACAAGTTTCTTTGATTTGAACTTCAGACCACTCCCAATCTCACAAATCGGACAGTCCAGCACACCGCATGCCCACTCTACTTGTTCATCAGACCCATCGTCATGTGGCCACATTCATGCACCAGTCCAAGCAAACGCAAAGGAATCTGATGGGAGTTAACAGCATTAAACTCAGCGCGGCCATTCAACACGTCCACCCACTGAATCAGCGGCAAAAGTACAGAGGACTATTCAGTGAGACCAAAGCACATTACATTTCCTCTACACTCCACCCCCCCACCCATCCCACTGCCTACTCCTAACACAACATCCCACTGCAGAGTGAGACAAAGGGAGAGAGAAGCAGGGAATGGAACAGAGGCAAACTGGTACAGTGACCCGCGATGAATTAAAGACAGAGGGCGAGAGAAAGCTGATAAAAGAGAACAAGGGGAGACCTGTGTGCCGTGAGGATTTCTCGCTGTCTGTCTGTCTGCTTCGGTCTTTGCTCTTGCTGCTCAGTGTGGAATGGATAAAGTCCTACCAGATGTTAGGCTACAGGAAAGAGGAAAAAAAAAAAAAAAACCTCTACGTGTAGGAACCAGCCCACCCCCTGTAAAGAGCCGAGGGAGGGCGTGCGAGTGAGTGGGAAACAGAAAGAGAGCGAGAGAGACGGGAAAGCACGAAGGCAAGAAAATGGGGAAAAGGAAGAAAGAGGACAATGTGCAGGAGGCAAGAAACATACAATTTTCAGGAACCTAGAGGCAGGAAACGATACTCTTGGGGAAGGCAGTTTAACCCGTCACTGCCTGGGTCAGCAAGAAGTAGCACTAACACCAGAAGAATCAAATTTAAATGCAGCCATTGTGGGTTTTTAATCTGACTCTGGTTAAAAACACCAGAGCTTTTTTTACAAGCTTCGACTCCCTCGGACAAGATGAGTCAGCGGTGTGAAATATCCATGCCTAAACCCGGCTAACTTAATTATTAGAGCCTCAGCTTTTGACCTAATAAGATGAGAGTGTTATGTTACCCCCACCCTTCACCCACCTTAAAATCAATGCAATCATACTTTTTTATTATGAAAAAGTATTATAAGAAAATGTGATTTTCATAATATTGAAAATCATATTTTCATCCATATATATGAAAATGTGTTTTTATTACAAATATAATATCCTACATTCTTCTAGGTAATGAATTTAAGCGATTAATTGGGAAAGCAAAGGAAAAAACTTGAGTGGAGTAATCATTTGCAAGGAGCTTTTTGCTGACATGGTTTGGGTCCATTTGTTTCATCAGCAATGGGGGCTCTAATCTTATCTAGAAAGGGACAGTGTGTTCAATCCCAGATGTAAAAGTAACTGCATCAGTACAGGCCCCCTCTCAATAAGACTGGAAGTGCCTGCTTCCACATAAAGAAAAATCTAATGATTCTCTGCTGATGGGACTGGTTTTGACTACAGTCCACATGGTACGCAAATCACTGAATGGTTGTTGATTGTGAAAAGGTAAATGAAATCACATAGTCTCTTAAATCACAACTTATGCTCATATGTTTTTACCTTAATATGACAGGTCTGGGATCACAGAAGTGCAAAGTTTTCAAATCCGATCTCACTTATTCTAGACTGGATACAAATATGATTCATGGATGTGCAAATAAAAAAAAATTATGGATTGGAATTTAGTTATTTTTTTTATTTATTCATTTTTTGGCACAAACAGTCTGTACATAAGCAGTCTCTTCTTCTTTATCCTAGGTTCAATCCATACTTGGAGGGCTACCCACCAAGTGGGGTTTTGGGTAATCATTACAGTTTTCCCCCAGTACAATGTGTATGGATGACATTAACCAGTGCCGGCGAAGGTATGTGTAACATCACATTCACAGTCAGATGTAGGCAGATAAGGCCTTACACATGCAGCACCATAGTCACCATAGCACCATTACAATACTGTTAAAACCAGTTTCTTCAACAGATTCTGAAAATCTTTCTACAGAGTTGGACAGAAGAAAATTCATATACATCATTTACATCATGTTATTATTTAGGCACTTTCACCTCTTCAAGTGGACCACGATGTGATGTCATTACACATGTTTGCATTGCCCAACATGCAATGTCATAAAGGTCACCATAACAAAGGAACCCTTAAACAAAAAAAGCATTACCTTGCGGTCCTGTAAGGCACTCCTCGATCACACCTCCATAATCTGGTGACGTCTCACACACACAACTAACTGTGCACATACCATTCAACCATACATATATGGTCCATAGAAGCACAGACTATATTCAAGAATGTTCAGCCAACAGAACATGCTGTTAAAGGCTATGTGTCTACAAGACATTAGCCTAATTAAACAGCAGAGAGAACTGGTTCAACACCACAGGGGGTGTAACACGAAAGACAGTAAAACAAGTCTAAAACACATTATCTCATATTAAATTAAGAGCACTAGACAGGAACAAAGACACAAAGAGACAACTGTGTCTGCTCCATCCACACCCACGGAATTAGCAGCAGATTAGTCATCCAAATAAGGATTAATCACTGACTGGTGAAGCAATCGGGGACCAATTGGGAATTAGGAGGGGGCTGCTACGTCCATGTATTGGTGGTCATTAAGTTCACCAAAGAATCAGTATTACTTGTGCATCTAATGGAAAACTGGACATTTATTATTATCTTAAACTTTATTCACTTATTTTAAAGTCACATTATATTGATCTGTCTGTCACATTAAGAGTGTTACTCACAGGCTTCCTCTTCTCAGCACTGGCCTCTTCAGCAGCCTTCTGGTACCTTTAGACAAACAATAGCAACGTCGTTAAAGTAATTTTATGTGTATTAAGGAAATCTGAAGAAATTAAACCTGACTGAATGGCAAGTGTTCCTGCTTTGATACAACCGTGAAACAATACTGCCCTCTGCTGTACAGCGTCCTACAGTAACATAAAAAGAGTTCAAACGTAACAGAAAAAAAAATTTAGTCAGACTACCAAGATTACAACAACTAAATAAACTCACAACATTACAATTATACAGAGTAGGACTACAGTAGCTTTAAAGTCCTACATGAATAGTTTTCACCATTACATGAAAATACTAATAAACATATTATGAGGTTTCAACATTTACAATAACTTATTACAAAGGCCACTTCATATTATGCATTTATTTTGTCTAATTGCACACCAACACTGACAGCATGCGGTCCTGTGCTTAAAGAGGAACTAGAGGAACAAGATAAACAGGTAGACAGGGATAGAGGTGGAAAAATCTGGTTGGGTTTCACTTCCATTCACTTTTAAATTTCATTATAGTTACATAATTGCATATTCATGACTTTTCCTGACCCAGACAGCCCTAATGTGGAAGAAGACAGAATTTTTTAGTAGCCTTACATTTCATAATGTGAAACCACGGTGCAGTGAACAGTTAGAAATATACTGATGTTACCAATATGTAGATACATTTTCACAAGACGCACTATGAAATAATCTTCTCCAATTTCACCAGTCCATCAGAACAGAACAGACGAGAAATTACTACATTCCTAACACTGGTGTAAAAAGTTTCATTACTAATCCAAATTCTGTTGAATCTTTAAAGCGCTAAAAAATAAAAGCTAAAGTGTTTTGTAATGTGTATTTCAGCTGCAGGCAGCTCTTCGTTTTGAAAGGACTGGTGAATAGTTTGAGAGAGAGTGAAATGGCTAAAGACTGAAGCAGCTAATCCTGTTGGCCAGACTGGAGGAAATTATGTCTGGAGAAGCAGAAGAAGCCACGGATTATCCAAATGTCTCTTCCTTCTCATACTCTGTCCACCTCTAAGTCAATCAAATCCTGGGGCACCTTGTCATGCACTGAGTGTTCACCACACTGTTCCAAAATGCACACCGTGTGTGTGTAGGCTTGAGTGTCTGTCTATGTGTGTTTTGTGTAATAGGTGTGGTCGAACTAGCCTTGTGGATTTTTAAGGCTTGCCGCTGATGTGTTTTATCATAACACAAACATTGAGAGTAAGGGCTCGATCTACTAGGTTTGCCCTGTAATACCTCATTTAGAAACACAATGAATGGGTGAATTGGGAGGGACTGGTTGTGTGTGAACACGGTCTCGTCACTCACTTTGAAAAGCGCTCGGCGATGGCAATGCTTTTGCCACGGGTGCTGACCAGCGAGAGCTCTTTGGCGGTGATACGCAGGGACTGGGACGCCCACTGTCTCCGGCTGAAAGGAGCAGCATCCATCTTCTGACAACTATTGCACTGCGGACAAGGAGCTGGGGGAAAGAAGGGAATAATAAATCTGTGAGGGAGAGAGAAAAACACAAAACGACTCACAAAGAAAGCATGCAAATATAAAAGATGGAAAACAGCTTCAGTATGCAAAAGATGCACCCATGTTTTTACTGTGAGCCTGCAATAGCACTAGCACAGAAATAATGGGAGGTATGGTGGTTCCTCATGCGGCATAGGCCAGATTTGGAATCCTGACACACTGTGGGAGCGTGTAAGCATGTGTTCCCCATGTTGAAAAACGTGCATGAGTACATATGAGAGCACATCCATCTGCTGACCACAGATCAGTAACGGAAGTGGTCACTCACAAAGCATTTGGAGTTTTGAAGGCCAGGCCTCAATTGATACACTTTGCTGTCTACATATGATCAGATCACCCTCATCCTTGGACCAGGGGGTGAAAGCATTTTAAATTCTTGTCATTACTACCATGGCAACCTTCATCTCTATACACTGTACACACCTTCCTCCAACTACAGTCTTAAGTGTAACTAAACCTGCTAATTCCTCAATGCCAAAGTGCCAGGCTGGTTGGTATGGCCATTTGAGTGCATAAACACACAGATCTACAGAACTCTCCTACTTATCTAGTTAAAGGCTTTGGTTAAGGCTGGGCTCTCTTCTGGAGACTCTCCTTTGCCTTGGGATTTTTTTAACTGTAGTAAAATGTTCTGATAACGTATCACAGCTCAGCAGAACACTTACATATTGTGATGTTTCTAAATGACCAAAAACAATCCAACCAGTCAGAGTAAAAGACAAGGCATACTGAAATCATTCATCGCCTCCTCACCTCCCATTCACTGCATCTTTTTTATATAACAATCCAGTGTCCCAGCAAACATAAATAAATAAGAATTCAGTCTCTGAAGTTTGAAGGGCACCTGGCGCTGCCACGGTTTGGAAGGAAACAGGCCCTTTACAGAGGAACACAGCAGCTTTGTGTGTGTGACTGCTGATGGTCGCTGACTTGAATGGCAATCGCCTGCCCCGGGATGCAGGCAGGACTCTGTCTCTGTCGCTACTACAGGCCACTTTGCATCTGCCGAGGATATGAAGGGCAGTACCTTAACAGTGTTAAAACAGTGATAATATCAATTATGTTGACAAGAAAAGAGTAAACGGCATCTCAATTTAGCTGGAAGAAGAGGAATCAGATGCTCAGAAGCCTGATCTTTGCCACTAAAATACTGCACCACTTGTTTATCCAGCTGCCAGCTTCTGTCAAATCTAGTAGTAAATTCTATGGTAATTATTTTTTTTCTTGTCTTCCTTTAATGCGCAAAAAAAAAAAACTGTTTCGATTTTACTGCTTACCAAATATTAAATAAATTGAACAAATAATCTGTCTGGTTTTCACCTTCAATTCTTTCCCCTTATATAGACTACTGTGTCACTACGTCTCCAGGGCAACAGACGTAGAATTAAGAAAAACACCTTCTGGCGGAGGGCAAAGTAGATGTTAAAGGGATGCTGGTATGGTCTGCAGTCACGTACGTGACCAGCATGCAGGCTGAGGCATGCCCCCTGCATCTCCAGCTCTGTAAACACAGCGTAATATCACCTGGGCCATGCCAGCCACCGGATTCTAGGTTAAATGCCTGGAAACAGGTCATGCTGTTTTACTGCTTTGTTTTTCGGCAGGGCCCGGCACCCACTCACAGACACGCACGGGCACAAGCTGCATGCTGATAAGATGCATACCTAGACTGGAAGCAGAGATGCTGGAGACGGGAAACTGGACAAAACAGTGATTCTACTGACTCTGTTTTTCTCTCTCTCTCTCTCTCTCTCTCTCTCTCTCTCTCTCTCACACACACACACACACACACACACACACACACACACACACACAAACACAAACACAAGCTTATTGCATCCAGGAACCACAGGACAATACCATGATTACTGTGGAACTGTTAAGCCAAAGAAAAGTATTATAAAGCCATAGGAAAAAGGTTTCATGAAACACATTACAGTTATTGGAACAATAAAACAAATTACATTTGATAAAAAAAAAAAAACACTATAAAAAGCACAGCTTCATTTTTATTGCGGTTAATGGCCTGGAAGCATGACCGGGTGGCAGCAAAAATGAAATGAAAATGAGCTGGCCTTTCCACGTCATTAAAACATTATGTCACCACAACCACACCTGCACCTTCCCCCTTATCGGAGGTGGACTTTGAATTCTGGAGGGGAGGGGAAGTTCTATTCTCAGAAAGATCCACAGACTGCCACAAACCCAACGTCTGCAGCCCTGTCTGAAACGGTGGCACAGGATCAAAACTGCTCAGACTGATGTAATGCTTTCGGGCACAGATAATAATGGCCCAGAAGCAGCAACCACCAGATGTGGCTGAGTGACCATGTCATTTGTTAATACTGAAAAGGGCCAAAGATGGAAAAGAACTACACAAAGAAGAATTGTCTTGCTGTCATTTACATTGAAGCCAATCATACATTTGCATGTGTTTGTAGAGACTGACAGCTGAATGCTGCCTGTGTAGGAGCCAGTAATAAGAGTGAAAGTGAAGGGATTGTCCTTCTGATTACGGGGCCACTTCCTTAACCGCTAGGCCACCACTGCCCCACATTTTTTGTAATGAGTAATGAGAAACACTCACTCAGTGTGGTTACACTGAAAAATTGATTGAAAAAATATGTTCTTCTAGATTCTTCTCCAATTAACATTCCCAATGTCACTAATTACAAAATTGTAAATAGAGTGATGCAGAAGAAATGAACAGTTGTTTGCACAGACGCGCCCCAGTATTTCTGAATGTATAAGAACACGGCTCCAATAATCATTATTTAAACAATTTTGCTATTAGTTTAAAAATTTGTTATTGGTCACTGTAGCGAGAATCAAAATGAGACTCTTCAATTCAGATATATAATGCTCTACAAACAAATCCTGCTGTGATACAACACACATCTCCTCTTCTATCAAAACCTGTATGTCTATGCGCATTATGTGCATAAATGAAACAATCACCTCATCGCATAAATAATGGTTGTGCCTCAAGCACCATCATTGACTTGCATGTGACACTTCCTTTTATTTCACAAATAGTCAAGCAACCCTACCAAAACCTGCTGAGCAACTACACACAACTCTCAAAAGGTAAATAAATTACGTAATTACTTAATAATTCATCAATATGCTCCTAATCCTTATAATTATAATATGATGATCGGTCAAGACTGGCAATATGCATGCCATGGGATAAAAACATGTGATAGTCTTACAGCAGGTACAATGAGGAAGGATTAGTTCAATTTAAAGCTTTTGGACATGTAAAGTCTGAAACATAAATGCTAGAACATCATACAGGGGCATTCATCAAACATATGTGTGTGTGTGTGTGTGTGTGTGTGTGTGTGTGTGTGTGTGTGTGTGTGTGTGTTGGGGGGGGGGGGGGGGGGTTTAAGCAAACTTTTGATCTAATCAGCTTTTTTAACGTGATGCACCAATGTCAGTGCAGTTACATTTATTCGCAAACCGATAAACCTGCAATTACAAACAACTGCATACATATCTGGAAACAAATGTGTTTTTTCAAAAGGTCGCCAATCAAACATCTCCAGAGTTTATCACCAATCACATCAACTGATGTTCGAGAGTTTGATGTAATGTTAAGAACATTTTGCTACTTTCGCATACTGTCGTTGTCAAAACACAACAATAAAACAACTATCCGCTACGCGTGTCCATCACGGACCCATTTATAATCGCATGTAACCACGCCTGTATGTGCTGGGTGACCAGATTCAAGATTTCGCAATACACTATAAGCAGCAGGTAAACTTGCAGCAGGAATCGGCCACATCACGCCGACTTGCTCGTTTCCTTTTTCCCGAGTGCTGCTGTAATTTTAAACCGTGTTTCGAATCCCGAGTGGAATCTCCATAGAAATGCTGGTATCAACTATTTTTCCCCACACAGTGTCCACAAATGGGCTGATTGTAGGTTGTTGGTTCAGTGAGCTCATATGAAAACCGTATTTAGGCTCCTCGGCTGCATAGTGACACACAACTTTCTTGAAATTGACCAGCTAGGCCTTTGCAAATACGTGACAACTGTGGAGGCTTGTTCAGAGTCCACACGGACCGGTGCTCAATGAAGTGTTGCCAGTGATGACCTTTAGACCAGCGCTGCATAGAAGTGGCGTGGCTATAAAACACGCGTGGACCGTACAGTATCGGTACTCACAAGCACTCATGTGTTTTTGCGCCCATATATACAACCCGACCCTGATGCCCATCTCCGAAATTAATTAAATTCTCAGCATATTTGGGATGGCAGCAGCACGGAAAGCAGGGAAATTGCTGGTTACTGCACAGCGCTAACCGTTTGCCATAAATAACAGCAAATACACTGTGTGCATATTCGTTGTTGTCTGGGAAAGAAATGATAGGAAGTGACCGCGAATTGGCTGCATTTGCGTCCATTGCAGCTAGGCTACTTAGCAGCTGTAGCATAGCAATACTCTGACATTCAGAAGAGGAAAAAAAAGTGTGGTAACAAGACAGCGGAGCACAAAGACCCTTATTATTCTAACCTGGTGGCGCATGCCACCGGCAGATCAGGTGTTCTGAAGATGCCTAATACACCACTCAACTCATGAGGCCACCGCCCGCCAGCGATTAATAAACCGGGTCCGCTGGCTTCAGGTCAAAGGCAAACTAACTTTGCGCTTGATGTTTCAGAGAAAGGGGAAAATAAAACCCCCTGCGGTACGATCGGGATTATCACTGTCGTTCATTTTGAATGAGTGAAACTGCTAGAATTTCCGGTCGGTTCAGTGGCTGTGGTGCAGGTTGTTAGGATCGCTCACCTTTGGTCCTGTGGATGTTTGTCTCCCGCTAACTCGTCTCTGCGACCGCCTGGAACTCTTTTACTGCATGTCCTAAACCGCCTCAGATGGACCTGGCAACACTTCTGATGTCACTCTTCCAGAGAAGCCCGGCGTCACCCGATACTCCTTGTTCGTGCGTACGGATGTGTGCCTCCTGTGCACTGCGAGGGGGCGGAGCCTAAAAGAAAGGTGACATGGGAGAGGAAGAAGCCAGACATGTGACTGGCTATGCCAGCGACCTCAGGCATTGCGTTTCACCTGCCAGGTGTCTCGTGTGTGAGCGGGCTTATGTACATTCACAGGGACAGGGGCACTTCCTGTCTGTCCTTATCATGTCCACAGAACAATCTTCTAAGATGAAATCAATAAAAAGGCAGACTTTAACAACTTTAAACTAAACAACAGAAGGAAAAATGGAGGAGGTCTAGTAAAGAGAGGATGGAAGTGGAAATGAAACAGGTGGCTGTGGGGATACGGCCAGCGGCTCGTATGTCTCCTGATTTCCCAGAAATGGGACCTGAGCATCCAGAGACACCAAAACTTCCCCTGGGACAGAAAGACAAAGGGGACACACACACACACACACACACACACACACACACACAGTGACCAAAAACAACTATTCATTAGCTCCTACATGCTCTTGCACACATGACCGAAACTCTGGGTGAAGGAATTTCAATATTTATCATCAATATTACACAGGAACTTCAACATATTCTAGTACATCAGCGAGTGGCCACTGCTGATCCTGGAGGTTACCTGTACGTACCATGTACCACGCTGAACACGATGGTCAGTTTGTCCAGTAGCTTTCTCTCTTAGGTTTACACTTCACCGAATGTCACGAGTTATGCAATAAACACAACGGTGACTGGTGATCTCGACCAGGGACAAGTGACCGACAAAAAGGTGCCAGGTCACCTGCAAAACCAGTGAGGCAGGTCTGTCACGCCTTTTCCCCCCCAGCATGAGTTTTTCATTTATTTAATGTCCTCATTGCAGGGTGATCATTTGTAGAGCTACGTTCTGATTATTAAGTACATGACTTTAGACTGTTTCTGTCCTGCCTCCAACGCATCCAAGGGGATAAATCTAGCTGGAGGTTTAACATGTTAAACACGTTCAATGCTGCGGAAGAAGATTACTTTCGCTGTTCGATACACAAATCAACTTTATTTAGTATAGATGATGATGAAAAAACAAGGTCAATAAGACCTTTGCGTTATTTTGCCACTTTCCTACGCCGGACACAGTGCATTAGGGCAGCGTAAGGAGTCAAATGGACTTTTTGTCACCTCAGCACAGGGGAGTCAGGACGAATTCAGCCAAATCGCGCAAACCTCGACTGTTCGCGTTCAAAAGCAACGCGTCGAAACCAGCGAATAAAATGTCCTGGTTCCTCCACCTGTCACACACACCAGGACGTAAATAAGAAAACTATTAAATCGCTGCTGCCCGGACGTGCCAGTAAACGTGCCCAACGCTCGAACGAATGAATTTGTCGCAGACTTACTGGAGCAGACGGGGCGTGAACGTGTCCGCCAGGCGGGTCTTGGGACACTTTTTTTTTTTGTAAACTACTGAGCGCCGGAGAAGGAAAAGTCGCCGAAGTAAAAAACCTGAAATGTTACTTGCCACACAGTCGCCTGGCTGACAACTCTGGTTTTAACTCCCCGTGTTGCGGTGCAAGAGTTTCATGTTGTGTGTGTGTGTGTGTGTGTGTGTGTGTGTGTGTGAGTGTGTGTGTTTTTTTTCCCCCAAAATGCCCCTCCCGTGCCAAGCTGTAGGCGCATCGCCTGAGAAAAGACGACAATCCGGACAGGTGATGCCATCAGTCTGCTCTGTGGGCGACGTAACAGGGCCGCTGTCGCCCCCTGGTGTTGGAGGAAAACACCGCAGGCGAGTCCATCACGTGTCAGAATCAGAGCAGAAGAAAACCTACAACCATGTGCAAGGATGTGCATAAGTGTTATTTGTACAAGTTGTAGAACATGTTTATACTGTTTATAAGTATATATACAAGTATATATACTGAATATAAATAAAAAAAATAAAGTGAAGTGATTGTCACATGTGATACACAGCAGCACAGCACACAGTGCGCACAGTGAAATTTGTCCTCTGCATTTAACCCATCACCCTGAGTGAGCAGTGGGCAGCCATGACAGGCGACCGGGGTTTGATTCAAACCAGCAAACCATGCAGTACAATATAATAGACAATGCAATACAATATAATAGACAAAAAAATCTAAATCTTATAAACGTGTGTTGATTACGCCGGAATTATGACTGCAGAGCTGGCACTATACTGAAAGTGAAAGTGAAGTGATTGTCATTGTGAAACACTGTGGCACAGCACACAGTGTCACAATGAAATGTGCCCTCCGCTTTTAACCATCACCCTTGGTGAGCAGTGGGCAGCAGTGTGTGGGGACGGTGCTTTGCTCAGTGGCACCTTGGCGGATCGATCCGACAACCTTCTGATTAAGGCCACCGCTAGGCCACAACTGCCTCTGGTGGCAGAAATAAAACGAAAAACTAGCAGCAACATTGAAAGTCTCACGGGCGCGTATGAAAAAGAGTGAGATGCAAGGTGTATATTAGAAAAGGGTACGTTGTCAAATGACACCACCCTGGTTGGGCTGATCACTGACGATGACGACACCACCTACAGAGATGAGGTCCAGCGTCTGACAGAATGGTGTGACTACAACAACCTAACCCTCAACACCAGGAAAACCAAGGAAGTGGTCATGGACTTCCGTAAGTCCAAAGCTGATCCCCCTCCCCTCTCCATAAAAGGTGATTATGAGGCGAGAGTGTCCTCCTCCAGCTTCTACCCATGAGCAGTCAGAACTGTCAATGTGTGAGTGTGTGTGTGTGTGTGCAGATTTCTTCCGTACAGTCATCTCACTGCTGCTATTGACTATGTCCCTGTGCAATATCCTGGTAATGTGCAATTACCAATTTACCCAATAGTTTCACTTATTTTACTGACCAGATCCCTTCCCCCATTATTTATTATAATTATGATGCCCTTGCATATATAACCCCCTCCCCCATGTCTCTTTAACTATATACTGTGTTTTTTTGTTTGTTTTTTTATTATCTTGTTTTCTTGCATCTTTGTGGTCTTGGCAGCTAATTTCATTGACCAGGCACAATGACAATAAAAAGTGGTTTATTTTTGTTGGAAATTAGGAACGTTTCGTTTGAACGATGATTTGCGCCACCTAGTGTTTCTATTTGGGATCTGCCTGTCCTTTTAGGGAAGTACTGTTCCACCATCACCAGTCGAGCTAGTTTTAATTAAGTGGAATAGGACACTATTGGTCTGACTGGTCATAAGATGGTCATAAGATGTTCCCAGTCTTGACTAGGACTAGAACAAATATTACTTTCATCTCATTTCAAACTGAATTTGTGTGTAGTTGTTTAGAACAGACTGATCATTTAAATTAAGACAAAACATTATTGCTTTGAAAAATGAAATATTTATTTTGTTCAGCGCAAAAAAACTAAAAATATTTTAAATAAACATAAAATTCCCATTTTTATTCACTAACCACCAAAATGAGAAAAGCTACAGGACATTTCAGTTAAAAATAAAACAAATAGTGTAACAATCTGCTAAAATTGTTGTTCTGCCTGACACATTGCACTAATATATGTTGCGTGTTATTCTAAATCATATTGTCTGAATGTTTTGCTAAACGAATAATTCACAGTGCATTATAGTCAACAGATGGCCTATCCATCCAGCTCTAATTGAAACATTCATTATATTTTCTGCTACATTTACACCTTCTACATATTTAACCAGTACACAATAAAAAAAAAACTTGCACAGGCTGCCTGAACAACAATCAGATTGAAAAAAGAATGCGCATAGACTGTTCCAATAACGGCCAGTTAAATTTCAAGTTTGTTTTACTCCCAATGTAAACAACAGTAAGCAATGCTCTACATTTTTAATACTATAGTAAACCTCACATTTTTGTTAAGTTGTGTTCTTTAATAAATATGTTTTTGACATTTGACAATGTGTGAACCAGAAGACCCAGGTTCAAATCCCACTTACTACTATTGTGTCCCTGAGCAAGACACTTAACCCTAAGTTGCTCCAGGGAGGGACTGTCCCTCTAACTACTGATTGTAAGTCGCTCTGGATAAGGGCGTCTGATAAATGCTGTAAATATCCTATGCCTTTTCCTAGACTTTATTATACTTTATGGTGTTAGATATAAAATATAATCAAAATACTGACATTAAATACACGTTGTGGGATGTCTGACCAAAAGACAAGCTCTCCCTGGGGTTCATTTAATTCCATCTTTCAATGGGTCTTCCTCATCTGGCATGGAAATTTTGATGGTTTTTCCAGCCATCCAGTTAGATTTATGTTGGAATCCTAATCCGATAGAAGAAACAAATACAATAAGTTAGCAATTCATTAATTCATTACATACAGATAGAAGATACTAACCTAATTTAAAGGCAGCAAGAATGGAAATCAGCGAAATTAGTCCAATGAGACCAAAAATAAAGGTCCTAGGTGATGAAGAAAAAGAAAGTTCAAATGAAATATAATATTTACGGATGGAGAAAATAAATCTTGTTTAATTTAAAACAGCAGTTGTGGTCATACCCTCATTGTGGACAAGAATGTCATGGACATTTGGGGTTTTTAGTGATTTCAGCAACTACATTTCAGGGGTTTAATGATTGTCCAGCCTTATATATCAATATATCAATCAAAAAAATAATTTGAAGCACTCTTGGAGGCATTTCTAAATGACTAGTTGAAGTGAAACTTGGTAACATGCACCAAAATTAATATTTGGTTGAATGACTATATTTGAGCCTGTGTGAGTTTAGAAAATAATTAAATATATATGTTGTACAATAATTTTAACCAACAAAATTCTTTTTAGGAAAGTCCAAAATTACATTAATGTCCCCCATTATTGTAGTCCTAGTATTTTTTTCACAGTTTATTAACATTATCTACATGGTAAATTAGATTTGAACTTACATATTAATGGCTTTATGTTGCATTTCATTTGTATGCAAAGCTATAGTTGGAGATGTAGTCAGGATCTTCATTGGCGTCGACCACTCTGTTTCCGTCACTAAGCAAAAGAAGATACATTCAGAAGGCATGTCTAGCATGTCTAAATATGACTGGCAAGTTAGGACAAGCGTGACATTTTCTCTTGTCAAAACACGCCTTAGGAACATCCACAACGCACCCTCTCATTATATAAATCTTTTCACTGAGCAGCCAAAAGTCACTGATGTTTGAGCTAATGTCACATCAAGTGTGTCTTCTGTAAAAAATAAACACAAACAAACTGGAATGGACTACAGGACTATGCCATAGAGCAGCATTAAACTTTTTTTATTATTACTTTTATCATTATCTATACATGTACCTCTTTGGCACTGATCACCAGACTTGACATAGCCATCCTCACATTCACACCGGGTGTCTGAGAACTGTGTGCAGCTCACTCCAACTTTCATTCCCTCACCTATGAAGGGTGAACACAAACAAACCGTTAATTTGATTGCTATTTGGTGTTACACAAGCACAGGCTTGTGCGCTGCTTCTAATCAAAGTTACAACAGTTTACCTGAACACTGAGAGCACTTTTTACAGCGGCACCCCGAATATCTCATGTGACTGATGACAGAGCAATTTTTCACTATAAACTGTCCTGCAAAGGACACATTAAGAAAGTAGCATGTAAAAAACAAATATGAGTTTTCGTAAGATCGTAATGCACAATCGCACAACTTACCAGAGCCGCAGAAAGAGCAACAAATCCCATTAACTTGAAACTGCGTGTCCCGAGGACAGGGGATTATTTGATTGTGAGCACCTAACAGTGCCGCAACCAAAACCATCCAACGCATAAGAAACACCATGTTTCCAGAGCACATTATTGCACACGTTTGAGTCACATTGTAGAAGGGGCTGCGGCTTTAAATGCTTCAAATTAAACTGGTCATCCCACAACCTCCAACAATGATTCAGTAGTGTGGGGGTTGGACCAAGAGATGGTAGTGAGCCAAAAGTTGTTCGTCATATAACCGGAAACCTCATTTATACTGGCTTTGTGTATGAGGGCTTAATCTGGACTGTTTTAGATAGCACTACTGTATCCATAGTAACCAGGTGAACACGTGGCCATTGCCAAGTTTCCCTCATGATTAAGAATAGCACCAGTTTTGAGAGAGAGAGATTAAGCCATAGTTACAGCTAACAAAATATTCTATATATTCTTTATTCCAACATGTTGCAGCATTCAAGTCAGTGATGTACAGCTCGAGGACCAGAAAGGTGTATGACACAGAATTTAAAGGTTTTAATTTGGCCTCTAGATTCCTCAGAGTTGCTGCTTGGTGCCATATATCACAGGACATCTTTGGAGGTTTTATGTGTGATTCATTAAACTTGTGCCAATCCGTGCATAAGCACATGTGCGTTTTGCTAAATCCTGCGTCTTTAACACCCTGAAACCAGTGTAATTTACAAGCCTGTGCCCCGCCGTAAAATATTGGAAGGTGTCAAAGAGCCTCTGAAGTGGAATTCAACATAATCACAACCAAGGTTTTTCCTAATATTACTATTGCACAGAAAGCAAAAAAATTATCCAGGTAGAGAGGAATAAGAAGCTTAAAATAGAAATAAAAGGGGGTGACAAATCGCTTGTATCAATATGCAGCTGGTCCCAAGCAGAAACCAGTGCAGTTCTTTTATGTGATTACAGAGCAAGATCTGACATGGCTGAATATGACTACTGTCATTGCTCTTATTTAAGTAGGCGTCTGACGTGGTTAAACTTTCGATGATACATCAATGAATTACGTAATGAATCATCAGTTAGGTCAATCTATTTAGCCAAATTCCAAATGTGTTCAGGCCAGCCCTGGCAGGTGAATTATGGTTTGTCCTATGAAATCTGGCCTTTGTATGAGTTCCTTGAAGAAAGCTTACCGCCGTCATGTGTGTTTTTAGGAACATCCTGATCCAGATGACGGTAACCTTAATTTAACGGCAAACAAAACTACACGGCACCCAAAGTCCCAACAAACTTTTTTTGTTACGTTGTCTTAAAAAGAAACCATTTAGATAGATATTGCACGCAGAATGTAAATGCAGTTAATCAAATGATGTGGTGGTAGTAGCCTAGTGGGTAACACACTCGCCTATGAAACAGAACACCCAGGTTCAAACCCTATTTACTACCATTGTGTCCCTGAGCAAGACACTTAACCCTGAGTGTCTCCAGGGGGGGGACTGTCCCTGTAACTACTGATTGTAAGTCGCTCTGGATAAGGGGGTTTGATAAATGCTGTAAATATAAACATATTTTCCTAAGATAACACAAAAAACCACGTGGATCAGTACACAAAAACCAGACCGAGCAAACCACTGTGTTTGAAACGTAATGGACGTTCGGTTTTACGAGACGGCTTCGATCCCCGACCCAAAATGGAGTGCGCGGCGTCGAATTTCCCGTTCCACCGACATGGCAGCGTCTCCGCTCTTCCCGATCACGTGGCAGCGCGCGCACCGGGGAGCGCTTCCGGTGGCGTTTCCTGTGTTTGTAAACTGAGGGGAGGCTGCGACTCGACGGTGGACAAAAAAAAACAAAACAAATCAACAATAACACCACAGCGACCGATTCGGAAAGGTACGGCGGTCGAAACCAACCGTGTCCGTCCGTGCGCGGCTGCGTGGGAGCGTTATTGCCAGGCGCGGCCGTGGATTGTGCCTTTTTTTTCGGGGAGACGGGGCTCCGTTTCGACTCCTACTCGAGGGTAGGGGAGGGGGGCTACGCAGCGGCCAGCGCCGAGTTCGTCGCGTAATCTCGGTCGGCGGCGTCGAGGCTCCGGGCCGCGACGTCAACACCCGCCTTCGGGCAGCCGCACCGCCGCGCCTGTGCGTCGACGTACTCGCGCTTTTGCCCGGGGCCCGCTAGCAAATGTTGGGCTTGCGTCTCTCGGGGCGCTCGAGTGGGCTAGTTAGCCAAGCTAGGTCCGCTAGCTAGAAGCTAACCGACGGAAGCTAGCGGCGGACGCTGCTAAACGCCGCCTCGACTTTCCCTGGCGTGAATTTGAAAGGTTGGTGTGAAGTCGGACGCCTGTTGGGGTTTTTTTTATTTAGGCTCCGGGTTACAGTAGTTGGTGTGCTGGGGGCTTTTCTCCGGTCCCCTTTTGTTTCGTCGCGTTTTATGGTGAAACGTGGGTGTTCCGCTGTCATCCAGGCGGTCGCCAGCCCTGCACGATCTGCACGAATAAACCGGTGTGGGGTCGAAATGTTTATCGCGTTAATGGCGAGTTGCAGGCACGACTGTCGTGTTGTGTTGTTAGGTTGGTGCTAGCTCACGCCGCCGGGACCAGTTGTTCTTGACCGCGACGTGAGTCATTTTTTCCCCCGTTTTGTGGCGGTCAGCGCAGACTGATGGAACACGTTTACATACCGAGGCAAGGGCAGGATAAAGCACATAATGCCAATTCTCTTACATTTGTTGTTCGTTACCGAAATATTTGACGTGTGGGGGATTTTTATTTATTTATTAAATAAATAAATAGAAAGGAAATCAAAATGTACACATTAAATCTAAACTATTATACTGAGTTTCCAAACAAGTTCCTTCATATATTTTTATAAGCGAGTAACATTTATGTGTAATTGCAGGCAAATGTTATATTTAAATGCCCACGATGAGACCACTGTAAAACCTCCACAACTCACTTTCATTTTCTTCTTCTTTTTACATTCTTCAAGGACTTGAATGCCTGATGATCGAAGTGGGTGTGGCCTTTTGTCCAACAATCCACCCTGAGTGACCACTCCTTCAACCACCTTGTCCCCACCCCTTTCCCCACCCTTCCACACCCTGTTCCCACGGCAATGTCGCATCTGCCCAGCAGCTCAGTCCGTGACCATATGAAATGGGTCTGTCCTCACTGCACACGCTATTAATATATTGTTGCTTTCATATGTGCACTAATTTATTACTGCCTCTGTGGAAAAATGGCTTTAAATTGTTTGTTTTTGAAATATTGTACTCTTCATAGGCGGGGTTGCTTGGCTGTGAGGCAGTCCTTTCCAGCATGGCTTTAATGCAGGCCAGTTCTATGGCTGCACCGAAGAAGATGATGTCACCGCTGGCACCTACTCCTACTCACGGCCCTGGTCAACGGGACATTCCTGACCGTGGGCCCCAGGGCCACATGGTCCTGCCGACCGGCATGAGCTGTCCTCCACTGGTTAGGAGAGGGTTGGGGTCTGGGGAAGATGTAGATGCTTGTTTATAAAATGTCATCTTTTCAGGGGATAAGATCAGGAATCATTATTCTTTAGCTTAGTAGAGGACCATATCAAAGTAAAGTCAAATGCTTTCATCTATTTCCCACTGCAAAATGTCAGAGAAGGCATAGGAGAAACAGTTTTTCTTGCAACTGTATTCCAAATGTTTACCATACAAATTGTCGGTATGCTTCAAGAATAATTCTGATGCAGACCTCAGAGTTGGATAAGACTAGCTGATTTGCTTAAGGAACATGTTTGTCATCCCCAATACAAACCTTTGCTCGGCTTGTAGACCTTTCAGCATCCATATTCAAAACAGGAAAAGGCAGTAATTCAAATTTTATTTGTCACGTACACAGTCATACACGGTATGAAATGCAGTGAAATGGTCTTTGCGACTGCTGTAGACCTCAAGTATTCGAGTGGAACCAATATGCAAATATTGCAAACATAACCAAATATTACAATTTTATGTTTTTAGACATAAAATATGTGTAACAGGTATGGTGACGGTGTGCAAATGTGTAAAGTGCAAATCTGTGCACGATTCAATGGATTTATCATATTTAATAATGAAGATAACATTTAATGAGCTTTATGTATAAAATGGCTGGTGTTTCCGTTTTCAGTTGTAATTGTATGTGCTATTTCTTAAGGTTCACTTTTCTGCTATGCTCAGGAAGAGGGACGGAGACTTAATTATCTGTTTGCGCTTGCTCCACAGCTCCTGCGGAAAGACGGAGAATTCCAAGCTCCTCGGCTTTTGGACGAAAAGGAAATGAGAGCCAATGAGGATATGCAGCTGAAAAAGAAGAACAGGAAGTCAGGAACTCCCTGTAAAGTCAGAGAGCAAGATGGCAGGGGTGGGAAGGTTAGTTTTTCCTTTAGTTTTAATCTGTTTTTTTTTTTTGTTTTTTTCCTGAATATGATATTTAGAAGATCATGCCCATGTCTGTTGAGTTTTTTTTTTGTAGGTGTTTACTTGTGTGTGTCTGTGTGTTTGTCTGTCTCTGCCTGCTTTCAAGACTGAGTGCATGCCTCTGTGTGAGTTGGGGGATGGGGTGGTTAGGGCATGGGGAAGGGGGGTGGGGTTGTTTGAAAAGGAAGAGGGAGGGGAAGGACGGAAGCACAATAACAGTTATTGTGTGTTTTTAGAAGGAGCACTAGCTCGTGGGGATGGGAGAGCCCAGTGTTTAAGTTAACAAAATGTTTGTCTCAAAAGATGTATGAAAAAGAAACACCACAATTACCTTTTATTTTACTACATGCAATGACATGCATTTTTTAAAATACATGTCATTTTGAGTAATACTGAAAATGTTGGAATTTATTATACGTGTTTGATTAATATATCTGTATATTGCTGGTTATGCATTCTCATTTGTTACCATAAACATAGGTGGTGGTGGTGGATGAGAACGGGAACTGTCCTCTGTCCAAAGTACAGAAGAATTTTATCTGCGACCACTGTTACGGTGCTTTCAGAAGTGGCTACCACCTGAAAAGACACATCCTCATCCACACTGGTACGTCTTTCACCGTCTGTTTATCAGTCAATGCTTTTTTATATTTTCCTGGGACTGAACTTTAACATTTTATGCTAGGAGAAAAGCCGTTTGCATGTGCCATATGTGACATGAGGTTCATCCAGCGTTACCACCTAGAGCGACACAGCCTCACTCATACAGGTATGAGTCCTTTGATAGACCTCATCAGCCAGAACAAAGTCAATAATGAGATGTCTTCAAATGAGGTCCTTTTACAAAAGGCAGTTGTTAAGTCAAATTTCAGCGATTTATCTGGTGTTTATTCTGAATGCAGATCACAATGCACAGACTGGAATAAATAAAATAAGAGGGAATAATGATGAACACTGGCATTAAGCAACAAAAAAAAAAACTTATCGATTATGCATCATGAGACAGAGGTGTCTTGTGAAATTTCAGTTCTAACTGAAATTCCAGATTGATGAGATCGAAATTGACATTTTGCCCCTGTGGAAAGACCACACCCCCATGGTTAGAAATAAGACCTTCAATGCCTTGGTTGCATGTATGCACCTTTTTTTTTTTTTTTAAGCCTCTTTTGCTTCAGACTTTAACTTTCACTTGCAATTATTCCACGAAAATAGTAGTTGATTATTATTGTTGAAGTGTAGTATAAATTGCTGGGTAATCTTTTAAAGTTTATTTAATATTCTTTTTTTGTTGTGGTTTGCTGGCATTATGGCATTTAGCATGCGCTCTTATCCAAAGCACCTTAGAATCAGAAGTTGCAGGGACAGTACTTGTGTTACTCAGACACAACTGTAGTAAATGGGATTTGAGCTGGTGACTTTGTTGTCCATTTCCATTGTTCCTACACAGAAACACTGAAAGCCTAAACTAAAAGTTTATTCAATTCAGATGAGAAATGAGTCCACATGATAAAAGAATTCTGCTGTTTTTCTGAATTAACAAGATTTTTTTTTTTCCATCTGAAAAAACAAGTGTAGTTTTCAGGACTAACAATTAATTCAGTTTACTTTTGGTTTGACACTGGGAGAGATCACCTACCCTTGGTCATGCTGAGGTCATGCTGAGTTTTTTTTCCCCAACATTAATTCAGAAAAATCTGCAGATTTTTTTTCCTCACTTGGATTCATTACGCTTCCATTATTTAAAGGCATTTAAAGTAAACTACATTTTAAATTCTAATTACTGCTGTTGTTATGTTTTTACCAACCTTTGTGTCTGTATAGATTGTTATTGTTACTGCTTAATGGAATAATGGTGGCTGTGGGATGAGCTGTGTTGACTAGGCTCCTCATTAGTATTTGAAATCTAGCCCCTTCGTAATTCCATGTACTCTAAGATGCAGTACAGCTATTGCCGGATCTCTGGGCCTTTTCTCTACTTTCTCTTTGTACTAAGACATTTGCAACCAAGGTACTGAAGTGTGTGTGTGTGTGTGTTTCACCCAACGTTGAGAAGCATTGTGCTGTTTTTAAGATATTGCCAAAAACAAAACAGCCTGGGGCAATTTGTTGTGTTTTCCATTTAATTTTGCTTCTGAAATTTCTGCAGAAATTTCAGATGCATCGTAAATGGCACAGAGCCTAGAGTTATACTCTGTAAGATTTACACACACACCTTAGTTTTGGGTGGTATTTAATGCTTTTCTCTAAGGTAGATTTTCTGTAAGTCGTCTTTACACTATAATAATATGTGATTTAACATTCTGGCCCTTGTCTTTCCCCACAAATAAATGTGGTGGAGCCACCTTTTGCTGAATACGTTTGCTCAGATTGTAAAATAATGTTGAGTTCCAAATTTGTCATGTGCAGATATTAATACCTTGTACTGGAAATGATGTGCTGAATCTCATCCACATAGCCCAAACTTGTCAAACCTATTGATTCTCAAGCACAAGGTGGCTTTGCCGTGTGTTGTGTCGAGTATTTGTGCAAAAGTGCAGTTTTGAATGTATTATTATTCCTCAGCTAAACAAGGGTACTTAAATTTTTAGTTTACAGAATAGGACTCAGTGAAATGATATTTGGGGTATTAACATTGCTTTATATACTTTTAACGCTACATATTATTATATCTGACTATTTTATGGATTACAACTTTTCCTTTCCTTGCGCCCTTATGGAGTTCATGTCTAGCCACCATTTAACGCACTGTACGTCATTCATAACTTTCATTCTGTTTTCTGCTCTGTGTAGACCCTCACTAAAGCTGGTACTCTGTATTTAGGGGTGAAGCCATATGCTTGCTCCATGTGTGACATGAGGTTTTTTCAGCGTTACCACTTGCAGAGACACAGCCTCACTCACACGGGTATGTGTCCTTCTGTTGTATGGCTCATACTACATTTCTTTCTTAGTCAATGTTCACAATAAAATGTGCTAACCGCACATCTTGATATTTATACTCATCGGCTACTGTATTCGATAAAAACTACCTTGTAACTGAATTCTTTTTGCGTTAAACATTCTGTACCTCACTGTATGGTTGAAAGTGATTCTAAATGTAATGCACTGCAGCCCAGCACACAGTGCACACAATGAAATGTGTCCTCTGCATTTAACCCATCACCCTTGGTGAGCATTGGCATTCAGCCATGAAATGCGTCTACGGAAGGTAGTTTGCTCAGAGACACCTTGGCGGTTCGGGATTTAACAAAAACGAACCCCAGCTTCTGCGGCACTCTATTTTCAAGGTGCTGTTTAACACTATGCACATTGAGGAAGCTCACTAATGTCACACCAAGTATGCCTTTAGGAATTATAGAAATAGTCAGGTACTAACAAAAAAGGATGGCTTTCCAGTTATCTGTATCTTGGAGGGAATGAAATAAATACACACACAGCCCATTTTGTTGATGTGTAATTATTTCTTTCACCCAGAGGATGAGCTTAATGGGGGAACTTGTGAATGTGCCACTTCCATCTCAGCCAAAAACCTAATCCCTTAGCAATCTTCAGTAAAACAAAATCTACATCAAATCAAATGTACTATAATGCTTCTGGCCATGTCTGCAAGTGTCTGACTCTGTTAATTTTGGAAAAGGTGTGTGTCTACACAGACAGAAACTAGCTTGGTAGGGAAATCTGAAATTTAGCATTCCCCATAGTGAGCATGTGAGTTTAATCACCCGCCTTGCAGTCTGTCCAGTGGTTAGAGTAACCGGCTCCTGTCATGGTCATGTCATCTCTTTTGTGGGGTCGTGTAGCTAATACTTGTGCTCTGTGCATTTAGGGGTGAAACCGTATGCATGCACGATGTGCGACATGCGTTTTTTTCAGCGCTACCACCTTCAGAGGCACAGTCTGATTCATACGGGTACGAGTCTCCCTCACATTACCCTTTACGCCGTCGCAGCAGGCTGCACAGATGCTATGCTTTTTATTGAGCGCTTTTTTTTTTCTTTTTTCCTGCCACACAATTCATATTTTTCCTTTCCCTTTTCCCCGTCACTTGATTATTGAATGTTGACAAGTGGCCTTCCTTGTTCTTTCCTAATCTCATTCGTTTCTGTGCTTTTGCAGAAAGAAAAATCTGTCAGGTTCTGTGTCTAACGTTCATCATGCGCTAACTGACAGGTTACTTGTCTGCAGCATGGCAGCAGCTCACGCTTCAGCCACTGGTCTGTGCCTTCATCACATGCCACCACCCCGCCGCCGGAAACAAATAACCGGCATCTTAAATGTCCGATCAGTCGCGCCTGCGCTCGCTCCAAAATATCTAAAATTTTACAGAGTATAGCTTCACTTCTGCCTGTGTTCATTGTGTCAGGCACTCATCACATGGCATGCTTTTTTTTTTTTTTTTTAATGGCAGGCGTCTGCTTCACCACTCTGTTGGTGTTTTTTTTGTCCTGCATTTGTTCATGTATGAACTGTGGTACAAAGTATTGCTGTTTTTGCAGGCCTCTGCTGTTAGCTAACGTGATGATGCTCTGTGCATTTAGGGGTGAAGCCCTACGCTTGTACCATGTGTGACAGGCGATTTTTCCAACGTTACCACCTGCAGAGACACAGCCTCACTCATACGGGTATGAGTCTTCCTGCCTTACCCCACGCACTGCTGCAGCAGGCTACACAGGCACAACACTAAAGCTCCACTTTTTTTTTTTTTTTTTTTTTTTTTTTTTTTTTTTAAAAGAAAATTTTATGCAAGTGTGTCTGCTGTCACACACTTGCATAATTTCTTTCTGGGCTAAATTGCCTGACCCTGCTTTTAACTATTAGAACCAACTTGCCAAACCATTTGCAGGATGACAAATGGCCAAGGTCCTTCTGGCAAGGTCCATATGTCCATAAGTAAATCCAGTCTGAAGTTTTGATAGGGACAAGTTGGCAACCCCTGTGTTCTGCCAAATTAAAGGTAAACCGTATGACTGCAACAAACTCGAGTTTGGATTTGGTGACCTGATTGAAATGGGCACATTGTGGCATTTGAGGATATGCTGATTTGCCAGTTATTCGGCTAAGCTAATATTTTGGTGCTCTGTGCATTTAGGGGTGAAGCCCTACGCTTGTGCCATGTGTGATATGAGGTTTTTTCACCGTTACCATCTGCAGAGACACAGCCTCACTCACACGGGTATGAGCACACTCCTCCTACCCTCGCATTCAAAACTTCTTGCACATGATCATGTGTTCTGTGTGAACTGGGTTAGGTCTTCTTGATTTCGTGGAGTAGTTTCATATGGACATGGTGCGGGTGACAGGTTGTCTTCCTGAAAAGCTGGAGTTTGATTGGACAGTACTTTAATACAGATATTATATTGATTTGCTGTGATTTTTTTTTTTTTCGTGCTAGAGTTTATGTAGCTTGGAATGGTAAGTCATTGTATTAGGAAGTTTAAATTAGTCTGCCCAGTTAAGTGTTTTTTGAAAGGCGTTCTGGAGCCCTTTAAACAGAATGCTGAAGCATTTCAAACACCATGTGAAATGTTTTTTGAATTCTGGATTTTCTTAAACCAAATATCGGGGTAGGAAATATTCATGAGTAAACTTTTAAAGGAATACTTGCGTGCATGTCCAAATCTTCACTGTTGTTACCAAATCATGTGATTTATCAGTGATTTAATACTTTACGTGCTCTCCTTTATTGTGTCTGAACTGTTGGTTTAGGTGTAGAAGCAACATTTGTCAGTAAAAATTTGCTATTCAAATTCAGAAAAATGTAATAATTTTGAATTCTGTATTCACATTATGCATGTTGTTATGAAAGTAATTTTAAGTATCCTTTTATGCTATTATTTATTTTAATATTGTAGTCTAGCCAGGTTTTCTTTCACTTTTATGTTACCAGGTCCATGGTTTATTATAGATTCACAAATGTTGGGAAATTCATGTGTATTTCCAACATTGTTTGTATGGCCTTGAAATGGTGAAAAATGCAGGGATGTTCAGTCTGTGTAGCTGACATATTGGTGCTCTGTGCATTTAGGAGTGAAGCCATACGCTTGCACCATGTGTGACATGAGGTTTTTTCACCGTTACCATCTGCAGAGACACAGCCTCACTCATACTGGTATGTGTCTTCTCAACTTAACCCTCTCACTGATGATTGGCTGTACCTTTATTGTTTCCAGTCCTCCCATAAACAATTTTACTCTGATACAGTATGTAACATCATTATCGCATGCTCATTCTAAATTGTCTTATGCATATTATCCCACAAGTCATGATTTACGTATTACTATAACTATAGTCTGTGTAAATTAAAAGCGTAACTGCAGGTAAATAATTTTTGCAGATTTATGTGTCCCTACTTTTTTTCTTTCTTTTATTAATTACTACTACCCAGCCATGCTAATGGAGTTAGTTTTATGTTTCATAGTTCTGGATTGATCCCTTCTAGCTTCTATCCCTTCAGAACTGTAGAACTGCAGTTGTATTAAGATAGATCAGTATGGGTGTACTGTAAGTGTTAAATAGATAAATAGACATTTTCACCTAGCCTTCTTTGCTTCATAGCCAATATTTTCTAGTCACTGATTTGATTAATTTCACCCCCCCTCAATCCTGCCTCTGGAGCAACACCTGCAGGACACTGCTTTACCACCTTCATTTATTTGTACATCAAAATATGATGAACACTGATTCTGTTAGCTGCAGAAATATGTATAATTTTAAATGTAAAATTGAATTAAATTTTTTTTCCACAATATCACAATGTTCAGCTATTTGATGTTTAGCCAAATCTGACACGTTGTGTCATATTTGTTATTTGCTATGAATTAAAAAAAAAAAAGGCTGGGTGAAAAATCATAAGTGTGTTTATCATAAGGTTGTTTGTCATAGTTTTTATAGATTGTGAACATTAGTCAATAGTTTGTTTAGCTGCAAATGCGGTATAGAATCTTTCTGGATACGCCACCACTACACCCTCCCCCCTTCTTAGACTATTAGCTATTGTTTTTCATGGTGACCCATGATACGTTTTTGAAAGTAGTTTGTTCAGACAGCAATTACGTTTAATTATAATGCAGTCTAAGTTAAAAATCCAGCTTAAAGCTACATGGATGTAGTTATTACTGAATTATTCATTTTATTGGTTACAAAGTTACATACAAAGTTACATTGAACAGGACAATATAGTAGTTTATACTGATATATGTTCAAGAAGTATATATGCTTATTTTGCTCCAGCTTCTGTCTATATACTGCAGGGTTTTTAGATCTGACACTGTGGTCCATATTTAGGCCTAGTTTAACGCAATGTGAGTTTAAAGTAGTGTGTGCCATTGAGCCCTATGAAGTAGTTGCAGTGGTGTTGTGTAAAGGAGAGTAGTTTTGAACTTTAATGCACTGGTATTGTTTGCATTCAGGGGTGAAGCCCTACGCTTGCACCATGTGCGATATGAGGTTTTTCCAACGTTACCACCTGCAGAGACACAGCCTCACCCATACGGGTATGAGCACTCTCACTGAATGTGTTACAGATTACAAGAGAACATCAGTCGTAGCAAACTCGAGTTTGGAATTTTATGCTAATTCAATTGGAAATCTTTTTAGGCTACAGACCGAAACCATCACTTGGGCTTGACCATTAAGATGGTAACCCCTTCTCTACATTACTTTCTGAGAAGTAATTCATATTTATTTGGCTGAAGAATACATTGTCAATCCTGCAATACAAAAGGAATCTATTGTGCTAACAGGCTACTTGCCAACATAAAAAGCAAATTGCTTAAATTCAAGATCGCCATGGTCATTTGTCACTGAGCCCATTGGCTTTTCTGCTGAGAGAGGGAGGGGTTTATCATTGGGTGGCAGTCAAATTTAAAGTGGCACTAAAATAGCGTGGTAAAGGCATGAATGTAAGGTAGGCAGAAGGATGTGTGCTGATGTTGGTGCTCTGTGCATTTAGGGGTGAAGCCCTACGCTTGCACTATGTGTGATATGCGGTTTTTCCAACGCCACCACCTCCAGAGACACAGCCTCACCCATACGGGTATGTGCTCTCTAACTCTGGGCTCTTTTGATACCTTATTTATGTCTTTTAAACATTGCAACGGAAAGTTCAGGTCAATTTCCACAAGTGAAATTGGGCATTTAAGCAAATGTCACTGATTTCTTTTATGCCAACGAAACAGCAGCTGCCTCCTCACAAGATTAGATGTCTGGTTGTTTCTTGTATATAAGCAGTGTTGGGCATACAGCATGTTCGTTAGAGTTGATTGGTCTGTGCAGGAATATTTACACGAGGTGGTAGCGTTCCTGTTTTTTGGATCTTCTTATGAAATATATATATATATGTTTTAGTTTGTGAGAAATTGATGCATACTTTTTTTCTTTAAAGCTGACTCCATAATGTATGCTTACAATGGTGCTCTGTGCATTTAGGGGTGAAGCCGTACGCTTGCACCATGTGCGATATGAGGTTTTTCCAACGTTACCAACTGCAGAGACACAGCCTCACCCATACGGGTATGAGCACACTCACTATACTCTTTCTGCTGAGAACTCTTTAAATGTATTGTAAAAATGAAAAAAACCACATCAAACTCGAGTTTGGGTTTCCAGATTTTAAGGCGGTGTAGTGGTGCATTTGAGTTATAGTGGCAAATCTGTTTGATTCTCATTGCAATTATTTCGGAAGTTAATTAAATGCCAGTATAATTTGAGATTGACTTATCACTATGCATTTTCATTAGCTTTAGTGACTTCTTTGTTTATGAACTAAAATATGTGGCACATTTTTAAAAAATATCTGTGCTTGCTGAACATGCTGTGGTTTTAGCCGCCCCTATGTGTACTTTTATTCTGTGATGGTGCTGCTTTAGAAGGAATGCTAAAAGCATAATTAACAACCATTCTGTGATGTGATACAACTATATATCAGAGAAACATTTGCTTAAACTGGTGCTCTGTGTATTCAGGGGTGAAGCCCTACGCTTGCACCATGTGTGATATGAGGTTTTTTCAACGTTACCACCTGCAGAGACACAGCCTCACCCATACGGGTATGAGCCTCTTATTTTGCACTCAGAGAGTAGGATCAGGTTATTCACAATGTTGGAGCAGGATATTTTCTTTTTTCAGCCTTGTAGGTTATGTGAAGGTGGGTCATGATGAGTTCAACACTGTTGTGACTATTTGGTGTTAGGAACATCTCTACAAGATGGGACAGGGAATCTCTGTAGCTAGACCTGAATTATTTTTCTTTGTCCTCATGGTACCTTTGCAGCTATGGTTCTAAGTGACTCATCATAGAGTGCTTTGAGTGAGCCGCCCCAAGTCTGTGTTCTAAATTTGCCCAACGAGGTTTCCTCTGACAACAGGGATTTACGTGTTGGGACAGGCGTTTAGGTGAGAACTCCATTTAGATGAAGTTCAGGTTGACTAGGCAAGCTGTGACAAGATGGGTCACTTTTACAACTGTTGTCAGTTTCCACTGTAATTTACACCCATTATACAACAAGTACATTTCGGCTGTATGAATTTTATTTTACAAATCCACATTCAAATACATAAATCAAAGTATGGCTTTGGTAGACTTATGTTTTCCTAAATTAATAATTAAGAATATTAGATTAATTTTGGAGTCATCAAATGATAAAAGTGATATAAAATGACCCCAGATGTTTCAGGTTGGTGCACAGGAACGTAGTGAGTGTGAGACTGTGGCAGAAAGATATATGTTTATATTGGTGCTCTGTGCATTTAGGGGTGAAGCCGTATGCTTGTCCGATGTGTGACATGCGGTTTTTCCAGCGTTACCACCTGCAGAGACACAGCCTCACTCACACGGGTATGTGTCCCCCCCCCTACCACGCAGGGAATCAAACATAAAGCCAATCACATGCATGCATCCTAACATTACTGGTTAATTCACTGGTCTCAAAAATGTCGTTTACATCGCAATAGCACAAACTCTAGAACCTGATAACTATTCTCCTACATGTGGGGAAAAACAAAACATACTGTTAGTTGAAATAAATTGTAAAAAATGTTAAGTATATTGTTGCCTTATTTATTCACAGCAGCATTATTTACTTGATACTGTTTCATATTGTATTTATTATTGCAATATGATCAAATTCTAACCATTTTCCCTAGCCCTGCCTATCTAGATTTGCCCCAAAATTCTTTAGCGATACTTTCTTGTGTATATTTGGATAAATATTCACATTTAAATTGTATAGGTTTGTATGAGGCTCTCCTGTTAGCCACCAGACTGATTGCATTTTGTCTGCACTGATTGCATAATGTACTGAACTGTCACAGTGGGGTTTGCTGTTAGATGTTGGTAGTGAACTGGTACCGACACATAGGTTTCTGGATATCAGCCGTTGAATGAGCAGAAGCAGGGGTGTCTGTGTGTGGCTGACTGCAGACTTTACCTTCACTGAATGAGAACCACACTGCAGAAGCATGGCTTGAACGTAGGAATTGTCTTTGTTGTTGCTTTGTGGCGAAACACTAAAAATGGTGCTCTGTGCGTTTAGGGGTGAAGCCATACGCTTGTTCCATGTGTGACATGCGATTTTTCCAGCGTTACCACCTGGAGAGACACAGCCTCACTCACACGGGTATGTGTCCCTCTTGTCCAGGAGAAATTTGAACTGTGCCACATCTTAGTCCAGACAGACTGGGCTCCATTGAGCCACCAAAATACCAAAAAATATATAAAATTCTCGAACAATTCTGAAAATCTGCCGTCACAAACTCGAGTTTGGGTTAAGTCGGAACACACAGGGTGAACCTTTCACTCCTCCATTGCCATCCTAATGGTTTCTCCAAAGGGGTTCCACTCATGACTCACCTGTCACATATAATCCTGTTTGATCATGATTGCAAGCATTAAGCATGCATTAGTCACCCTTTAGTAAGTGCTTACACATGCATGCCCCCTTTTAAAAGCCAGAGTAGAAACCACCTACGCATCTCTGGTGCCTCTTATTATAATGCCATAGAAACCACTGCATCACCTTTCTTCTTTAGCTTGCTTGGGTAAGGTTTTGGATTGCCTAAGGCTGCACTGTCAGATGTGTAGGTATGTGTAGCAGTAATCAAAGATACTACTTTAGATTGTGTCACTATCCTGTCATACTTTTTAAAACACTTGTAAATGCTAATAATGCAAGTTTGAGTGAATATTTACACATGGAAATGAAACCATCCCAAAAGCAACATATACTTTGATTGTAGTTGCGCAGCTACACACACAGAAGCCCTGGCTGTCCGATATCTCTGAAAGGGGCTCTGATTGGATTGACCTGTGCCACTTGTGCATTGTAGGTGAGAAGCCCTTCGCATGTGACATGTGCGACATGCGATTTATCCAGCGATACCATCTAGAACGACACAAGCGCGTTCACAGTGGGGAGAAGCCGTACCAGTGTGAGCGCTGCCAGCAGGTGAGATGTGTTAGGAACACATTCCTGTTCCTAAACTTTACCGGGGTACTTATCTCTTTCTGTTGTATTAAGATGGAAAACTAAATTAATTGCTGGTATGTCTGGGCTGCTGTAATATCAGCTTCACACTATTGCAGTAATATGATAATAACCCTAAATTCTGTTTGGAAAAGTGTCTCTTTTTTTTTTTTTTTTTTTCTCCTTCTTCTTTCACTAAAACACTGCGGCACAGCACACAGTGGCAAAACAAAATGTGTCCCCTGCATTTTATCCCATCACTCTTGGTGAGCAGTGGGCAGCCATGAAAGGCGCCCGGGGAGCAATATGTGGGGATATGATGCACACAAACCCACCAGAGTACTTTGAAACAAAAACTTACCCAGCCCTAAATTGTGAAAATGTGTTTCACAGATTGCATTTTATATGTGTGTGTAACTGCATATTGGTTTCTCAAACTGTGTAGTCAAATTCGACTGTATTAAATCTTATATATAAAATATACATTTCTCTGCACTGCAAGTTATTTAAAGGATCCCAGCACTTTTTATTTGAAAAAAGAAAAAAATGTTCATTTGAACTTTTGTAGCCACAATTTCAGGTTATTTTACAGCTCGCATTTATTTGAGCCATTTTAAGAGTGCCTCCACCCTTTAATTTCTGCCAGAGCATGTTGGGTTTTTTAAGTAAGATGTTATTGTACATTTACAAAACAGAAGTGAGCTCTATGATATTGAGCATGATCTGAAACAAAAGACAGAGACGTTAACAGAAGACGTGTTTCTGAATAAATGTTTTTGTCCCCCTTTGTATAGAATTTCTCTCGGACCGATCGCTTGCTGAGGCACCGACGGTTGTGTCAGGGGCGTGGCATTGCGAAAGTGGAGTCACAGCCATGCTGTGAACCCCGTCCCTATCCCCAGGAGCCACCGCCCCCCACCTCAGCCTGGAGCCCGCTTCACCCTCCCCCCGGCAGGCTCGCTGTCTGACATACCCTCACCCGACTCCTCCCCCCTCTCACTCCCCGCCACCTGCTCCCCTGAGATCCAGCCGCCCCTGCAGTCGGCAGAAATCTGCCTCCCAGGCACTAAGCTCAGGGGCGCGGTACTGTGGCCGAAACTGATAATGCCGCTTTCAGTCCTGAGAGGTGGGGAGAATAAGCGAGGGATCAGATTTTTTTTTTTTTTTTGTTCTTTGTTGTTTTTATTTTGTTCCACTTGTAATTTGGAAATGTGGAGATTTTTGTGAGTTCATTTGTACTTAATATGATTTTGTTATCATTATTATTATTATTATATACTAATTTACAGTTGTGTTATATGGTGGTACTTTTAAGGGAAAGGAACCAAGGAACTACACCTGGCCAGTGGGTAAAGTGGTTGTGAAATTAAATTGAGAAACCTGTCTGGAAGTGGAAAGCTGTTTACCCATTGAATGTTAGAAGGCTGTCTGGGAAAGAAAGACATTTTTGTGTTTGGTTGAAAGAGATCACATTTGAAGGGTAAACACAGTTAACACACACAGTACATTTCAGAAAGTTCATGATAAAGTATCATTTTAAAAACAGAGATCTCTTATATTGTTAGATGCCGCCATTTTGTCTGCAGCACCAGCGTTGTGCTGGTGACTCAGGAAACGGCACAAGATGGCAGCACATGAGGTGCAAAAACCTTAATCTACAAAATCCTTTAACACTTGCAGAATAACAGTAATGAGAATTTCTGTCCAACAGAGGAACGCTGAAAATGGCACAGTGACATCAATTTGCCATTGATTCTTTATGCGAAGTTTTAGTTACAAAATGACTGTATCGCTGTTGTTATTCCCATGTTTTGCTACTTCCATATCTTCAGTATGGCACAAGATAACTTAAGTCCACAACACTTAACCATATATACCGATCTCTACTGTCCAAGACATACTCAATCTTGTGGCCTTAGGATGTGCTTTTTTTTTTTTTTTTTTAATAAATATACATTTTAAAGGTTATTTTTACTTAATGATGTAATTATTGTTTCACTTAGATGTATTTGATATAGTCACTGCCTTTACAGAAAGACAATGATTTCCAAAGTTGCCATTGTAATGAAACCTTGCTTTCCCATTCTGGCACTTGACAGCTTCAGTGTTCTAACAGGTTATGTATTAGCTACGCAACTTTCTTCTGTAATTAATGTTATCCATAAAAAATACTGTTATTATCTGTTATGGATGATATATTGTTGTGTATCTGTATAAAAGACTAAAGGAAGACTGCAATAATGGCAACGTCTTTAAACTGAGACAGGCGTGGTAACATGGAAAGTTCCAAATCTTTCAGCGTTTGGGGCACATCTAAGGTTCCAGTCCCTTGCAGAATGCCTTCTGAATTTTTATTTTTTTTCTGAGGATTAGGCCTTAACTCAAATGAGAGGAACCAATTATGATCGTTGAACCAAGTTGGTTCTGTTCCCAGGAGTTAGTTCACTGCTTATATATATATGTTTTTTTTTTTTGTATAACTTTTGACATGTCTGTGTTATGTAGCATCTGCTGTATGTCGCCTTGGCATTTAAGGGCACATTGGGTGTGTTTGCTAAACCACAGACATGCGGTTTACCAGTTGTTTACCTCTGTGCCCTTGCATGCAACGTTTTTTTATTATTATTATGTTGTGTTTTTTTTTTTTTTTTTTTTTTTTAATACAACCCCGTCAAATTGTCCACAGGTGCAACAAGGGTTAACTGGGTTGCCATATTTGTATTTAATCCACTCTTTGTTTAAATGATGTAAACATAACTATGAATCTGACAGCAAATGGACTACAGCTCCTCTCTTAGTGACAGTAGGAACATGGTTCTGTTTGTATTTCAAGGACCTCTTTTCTTTTTGTAAAATGACTTTAAAACACTGGAGAGATTACATGAGAATACAGGTTTCTTTTTTATTATTTTAAGCAAAACTAGAGTTTAGTATTTAGACAGAGCCTCTCTTCAACTCGATACAGGAATGGGTTGACGTGGTTGGATCGGCATTGACAGCCCATCATGGGCCTTTTTTTATTTTATTTTTTTTTACCTCACGATTTTCTCCCCTGCATATTAACCCCTGCACCCCTTCAATTTTAGTGAATTATATTGATAGCGATATTAGTCAGGAGACCACATCTATGGTAGCCAACACAAAATAGACTTTGGTTAATAGACTTGCATGCAATTACCGTCATCAGTTAAAGATATTTTTTAATTTTGTGTAGGTAAAATGTTTTCAGATATTTTTTTCTAATAAAAATGTGATCTCATTATTGTAAAACAAAACAAACAAAAAAAAAAACAATGGGCAAACTAATATGTACCCTTGTGATCCAATTAGTTTTCATTGTACAGAGTGAGGAGAGGGGCTTCCATTATGCAGAAATAAAATACTTTGTAAATGTACATGTTTTTGAATTATTGTGTAAAAATAACATAACATTCAACATTTCAGCTTTAGAATGGTTTCATTTATCGTAATTTATTTTTGTTTCAAATGAGGACAGACAAGCATTGTCTCACATTTGCTTGAATTGATGGCTTTCTGAGCAGTCCTCTGATGCTTTAAAGAAAAAGACAAAGAGCTGACGCAGTATTTCTGTCTTGTTACAATAGAGCAGCTTTATTGATTGACTCCTCAGAAAGCACAGGTTTGCTTGGCATTTAAAGGGGTTTCTTGTGGATTAATATCCATTGTTACATTACTTAGAAGCCCTGGTAGAGCGAATTCTCTGCATTCTCAGTAACCTTGCTTTGAAACGTCCTTTCATAGAACGCTACAGACCATTAGCACTCCTGGCCCAGCAACAATATGCATTTCTTTATATGGTCCTGTGCATAATCAAGGGGAGCTGTGACTATGGAGGACAAGCCTTCAAGAGGGAAAAGGCTGAATATGACTAATGCAGGTGTGTCCATGCAAACACCCACCTGAAAATCTGCCTCACTTTCAATCTTCTTTGGAATGTTATTAATTATTTTCAAGAAAATTGGAATACTCTGTGCTATCGCCTGGATTACACAAATGCACTGTAATATTGGTACCAAATGCTAGAGAGTTTGTCATCCAGCTTTAATCCATCCATTAGGAGGTCCATATTCACTACAACATGGATCTATACATTATTACATTAATTATTGCATTTTTTTTTTTTTTTTTTTTGTGGTTATTATTAGATAAATTATAATTTTGTATCGCTTTGGAGTTTCCTTTTGTGGTTTGTCAAAGCTCCACAAAACCAAATTGCTCACAAAATACACAATCTTGAAGCTGTCATAGGCAACATTTAATTTTCACATTTTCTGTTCTTCCTTTCTTTCCTCAGTCCTCCCTCTTTGTCTTGCTATGGTGCTGAAATTGACCTCCTAATTTATGGTGCTCTAGGGCCCCAAACACGTAACACCGAGCCATCTTGAGTGAAGCAGTGGATCTTCTGGCCAGAACGAAGGTCACAACTGTGCGTGCGTGTGTGTGCGTGCGTGTGTGCGTGTGTGCGTGCGTGCGTGTGTGCGTGTAGAGTAGGACATTACACAAGCATTTCTGTGGCACTCTTCCAAATATTTTTGGAAGAGGTTATTAAAGGTTGGTGGAAGTGAGTTTTAAGGTGGCTTTCTTCTGAAGTTGAAGATAAAAATCATTACTGAACTGCTTTCACAATTCATCCAAGGCATTTCCATTTAGCTAGGGATGTACTACCCCTGTCAACCCTTTTGGGTTCATCTGAGATTCCTTTAAAATTCCTCACACGATCATAAATCAACAATAATTCCCTTAAAAGCACCCCACATTTTGCAGGGCACTCCCCTCGGCAGGGGCAAAGGGCATCTGCTCGTTTAATGTTTAATTAATAAATTAATCAGAGGATGTGTTAATGCAGCAATCTGTCACACAGCGGCCATTTCATTCCTCTGTTTTAATTAGTAACAGTACTTTGTGTCATGGGCTGGTCATCGCACCCCCTGTTATCCGAGTGGAGTATATTAAAAACAATAATTTAATCATTATTAATTTAAAAAAGAAAAATTGCATTAAACAAAGTCTTATAATAAGATCTAGCCATCACCTTCTTTATACTGTTTTAGAAAGATTAAATCCACCTGAATGTAAAACCTGAAGAGCTTTGGACTGAATGATGCCAGGAAGGTGCCAGAACACATATGCAGAACCCTTGTGACCGCAGCCATAAACACCGTGGCACTGTACCATGGAGCAATGGAAGAAGATGGCCTACAGCTTTTCACATGTGTATTGTTTAAAGAGAGGATGACAAAGGTGGAGTTTTGGCCTCTAGAAGAGCTCTGGAATGAATTCTAAGATCTGCTGATAATGTCTTGAAACCACAGGACCAGTGGATACTGGGCGTGTGTGGCTGATCTGTGTTAATCTCTTTACCCAGTTGAAAGAGTAAACAGAGCTGTACATATGTTTTATGGTCTGTTATTCGCATTTCCAGCATAATACAAATACGGTGAAATACAATTGCAGTGAGACACAGTCAAATAACACCTCCTTAGTCAGACAGAATAAAAGGGCAAAATTCACATGGATGACTCACAAAGCATTACTCACAGGTTGAGAAGATTTGCAAGTTGATGCCATAGGTGTAAAGCCCCACGCACCAGGCGCCCACGCAGTTGTTTACAGTTTACCATTAACTAGGCTAGAATGCTAACACTCCCCACACAAAGGATGTATTGGTCATTCAGCGCTGGTGGCCAAGTGTAATGAAAAGATATAAATTAAAAGGCGTACAGTAAAGATTAAAGTCTGTAGTAAAAACGGTCGAAACCGTAACTCATAAATTATGGATGACCTCTGGTGCTTCAGAATGGTCTGGTAATGTGAAGGGGGGGGTGGGAGGAAGGAATGAGGGTGGCCGTGTTCTAAAATAAATTCCAGCCTGTGATGTAGAAGGAAATGTAGAACGATGCATGATGGAAGCATTACAGATGGCGAGAATGGTAGTCTATACGTGTTCGTAAACGTGATGTAACATGGTGAAGGTTAATGTATACATGCCATTGCAACATCGACTGGAGCTGTAAATATTCGACTCAATCTGCTGCATCTTCTTTTGATTGTAATGGACTAACTGACTGGACAAAATGGGACTCAGATTGACAGCGGGTGACGACAGAGTAATTGACCCTTGAAAGCAATCAGACATTAGGTGGTAGTGTCTGTGTGTGTGTGTGTTTGTGTGCTCACATCCATTTCCACAAGCCTTTTCTGCGCTATGAAATAGCAAATAGCAGACCAAAAATTCATTTTCGTATTTATAACCCATTATAATCTACCCTGAAAGCCTGGAAAACAATTCACCTCCACTGTCTGCTGCAGCTGTAACCAAGTAGAGAAATAAATAACTGAGAACTTGATACCCTTGATGGCTTTATCTTTTCACGGTTCTACCTGCCGATTAGCTGGCAAGAACGGACTTTAACAGGGCTGGGACCAATCCACAGGGGCTATGCGGCTAAAGTTAACAGTACGTGGGATATGGTCAAGGGGTTATGTAAAACCCTTTGGATGTGTTTGAAATTTTAAGAAAAAGGAACTTAATTCTCATTTAACAATGTTGAGGCAACACTTAAATACTTAATATCAGACAGTTGAATCAGGTGTGTGTGTATGTGTTTTGGTGCATTTTTGGACAATTTTGTGCTGAAACAGTCGCACAATCACAATTACATGAAAATCAAAAAGAAGTGTTTGTTTCTCTTCCTCCATATAAATATAACTAGCATGTGGTTCTTTATTTATGCAAATCCTGGTATACTTCACCTGACATTGGAGACGCTGTTGCACTTTGAGAATAGGACTCGATACATTCCAGTTTATCTGAAATGAAAGAATGGCAAGAGATCCATCGTACATGGTGTGTCCACTCATCTTTGCATGGGTTGTGTGTGGTTTTAGTGCAATGCGGTACAGAAACTGGACTCGGCATGCACCAGTAGCTTGGCCTGCGTGGAAGAAATGGGGCTTGCTGTTGTGCCCAGTGGCTGTGAAATATATGATGGTAATGAAACACTTTACATGCTGCAGGTGACAGTGTAACGCCGAGTACATAATGCGAATGTAGCTGAAATGAAGGATTGCGGAGGGCTAGTGAGTTTGACAGGCAGAACTGAGGTTCAGCTTTTCTCATTTTCACAGATCATTGAGGCCATTGAAGGGGCTTTTATGACGGCTATATGCCTGTTGGACAGTTCTTTGCTTCTTGCCCTTAATGTTTTCTTTAACATATGAGAACTTGGAAAAAAAAGCTCACTCACTCAAAACTATTAAGAGGGGGTCACGTTATGTCAGGTTTTTAGGTGAAAAGCTCTGTTTCCAGTAGGCTATTGGTGTAGTTAAGTTAGGAACATATATCTTGCCCTAGCTTTCATCCCCTGCTGACTGAGCGCTGTGCTGTCGAAAGAGAATGTTAGCTCAGAAAAGGCTGACAATGGAGAGGTGAGTCAAACAGAAAAAGACGTACTGTTGCAGTGAGACGGAAAGTGAAGCTGTAGCAGGACAGAATGGGTCCTCCCACAGGCACCATAGGTAATTCACGCCATAGCTTAACACCCCCACGGGGGAGGGAATTTAATTTTGTGCTGAGCCATAAAATCTGGTATACGCCATTGTGGCCATAAAGCATGCAGTGTGCCCTTACAGCTTTATCCACACCTCATTTGAATTTCGATTTCATAATGGTGCATTGGGAACAAAAAAGAATTTTTTGAAGGAAGGGCATCTTCAGAAACCAAGACCAAAGCTTCCAGCTAACAGTGTTTAGTCAGTGGGAATACAAATCCTGCTAGATCTCTATAAAAATACATATAACTGAGAAAGCAGTTACAACATTAAAACCACTGTCAGCTTAACCTTTTGACATTGATTATCGTGTTATAATGGGGTGGGATAAATTAGCCAGCAAATGTTGCAAGCCAAATGTTGCATGCAATGATAAGAACCTTCAGAATTGGTCTATTGACCGGCTCGCTTGCACCCAAGGGTCAATGGGGGACATGGAAGTGAAGCTTAGAAGAGCTTCCCACAGAAGAGCTATTGAACTGTACTGTACTGTAGAAATTACTAAGAACTTTAAAACTGCTTATGGCAGACAGGTGTCAGACCACATTGTTTATCACAGAGCTTGCTGTGCATGTGTCTGCGCATCCTCAAACCAGTTTGAGTGACAATGCTGAACAAGCAGCAACGCCTGCACCAGGCACATGATTTTGGAACAGTGGAGGATGGTGGCCTGGTCAGACAAATGATGTTTTCTTTGAAATTCTGTGGATGGCTGAGTGCATGTGGTTTTTTTTTTTTTTTTTTTTAACTTTAGAGGAGATGACAGCAGAGTGCATTATGGGTAGAAGGCAAGTCAGCAGGCAATGTAATGTTCTGCTGGACAGCGCAGGTCCTGCAATCATGCGGATGTTTCTCTGACACTTACTGCCCCCCTAATGATTGTTGCAGACCTTGTACACCCTTTCCAGGCAATGGTATTCCCTGATGACCCTGACGGCGATGACCTCTCTTAGCGGGACAGTAACCCCCACTGCACTACAGAAATTGCTCAGGACAAAGAGTTCAAGGTGTTGACATAGCTTCCAAATCCCCCATATCTCAGTCAAATTAAGTGTCTGTAGGACGTGCTGGAAAAACAAGCCCGATCCATGGAGGCACCACCTCTCAGCTTACAGGACTTAAAAGATCTGCTGCTGACGTCTTGGTGCCAGATACCACCGGACCACACGTCTTGTGGAGTCTGTGACTTGACAGGTCAGAGCTGTTTTGGCAACACAAAGGAGGCCTACGGAATATTATCCATTTTCAATGGAAACTCTCTGTAGAGATCAAATTACTTAAACAATGTAATGCTTATTAGGTCTGTTACTCAAGTTACTGTAGCATAGACTGCATGTGACTTATTACACTTCCACATTATAAATGTCTGTTTTGGTTTTGGTTCAGTGGTTTGACCCTGAAGTCTGCAAGCATGCACACTGTAAGATAAGAATCCATCTGCATTAAGGATTATTTAGATTTAATTTGCAAGATGTACTTTTGTAAGTTTCATTTCTTGTTTGAGCTCTTATAGGTACGGGGACCAGGTGTTTTGTGTGCAGCTAAGAACTTGATCCCTGACATATTACTCCCTGTTCCACATCCACAATACTACACAAGAGTCCATTCACATTCTCACGCATTCTACTTGGCCAGTAGAATTCTGAGGATTTGTGGTTGCACAACAAATTTTAAGAAAGCGATTTAGTCTGAAGTGCGCATGCATGGCATTTAGAGTATTCACCATTATGGCATAATGGGCTGCATAATTCGTGTTTTCTGAAACCGGAGAAGGAAAGTCTCGACAAACGCATCAAATAGGAGTGCATGTATGTGCCTGAGAAATACTGCAGTACTAAATCACCCACGTCCATATTTCCCTCTTCTGGCGTCTTTCTGTCCCACAGGCATCTATTTCATCCTTTTTTACTCTCTCCCCCCTTGACCTCACTTTTCCTCTCTTCCATGCCCCTCTCCTGCGGTCCCAAATTATCTCCCATATCTCTCTGGCATGTGTTCTCATCAGCCAGTCTCAGTCTCTAGACTTCTCCCCTGTACTTTCCTCTTCTTTGCCCATTTCCTGCATCTCTTCTTCACTGCTCTCTATCTGACACCCAGACCCATCCCCCTCCCTCACGGGACAGTGGTTTTATGACTGTAACCCGACACTGCTTCTGTGTCCTATCAGCACCAGGACCATAACTCACCTCAGAGAGGACCAGCGGCGAATCACAGTGCACCCATAAATTCCCCTGTCAGGTTCCAACCAATCAGGGTGGAACATTAAATCACCACTGTCAGGCTGGCAGCCAATGGCATGGCGGCAGCCGTAAATCTGTCACAGGGGTTGGAGGAGGGTGTCTGTTAATGGGTGCTGCATTGCTGCTGGGGAACTGGTGAAGGGGGTGGGGATGAAAGAGGCTAAATGAAAAAGAGAAGGATCTAAGCAAATAACATACCTGTTTTTTTTTTTTTTTTTGCATTCTTACCCCGTTTTTCAGTCTTTTTGTTTCCAAGAGTCATGTGCAAAGAGATATGCAGAAACAGACCCCCTTCAACTCACAAAAGACAGGTCTCTACATGCTACCAAAACATGCATGGTCAAACCAAAGGAAGCCTGTACATTTATAATGCATAAACCTGTAACTGGTTCAATCAATAGGAATTGTGACTCACTCACAGGCATTTCTCACTAAAGATAGCAATACCAGAAAATTCTTAATGCATCACTTTCCAAACCATCTAGTTCAATAATATATTTCAATTTATTCCCTTATAGTACAAATTACTGGTGACAAAAATGTATTTTTCGTATACTGAAACTGACAGGAAATTACATTAGACTACTCAGAATTTCATATTATGCTGCTGAACAGTAAGGGTGTATTAATTTACCAGGATATATGCACTCACATACAACTATTTAAAAAGGGACACCGATTGAAAGTGACTCTCCCTACCAGCAGATGGTGCTGTTACCCAGCCTGATACACTCAATGGGACCCCTGTAGTAATAAGAAAATTCTTCACTGATTTAAAAAGTTTTACTGTGGATTATAGGTTATCATACACATAACTATACATGTATGCTACCCATGTTTCATGCAAATGAGAAAACAGAAGACAATTAAACTGCAATAAAGAGTCTTACATTTTATACAAAGACAGGCAGTACATCTGTGAATTCCAGGTTATTTCATAATGGAATTAGGGTATGACATTTAGACAATTCCTTTGCTGGCAATGGAACAGTCTGAATGTATATGAATAGTCGTCCATTTTCAAATCATAGCTGCATTTATGCACTATTGGCCACATTTATTTTAGTACTTCTGCAGTTATATGTGTCACTATAACATTAATGGTCAAACAAAACAATTTCCAATCACTTTAACAAATCACTTAATCCATTCTTGGTCACATACTCTGGGAATGAATAAAAAGGATCTGAGAGGATGAGGCGAGATGTCTGACTGGGAGTACAATCAGACCTTTGTGAACCAGGCTGGGAAATGGAAATGTTCCTTATTCTTCGTCTACCGGAGCAAAGACCACTTGATCTGTTCTTTTGCAGACTGCAGCACCTGAATCAGCAAATGACACGATATAGACATTTTAACCACATACAATTCAATGGGTATGAATACAGTGACAGCACAACTGAAAAATAAAAAAATAAAATAAAATCTTACCTGGGACACAGTCTGTTCGGTCAGTGGGACATCATCACCCTGAAGAACAACGGATTTGCTTATATATATTTTTTAATTCAATGAAAATAAATTAGAAGGCAAGAAGTCACGACCCTTACCCTCAAAGCTACACGGTAAACAACCTGCTGGGGGTCACTCTCCAGGATGACTCTATATGAAAAATAAGCCAACAATGATGACGACAATCAAACATCGACGCCGCACCAGTTCTACCAAGAAATGACATCACTTTCTCACCCTCCATCAACAATCTCATCCACGGCAAGGAAAAGACCTTCCATATTCTCCAGCAAGGCTCTCCGTTCCACATTCTTCCTACAGGGAAAATCATGATACAGTTTATGAAATTACATACATATATAATTTAAGATTTTGTGAACCCCAAAATAAATGTTACCTCAACATTTGACTTAGAGAATCAAAGAGGCAGTTCAGGACAGACATCAGCATCAACTAATAGGATAAAATGTTACAATCAGTGTTACAATCAGCGCATTACAACACAAATTCATTTGCGAGGTATCTTCATTCATTGGCGAGTCATACCTCATTTTCATGTGAACTTCCAATAACATAGAAGTACAGGTCTATGTTGCTCTTGTAGACAACCGTGAGACCCTCCAAAAGTGCAATTTCGCCTACACACAGACAGGGATAAATCGAACATTTACACACATGGTATTAGTCTGAGGTTCACAGGAGAGAAAGAAGAAACAGAAATACACACACACATAAATATACTTACTATCAGTGCGATGGGTTTTATTGAAGATGTTCTTCTCGAACGCCTTCTGCTCTTTCACTGTCGGGTATGTGTCATCATAATACTACAAAAATAGCTTTGTTTTAATCACTAGATATAAAAAATTTACAAAATAACGATTGTGCATGGAAATCGGGATACCTTTGCATACAGCCTTTCACCGTCGTTGTCTAAAATGAGAACCGCTTTCACAGTATACAGAGTGGGTTCCTGTTTTTACAAAAAGAAGGGTTTTCAACACTCGCCCTTATTCATTTTAAATCACCATTTTACAGCTACTGTCATGAAAAATTGAGAATATAACGTGATACGTCGTCCTTTGCCCCGCAGATGTCGATTGGTTACAACACAACGGAAAAGGCGGCTCGTCATGATCCTTTACAAGTTTTAAGTCAGATGGAAAACGCGCATGATTGTCACTAAGACATAACACACGTCCGACGACTTAAAGGCGCAACGTTAACCACGAACCGCGACATAAAACCGCACACGAATCGACCGCTTTACCAGAACCAGCGAGTCCATTTTGCCTGCCTGCCAGGTGATGACGTTGGGCACATCCTGATATTCCTCGTCTGATATGCCGCCTCTTTCACGCCGGCTTTACTGCCCCCTACCGCTCCGGAGGCGTGTGGTCGAAAACCCGTTTTTATAAAAGGCCTTCATAAATACGCATTCATATTTAAAAAATCTATATATATATGATCAGATTGGAAATTTTGGAATCTGGCCGTTTAAGACATTCTCAATCCTTAAGAAAGCTTAAGAAAGCGCCTCTAAATAAGTCACACGTGACATTTGACGTCATTACGCACGATAGGGGAGGGTTAGACGTAAAAATCGATTTGGCGAATTTGCTCTGTGGCGTCGGGCTTTCTGCAAAATTTTCTACGATGTCTAAACAAGAGGTGAAAAATGATATTTACCTGCGTTATTCACGCTCTGCATCGCGCGGTATTTATTCTCCGGCTTCAAATGTCCCGTTTAAGCAACAGCAGGATCACTTTTCCGACTAAAACCAACGCTAATTGCCGGTTTTAACTAGCATGTAGCATCTGGCCGTCGTTTTGGGCAGGAGCGCCTCCTGCTCTCCAGCTGCGCTCAAGTCGGCGGGCGCCCCGAAAAAGGAAAAAAACTAGGTTTAATGGGTCCCCCCCACCCGAGCGCGATACGAGTCGTGGCGGCCATTTCGCCGCTCGGCTCCGCAGAGGCTGTAGCGGGGGTGCGGCCGAGACTATTCGACCATGCCGGCCGTGTGGTGCAGATACATTTACAGCATTTATCAGACGCCCTTATCCAGAGCGACTTACAATTAGTAGTTACAGTGACAGTCCCCCCCTGGAGACACTCAGGGTTAAGTGTCTTGCTCAGGTAGTAAGTGGGGTTTGAACCTGGGTCTTCTGGTTCATAGGCGAGTGTGATACCCACTAGGCTACTACCACCCCAATATACAGATACATGTGTGCGTGGTAGCTCGGCTCCACGGAGTGACACTTGTCTGTCGCGGTTTGTATGTCTTCTCAGGGTTTCTTTTTGCATTTAAATAAATAAAAATGTATGTGTGTTTATCCCCCAGACGCCACGCGAGCCTGAGCAGCTCCGCAAGCTTTTTATCGGCGGCCTGAGTTTTGAGACGACGGACGAGAGTCTGCGGGCCCATTTTGAACAATGGGGCACCCTGACAGACTGTGTGGTGAGTAGTGAAGGCGAAAGGTTCAACACGCTCGTCCCCTTCCGTCCTCTAAAGATGCCTTTTGTGGTCCACAGGTCATGAGGGACTCGGAAACAAAGCGGTCAAGAGGTTTCGGGTTTGTTACGTACAGTTCTGTGAAAGAGGTGGACGCTGCCATGTCTGCACGTCCGCACAAAGTGGACGGCCGGGCCGTGGAGCCGAAGCGGGCCGTGTCCAGAGAGGTGCGGCTTCTCCCCCGTTCTCTTATTTACAGCATTTACCAGACGCCCTTATCCAGAGCAACTTACAATCAGTAGTTACAGGGACAGCCCCCCCTGGAGACACTCAGGGTTAAGAGTCTTGCTCAGGGACACAATGGTAGTAAGTGGGGTTTGAACCTGGGTCTTCTGGTTCACAGGCGCGTGTGTTGGGATCTGAATGAATGACACGTCGCTGTGTTTTGTGTCATGTGCAGGATTCTTGCAAGCCTGGTGCACACACCGCTGTGAAAAAGATCTTTGTTGGTGGCATTAAAGAAGACACGGAGGAACACCACTTGCGGGACTACTTCACTCAGTTTGGCAAGATTGAAGCTGTCAACATCATGACCGAGAAGAACAGTGACAAGAGGAGAGGGTTTGCCTTCATTACCTTTGATGACCATGATGCAGTGGACAGGATTGTCAGTAAGTAAATGTTGAATTTGTTGCTATTGAACAAAAGATGTTCTGTGTATTTAAACGAAGGGAATTTTGGGGGAAATGAAATATTCATTTCGTTTTCAGTTCAGAAGTATCATACAGTAAATGGACACAACTGCGAAGTGAGGAAAGCTTTGTCTCGGGAGGAGATGAACAGAGTTGGAATGAATCCTAGGGGTGAGAATCCATTATTATATGTTTAGTCACAAATTGTTCAGTCGTTAAACTAATGAGAGTTTTGCTCAATGGTCTTTGAATTTTAGGTGGTCGAGGAGGAGGAGGAGGTGGCGGCGGCGGTGGTGGAAACTTTGGAAGAACTGGAGGTGGATATGGGGGTACGGTTCCATTTCTGTCGAGCTGTGGCTGCTTGAAGAGTGTTCCAAATTAATGTCAATGCTGTTTTCAGGCGGATATGGAGGTGGCAGGGGAGGCTATGGTGGAGATGGTTACAATGGCTATGGTGGAAACGGAGGTGAATGTTCCACTTTGAAGGTGCAAGGGATTGTGGGCATTTCCATCCCCTCTGAACCTTTGTTTCATGATACCTTTGTCTCCTACAGGTGGTTACGGGGGTGGAGGCCCAGGTTACGGAGGTGGAAACCGTGGATATGGTGGTGGCGGTGGTTATGGCAACCAGGGTGGTGGCTATGGAGGAGGTGGTTATGACAATTACAACAGTGGTGGCGGCGGCGGTGGAGGAAACTACGGAGGTGGTACGTTAATGTCCGCATTAAATTAGTTCATGATGGTAGTAGCCTAGTTGGTAACAGACTCACCTCTGAACCAGAGTACACAGGTTCGAACTCCACTCACTGCCGTTGTGTCCCTGATTGACACTTAACCCTAAGTGTCTCCAGGAGGGCTGTCCCTCTAACTAGGGACATAAGTCACTCCGGGTGATAAATGTAAACAATGCAATAGAGCTGTGAGAGTGAAAGATTTCAGTTGTCTCCTTGCCCATTTCTAGGAAACTTTGGCGGTGGGGGAGATTACAATGATTTTGGCAACTACAACCAGTCCTCCTCCAACTATGGCCCAATGAAAGGAGGACACTACGGTGGCGGCGGCGGCGGTGGTGGTGGCGGCGGCGGCGGCAGGAACAGTGGCCCATATGGTGGTAAGCTGGCCAAAATAAGAATAAACTGTGGCAAAGAACAGCACCTTGTAGTCTGCACAAAGTCCCCTATCCCTTTGTGCTGCCTTTTTCTGGTCTAACGTGGAGCGAGATTTCAACACGGTGGCTTACTGTGAAGGTCATAGTTGTAGGTAAAAACACAATGCCCATTTTTTAGGGGGTTATGGAGGAAGCTCTGGAGGTGGCTATGGCGGAGGCTCAGGAGGGCGGCGATACTAGATGATTGGTAAGCAAGGCCTTACACTCCACAAGTGGACTGTTTGGTCCTCATCATCTCCTGTCGTTTAGAATGGTTCATCCATGTACTCTTTGAGGCTGAGATTAAATGTTCCATTAGTGATGGTATCTCATGTGTCCGATGTCAGGGCCATCCAAGACCACTTACATTTGATTCCTTGACTTAGTTCATAAAATCAGTTGTTCGTATGGGGATCCAGCAGCAAACTTTCACTCGTCTACCAAGTTACAACTTTCACGACGGAAACAGAGATTGGGTTCTGCTCCAATTATCCCTATATGCCTGTAGATTTTGCACATTCATCTGCCTTTCCCCTCTCTATCAATAACTATACAGTGAAAATTTGTGTGAACTGAAGGTTTGCTTCTGCATTAGCATTTTGTGATCCCCAATGTCAAAAGTGGAAAAAAAAATGCAAGAGGGAGACAGAGGTGCAAAGTTTAACTGTGTGTATGTTCCATATTGTCCAACAGGCCACAGTACTTAGGAGAGGAGAGCCAGAGAGGTGACAGGGAAAGGAGGAAAGCAATGAGAGGTGGAAGGAAGCAGGTTTACACCCTAGATCTGCACAGCCAAGCGGCACAGTGGGTGCTAATGCATCCGCTGTGTGAAGAAACATGTACTTTAGGGGAGGAAAATCATGTGGGGTGGGGGGGGAGTAAATACATTGGAAGGATTATTATTATTTTCTTTAAAAAAAAAAAAAATTGTCCTGCCAGATACTAGTTTGTAGTTTTGCCCTATTTGTCTGTGAAGTGTAAATCATTCCATTGAGGTCTAAGTAGGGTTTTTCTTTTTGAGTGTGTGGGAAAGGGTAATTTTGCATCCCTAGGGTCTGTTTTTAAATGTAAAGCACCACGAATCAAGATGAAATAAACCGCTTTTCAGTTTTTTTTATTATTATTTAAATGTGTTCCTAAGCGTCTTTTGTAGTTAATTTACAATGTTAATGTGTTGCCTCTGTGTTTGCCAATTGCCAAACAAGTGGCATCTTAAAATGGCCTTCTACGTTGACCTGGTTATCGTGTGCATGTTGAAGTACATTAAAATTTCCGTTACCAATTTCATGGGCTGCATGTTCTCAACTTCTCCAGCTCTGTTGTATTTTCAATATAACTGAGATGCAGTTTTTAAGAAAAGCAAATGTAAAGTGTACAGGACAGCCTCTCAGATGTTAAGTTACCTTTGAGACACCAGTCAGACACAAACTTCCAAAGGACAGCAAGACTAGCCAATGAAAGACTCCAGCTGGAAGGACTAGCCAATGGGAGGATCTAGCAGAAGGGCAAGCCAATGGAAGGAGCCAGCTGAAAGGCTAGCTTTTGGGAGACACCAGCTGAGAGAGGGAAATAGCTTGGATCGTCGCTTGGAGCCAGAGAAGCAGGGGACAGCAAGTCGTAATGAGTACAGATGGTTGGTCTTGAAAGACTAGCTGGTGTCAAGGTATTTAATATGCCAGACTGGTCGGTAAGAAGAGAATTTTTAAATCCCCTCATTCTATATATTATATTGTGTAGCAGTCTTGATTTTGCCTCGGGATATTTCTTACGTAATTGTCTGGTTAGCTGAGACAAACCTTGACTGCTACTAAATGCTACTTTAATGTTATAAGCGGCTGAATGTGGTGTGTGATTGTAGTGCTGTTAGTGCATGTGAGGGTTTATGAATGTACTATCAGTAGTAATTTGTGACATTTGTTCAGCAGGTTGAGTGCACAGTTGTTAAATCTCCCCATTTTGATTTTGTAGGATTCTGAATAGGATTGTGATGACCCACCTACAAGATGTGAGGAAGTTAACCTTGTTTTGGATGCCTCAGGTCTGTATGAATTTGTTCTCGAAGATAACTAAGTGCGTTTCTGGGATGTAATGCTTCTAAAAATCAAATTTTTATGTTTGTTTTTTTCAGGGCATTTTTATCTTGGAGCAGCTGGACATTTTTTATATTATTGTTTTTTTTAATGGAAAAAAACTTTTATATTGCATCAATAAATTAATTTTTTTTAAACAGTTTTTTCAAAGTTCTTTAAATTGTTTGTGTTAAATGCTCATTTCTTTCTTCACCACAAGGTGGCAGGATAAGTGCAGAGATGCTTGAGTACACCAGCACATGAGCTGCAGGGTTATCATTTAAAATGAAACTCAATGTTTTTGCACTTAAATGTAAAAAAAAAAAAAAAAAACTTGGTCATGGTTTGGTTGCATAGGCTTTGTGTAATCTTTGCATTTAATTATATGCAAATGTTTTGTTAGAATTTTCTAAAAGAGATGCAACCATGGAAACTGCATGAGCTTTATCCTAAATAAGTCTTATTACACCATCACTAGGCATGTACTACACTACAACTTTCACAAATCGATGATGAAGTTGGCTTTACTCTGACTTTGTGTGTCTCCTGTTGGGTGAGGAATTAACTCCGTGCTACATGGGCCATAACTTTAGTCAGGCTTTCTTTTTTTTTCACCTCATTGAATGCTCGCTTCCGTAAAGCCTGGGAGGTTTTTCCATGTGGTTTGTGTTGCTTTTTGGCCTGCTACATGGACATTCTTGGAAAGACATACTAACAAGGGAGAACAGATATGTCAGTGGAAAGACAATACATCAGAACTTGAATGGAAAGACCCAGACTGGAACAGAACTGGGCACACTAGGTCCCACATTAGTTGCAGCCTGATTACTCCAAATCAAGGACATGATCTAATCAGCAGACTAGTATTCAGTTAATATAGCTAATAAAAGTATATCAAACAATCTGGACTGTGGTTGTACATATTAGTTGAAATAGAACATTGAGTATGTACGATTATTTGGGTTCTTGTGATTTAAAGGCTCTTGCTGCAAATTGCCTTAATTTAGATGAGCATACAGAGTACTTATAATGGGTTTGGGCCAGTCATTATAAACTTTGAACATATTAAGTGCTTGCTGGTTATTATTGGACTTCTGCAATGTGAAAATAATGTACATGCAACTGTATCAAAGCCCCTTGTTTTACTAGGGGACACATATGAAATTTATCAGGCTTTAGGTTGTTAGTGACTCTTATGCTACCTACAAGGCCTCATTTGATGCACGTTCGACCAAAAAACAAAAAATGCAAGGTCCTTAATGATGGCAGTGAGTTTATGCCACAAGTATGTGTAAATTTGCTTCAGATGTGTTGCCATGGAAACTGAAACAGTGGCGCAGGCCTCCAGCTCATCTGTTTCCTGTTGCTGCTGCCTGGAGACAGAGAGGCTTTAGTGCTTCAGGCCGAGAGACAGGAAGTGACCTGGAGTACAGTGAGAAAGGGGTGTGAAGGATTACAGTAGGAGTTGGAGGTTTGATTTCTTCCTCAGAATGTAGAGTTCACATTTGAATAAAACTTGTGTCTAGAAGGTGATGCAAAGTCAGATTTTTATGAGATAATTATATTTTAATGCAGTCCCTGGGAATGGGAAGCCTACATCCCTGCATGTCCCTACATTTACATTTGCTCTTATCCAGAGTGACTTAAACTTAGAGGGACAGTCCCCAAGGAGACACTCAGCGTTAAGTGTCTTGCTCAGGGACACAATGGAGATAAGTGGGGTTTGAACCTGTGACTGTGGTCTTCTGGATCATGTAAATGAACTCAAGCAATAATAAAAGATTAGAGGAGGCTTCTGAGGCAAATTTCCATTCATCTCTTGCAGTTTATTTGCTGTGACCAAATAAGGCAATTTACATTTAACAGGTCACTATAAAATGAATGACTAATCACTATTATTCACTAAATAGAACCAATCAAAGCATGTAAAAGCTGATTTAGAAAACATATATGAGATCCACTGGACTGTCGAGACAGGTGACTTCATGCTGGTGTTCAGGCCAGCCCACACAATGAATAAATTCTGAGGTGGCCCACGTTTGAGAGGATCGAGGCAGCTGCCCAGATTCTCCACAAGAGAGCATCAGCGTGCCAGGAATTTGTGTGTCTGCACACACTGCAGGAGCCTGTCCTGTGCAATAAAATTGCAATGTAATACTATTTGCGGTTGGAACTCATATAACCCAATATTAATTTACTTCCATTCTGACTTTTATTTATGTGACAGAGAATCATCTCAACACTAGTCTGATTCAAGGTCACGGTGTGTGACCTTAGAGTGTTGGTAGCTATCTTTTCTTTCTTTTTGGAGAACAAGAGATAGAGAATGGTTGCAATACTATAATGTGGAATGGCAACACTAGAGAAATAAATAAAAAATGTCAAAAATGGCTTTTCTGTTACTATGGCCGATATTCCACCTCCATTATACATTGCATTTCAACACAAACACAATGAGCTGCAGTTTAGATGATCATATATTATTTAAGAGTGGGTATAAACGTGTTTATTTTCAGCAAAATTGTTGTACATATGTTCAGATTTTTTGTCAACTGTAATCATCAGTTTATTGACACAAAAAAAAAGACACGTTACGTTTTACACAGCGGAAAAAAAATGTTGCTGTGGTCGATTCGTAAATGGCATGTAAATGAGCAGGTACTAATGGAGGATCTGCGGCACAATTAAACCTTGGGCCAGCTTTCTGTCATCATCATCATCATCATCCTATTTGCATTCACATGGCGGTCTGCCCCGCATACGCAAAAACCTAGCAGCTGTTGCAGCGTGTTGTGTTGCACGCTGCCATGCCCACCGAAAGTCAAGCTGTAAAGCTGCGCATCATTTTACAGCACCAGCAAATTCAGCACTGTGAAGGTTGTGAGGTAAAAGAAACAAAAAAAGGCGGTCTTGTTAACAGATTTGCATAATGGAAAAGCATTTCCAGACACTTCAGGCTCTTTGTTCTCTTGCTGCATTTTAGTCCAACCATGGGAAGTTTTCTGGGATCACACAAGATGCGCAAAGGCACATCTATGCGGTTGGTCAGCATTAATGGATCTTTTTTTTTGACAAGATACAAGTTGTTTTGGGAGACAGGAACCACTTAGTTTGAGATTTAGTGCCACTTACCTGTCAGATTTGCAACTGAACCCAAATAGAGACAATATGGAGGTTCACCGTCAGCTGAATCCTCTGATGTGTGTGTTGACAAAGACTCAATTTGTGTTTACATGACTACACTGCGTGTGTATGCTGGAGCATGAATTAGTGAAGGGGGAAATGTATTTGAGCATTCCAGTCCACGTGTGTGTTTTTTACAGTAATGAGAATTGTCCTATCTGCCTGGTAGGTGTGTGTGTGTGTGTGTGTGTGTGTGTGTGTGGTACATGAAGGTTAACACCCACAGTGGCTCCATAGCCTGAAGCTGCAGTCGTCAGGAATGAGCTGCACAGAGAATCATTATCTTTCCACCACTCCACCCCTTTCTCACAACATTCCATAAGCCTCATCAAGACCGTGCAATGCTCTTGTTCTCGCACTCAAGAATGAAGAAACAAATTGTTAAAAAGGCAAAATTCACATTCTTACCTTTAAAACGGAAAGTTTGTGAATCAGACGGATCTTTCAAAAGGGAAGAATTCAGAGAAAGCAAGCACTGCATGGCCTGCGAATGGGTTGTCCAAAATTCTGACACCCATACGGCATTCAGCCTCACACATACGTGAACATTGCGCGCCCCTGGCAGAGACGCAATCCACATGTGCAGACGTACACAATCCATAATCTGGTACTCATGCAGATGCATGCGGTGCTCGCAGATTCATACCCTCGCCACGTCACCGGGGGCCTTTGAAGTCGTGCAGTCGGTGTTTAGGCCCACCTTTGTGTGCGCACACCGCCTGCGCCCCGGCTGGTGAAATATAGAGCGTAGGGCCCAGCATAGAAATTACCCACACATCTCTGCGCGCCTGTATTTATGGAGGCCGCTGTCAGGTGTTTATGCGTGGTGACGAGATGGGCAGCTTAAACCACTTACGCCCCGATAAATCAGGGACTCTCCAGCGCACCATCTGGTGGTGTGTGTACCTGCGAATGTGTGTGTAAGAGTGATTGGGCGGGTGGAATCACTGGGTGTAGGGAAAATGCCAAAGTGTGGTTGTGTGAGTGCCGGCGAAATGTATACTGTGGATCAAGTAACAAGTGCTTAGGAACTCCTGCAGGCCGTTACTCAGCAGTATTGTCCCATTATTAAAAGCTCGTGTCTAAATAGTCCCGATCCCAAAAGCCAAAAGAAAATAAACTTCCCTTTGATTATTCCGATTTAATGGTCATATGCATGATGCAGATTCGGCAGGGCCCGACTCTCTCCCAATATCGTCCAGGGGACTTCATCTCCAGCTGGCGCACCCACCTTGTGCATACATGTTTCTGTGCACAAATAATACACACAAATGTCATTCTTGCACCCCATGCGTACAGGAAATCACGCAGGAAGACACAAATGCAAACACACCCCAAGTGGCTCTTTACCCAGCAGATTTATGGTCCTGTGATTTAGACATTAGGGTTGAACATCAAGTTATAACCCTGTTCTGTCTGTAGTAACGACTTGACAAGCTGAGAGGAATTTTTAGAATCGGCGTCTGTCTTTACTGTTTTTCCCCCCTCTTTTTCCGTATGTAACGTCATTCTGTCAGCCAGTATCTAGTCCTTTAATCCCGCTCCTTTGCTCTTGTTGTCATTTAATGTTCAAAGTAATGTTTAAAGTCTAGTGTGACCCTGAACAGCAGACTGGGGTATGTTAAACTGTGCTTTGGAAAAGCCATTGAATTTAGCCATGCAACAAAAGAAATAAAGACAGCTTCCCTTTTCACACTCCGTACTCTCTGGCCCCCTGTCCTGCAGACACAAACACATTCTGTGTGTGTGTGTGTGTGTGTGTGTGTGAGTGTCAGAGTGTGCATATGCACCATTTGTGTGTTTATTGCACTTGATGCCTCTGCGCTTCCTCTCCTCAGATAACAGCTGCCTGTAAATAGCTGCCATAAACACTGCACTGAGAAGAATGCCTTTGGGGGGGGCTGTATTTGTGTGTCTGTGTCGGTGGATAATAGCATGAGGGGGCTAGACAGGGTGGGGGTAGGAGAACAGACTTTGTTTTGAAGTATATTAGCTTGGTTTTAGAGAACTTTGCAGAAAATTGCAGTCTGTGACTTTTACATTTTAGGAAAATTGAAACTTGATTATAAAGGGCATAGAAGGTGCATCAGTCAGTGTTTCTTTTCCCTTTTTTTTGCAGAATTGTTTTAATGTGTGCAATGACAAGTTTGTAAAACTGGAAAAGCCTTTGACTTAATACTGAATTGTTGATTCACAATAAAAAAAAGAATTTACGTTTGACCACCAGGGGGAGCAATTGGGCAGTTGTTATTTTTGGTTTTGCATAGTCCTGGGACAGCTTTATGACATTGCTAATTATTAATGTTTTTTTACTGATAAAAATATAAATATTACATATTTATTTTGTCACTATTATAAACAAGTGACCTTCAATTAGACAAAATATTCTCAGACACCAGTCATCTTGTACATTTTATAGGAAAAAGCACCAAGGCTGCAGATGCCGGGAATGTTTTGAGAGTAAAAGATGTGTAGAAGTGGATGGGGAGGGTAGGAAGGAGGGAGAGTCACCTGCCCTGAGGTAACCCTGGAAAACTTTGAGGGGAGGCGCTCACTGACAGGAGAACCTGCAACCTGCAATTTTACACTGGCAGAGAGCAATGCTGAGTGAGCAATGTTCACACAATTATGCACACACACACACACACATGCAGAAAAGTGTGCACAAACAACGGCAGTAACATTATTCCAAAAGTCGCATGTGTGCATTTTATTAAAATGAATCAAAATACACGCGTTTCCATAGTAAATAAACACATTTTGCACAGATTGTTAACCTGTCCTGTCCTGACTGTAGATGCTATCTCGGTGACAGCCAGGCCCATCAGGCACATCAGTCAATGTGTTCACCTTAATCAACTGCTGCCATCTCTCTGGAGCAGAGTGCAGGAACAAGCTGGTGCGCTCAGGAGCTTTGATGTGGTCGCTGGTCTGATGAGAGGCCACGCCCTGCTCCAGCCCCAGGGCCAAATCTACAGTGCTGTTCATTGTAACAAAAGTGCTCACATGAAACATGTTCAAATTAATTTATCATAATGATAATCTAAATTAGAAATTGTCCTCTTACTTGTACAAGTTCTTGCAATTTGTCCTGGAAAAGCAAACACACACAAAAAAACTATTGAAACAATTCATTTAACAACAATACAAGAAGTAATTTTCACAAAACATGATACTAAACAAATGTTATTCCACAAAAAAAAACTACTAAAACCACAACTAATAAGAACACACTCATTTTGATTATTAATAATGTATTTGTGTTTTAAATGTAATACAATAATTTTATTAGAAGTAAATAAAATAATAGTGTACACATATGTGACGCTAATTTTGCAAATGTGTTGTGTGGTGGAGTTTTATTTTATGAATGAGTTTAACACATGCACCACCAGACATGTGTGTGGACAACCCAGCCACCAACAATTTACAGCTTCATTTAATAAAATTTCAATACAGCATCTACTCAGATAAGGTACATTTATTTATTTACAGTAGTGTTTCAATTCTAAATCAAGAGTGTGTGTTTTTACACTTAAAATTCCTTCTGCGGACAGGATCCCAGAGTGGGCTTACAATGAAGCACACACCAGTGAATCAGTTGCACATTTTACACTTTTGTTATACAGTGTTGAATGCAAATTAAAATGCCTGTCCTTCTTTTCCAGCTGTAGGTGAAAAGGCCTTTAGATCTAAAGGAAATATAATGATCTTTTATTCTTTAATCATTCAAATGTTTCAGTAGTTGGAAAGCTACTTTCTGCCCAAATCGAGTTCATCAAGATTATTAGCCGCTGAAATGCTGTTCTTGTAATAAACAAAATGCACTTGGCTGGAACACCCTGCCTGCAGCCGAGGTGACGATTTTGGCCACTGGGTGCCGCCTCAAACTCTGCAAAGCGGGGGGGTTTTATTGCGGCCTACCGTCTCAACTGCTGCTCCGGCGTGTTGCTAAAGAGACAGTCATAAAAGAAATGGGTTTATCCCCCGCCGAGTGAAATGAAGCTGATCTCCGAGCTACATTAAGCACACAATGCGCCCGCAAATAAAAAAAAAAATAAATGAATTATTTTCCTGCTGCAGCCACCTCAATGAAATTTTAAGGGGGAAAACGCGGCTAACGTGCGATTGATACGAACTCACGTCGCACTGCATGCAAATAGGAGCTGTAATCACACGTCTGCAACCGATGCGCGCGACCATACATCACAACACGCAGCAATTTAATTAGCCCCACTGCGTTCTTCTTTTATCTTGATGTGCTTAACTAGCAGATAATCAATGGAACTCATATTATCATATGCAGTGCGACGTCGCCATTAATCTACTGGAGCGCATAAATAAATGCACTTTGTGCCGTTTGTACCCAAGCACGTTCTAGTGCTTCCTGAGTTGCTAACGCTCGCTGCTCCTGTAACGCTGCTTTCGGGGTGCTATGGGCTGAGCATTGCTGACTGGGGGTGTTCGCTACACACCTGCAGTCGTCCCCCACAGAGCCACAAAAAAACCCCACACAATTCATATTACGAGGTGCCGGGGTGCCACCACGCTGCCGTAAAATCACTCTTTGAAATTAGTCCTGACCGACAGGTTTGCTGCGGTGGGCTTGGGGGTAAAAAGGCTGGGCGCTCATAATGGGGTTGTTAAGCGTGATCTCAGGCCATAAGCTTGTCATCCAAACAAGCAGGAGATGGACCTGGCACGGATCCGCCGATGCAGCCGAGGGGAAGAGCTCGGATGTGATGATCGCAGGGAAAATGTCGGCGTGACTGCGCTCTTCTTCAGCCAATCACGAGTCATTAACATGATTTAATGTTAGGTGTTTTTATTGTTATTGCTATTTTGCCAATCATCCATTATTGTTTGCCCGTCGTTGATGTACAGTAATAGGTGCGTGCCCACTACACCCACTGTTACGTCTGACTAATTTACTGTTGTGAATTTGATGGTGCTGATTAGGAACGCAGCGGTTGGGGTCACCTATGTATTGGACCCCATTGAGGATTTATTGGTAGGTGGTGCCTCACACGTCTGCTCATGTGAAGACAACCCAGTCTGGGATGGAGCATCTGCTGATTGTGGAATTCATTGCGATGATGACACAGAGTTTGTCCTAAATTTGCTCTCCACTTCCAGGGAGCCCATCGCAGGCCGGTTCTGTAGTCCACAGCGGTCTAATTCAGGCCCGTGGGCCAAGGCAAGATGGTTTACAGGTGGTAAGGTGGTTCTCAAAGTGGATTGTGGGCAGGGGATCCACATTTTCTTGGGTTCTTGAGAGGGTCCTAAAAAAAGGGATCCCTGACCTGAAAAAGCATGTTCTTGGCCATTCCCACCATTCCTAACACCTCCAATAAATATTTGAATACATATGCAAACATGTTTTCAGGCGGAAGCATATTTCAGATCAGTGCACAGAAGAGGCTGCTGTATAGAACACGAGACCCGGGGCACAGACAGTCAGCCGCAAGCGCATGCTGACACACAAACATAAAGCACCAATATTTACTGAGAATGCAGCTCACACAGAGCGTGTGTGTGTAAGTGTGCGGCAGAAACTGAGACGCACAAACACTGACACACACACACACACACACAGCACGCCATGGTATGCCAGACTGCAGTGGCTTGCGGCTCTGTCAGCGGCGCTGATCGATGGTCTTTTACTGCTTCCCCTGGATTATCAAACGAGTTCAACGGGAGGGGAAGGTGATTCATCAGCGAGCGAGAGAGAGAGAGAGAGAGAGAGAGTGTGTGTGTGTGTAAGAGAGGGAGGGAATGAGTGTGTGGCAAACTGACAGGAATGCTACAGCGTGCTGCACGGAAAGTGACAGGGATGGAAGTAGCATGAACACCTACACAGGAAGGAGACAAAAATGATAAAAAGGTGGGGTAGAGGAGGATGGATGAATGTAGAGAGGAGGACGTAAACAGAGGATGGGCTCTTCAAAGGAAGGTCAAGCACAGTCAAGCAGGAAAGGAAGAGCAAATAAAGCAAGAAATGAATAATTAAGGAATGGACTGTAAGGGAGAAAATTGGGCAAGAAAAACATGTTGAAGAGCGAATGATGAGAGCAGACAGGCAGAGAGAAACAGGAGACGTAAAAAGATTAATGGCTGGTGGGGGGGGGGGCTTTCGGTGGATCTAAAGAAGGTTGAAGTTGAGGATGAAGAGCCGCCCCTGATACTTCGGCCTCTGTGGCAGGTACAGCTGAACGTGGAGGGTGTTGCCGGGCAGCCGGTCTATGGTCTGAGGAGAAAGTGCTGATGTACATTAACCGTGTTTACGGTGGATTCATCCAACAGTATAAATGACGAAACTGAGATAAAGCCCCGTGCTGCTCCACAAAAAGGCATTAGAGTGCGCGCATGTGTGTGTGTGTGTGTGTGTGTGTGTATCATGCCAGAAGGTGAGGTGCCTTCACACACCGAATGCCCTTCCATATTTGCATAGTAAATGCAATTCGTGCAAAAAAGTGTGTGACCGTGTATGCGCGTGTGTCCGTTTGCAAGTGTTTGTGTTCGCAAGAAAATGCCACCCCGAAAGGAACGATGGCACCCGAGATCACCGTCCACACCGGTCCCCTGCTCGCCTGCGCACCACTGCTAAAACTATTAAGTGTGTTGTGATGGATGAAGAGCATCCAGTGTGTTCTGTCTGCTTGTCCCACTTAATGTGTTTAGAGGCCGTGACCGAGGCTGAGCAGAGGACAATTCGAGGAAGCGATTGAGGTATTTAGAACTGTGTGCTGGTTTCTGTACAGTATAGTACAACACAATCAGCCATGTTTTAAAGCTTAGAGGAGAAAATGCGCGTTGTCAAATGAACGTGGAAAAAATTCATTTGTTGACAATTGAATTCTTTTGTCTTGAACCAATTATTCATCTGTGTGAAGACTCTTCAAAAGCTGGACGTTCGTATGTTGTAAATCCTTTTTTGATCATAGGAAATAATTTAATAATTTGAGATACAGGCTTCATTTTGATGAGCTCTCTGCCATGTTAATTCATAGAAATTTTTCATTTTACATGTAAAGGTCAGAGCATATATGAGCTTTTTTTAAATTCAATTTTAAAACAAAGGATTTTTTTCACAATGATTTTTTTAAAGATGCACTGTATTTCATTGTATTGTAATGAAATGTCCACAACAGAAAATGACAAATGATGAAATATAACCATCATTACAGCATAATATGATGTATAACACCAGAAAAAAAATTCCTTTCACAATCAAGGAAAATCAGCCTTTACGGGAACAACAATAAAAAAAGGTCAGCAATTTGGTGTTTGGTGCATTCACAAAATAATGAGGGACGCGTCGCTCCCTGGATCTGCTCCTAAGCTGCAAATGAAGCTGTGTTATGTACAATAACAACATTTGGGAGACCAGCCACTGCTCTCTCTTATTAAAATATAAAGCAGGATCATATTTTTTCTCCTTTTCAAGCCTGAAATATTTTTGTTTTTATGAGAACCTATTTATTTTAAATTACAACAATGTCATAAAAGATGCTTTGCAGGCAGTGTGCTCAGCCACTAGAGGGTAATGTTACACACTAATTTAGGCAAAACTGTGCTCAGCAGTGCCTTCCCACTCCCATCGTCCTAATAGATCTTAATAAACCACTGGTGGAACCGGTGCCTCATTTTATCCTGTGCTTTTATTTTTTTCTTCATCATTTATAATATTCTATTAATGCTGGAACAGGTGAGTCCATTTGTCCATTGGCTTATTTTATTATAAGATCCAGTGCTTTATTATCAGTATCCTGCTTTACATCATTTATGATTCAAATAAAGTATAAAATACAATAGATTCACAATACTAATTGAGCTATATTAATTTAATGCTGTTCACTGCACTGTTTTTTATGCCTACAATAACAGATTAGGCTATTATATGGTGCATACGGAAACACATACACATACACCAAGTGACCACAAATTAGCAAGCCATGCAACAAAGGAACAGCCCCAGCCTCTAATGCATGACTTCACTTCAGGGTTAGAGGTCAAATGTAAGCTCACTTGACCCCTACAATAATGTCACCTTTGGGTTAGGTCTTCACTAGGTTCACTAGGTCTCTTGGGCACTCATTTAGACACATAGCATTACCGCAGTGCACTCACTCACAACACCACAGGCATAGAATTTCAACTTATTTCAGCAGAATTCAGAAGCAAATGAACAAATTGTACAGAGCAGATTCCCTCATCAATATTTATCGTCACTGATTGACAGCTCATCCTTGACAGATACCGAGACAGGCACATGTGCTAAAAGTCACGTACAGCACATCATTTTCTAAAAACACGTTTACACAAATGACAGATGCATAGTTAGGAACGGGGGACAGATGCATGGATAAATAGATGAAATGATAGAGCGAGCAGGACTGTGGCCCTGTAGCAAAGAGATGAAAATACAGGATAAGCAGAACGAGCAGTACACACAACAGCTCAGGGCTAATATGAACCACCCCACCCCCTTGCATTTCCCTAACGAGCCATTTTGCATCTATCTCATTTTGCCCCCCAATGATAATTAATTTTGGTTTTACACTCCCCGCTCCCAAATTCATCTGTTCATCCTTCACCCCATCTGTGTGCAGCATCTCTCTGCTCCTCGTGCTCTCTCTTTCTCCTCTCCTCCCATCGCTCACTGTCTTGTGTCTGCTCACAGCCGTCGCCCTCCGACCTCTGGAAAGTTCAGCTGTAGGTCACGGGTGGGGAGGGGCTCTGTATGTGTGTGTGTGTTTGAGTGCGGTGTTTGGGACTGTCTCTGCTTTAGCTGCAGATACAGCTGGCGCTGCCATGGCAACTCGGATGAGCAGACACTGCAGAATGCCGAAGCCCCGGAGCAGCTGGAGCTCGTGTCTCAAAGGTAACACTTGCACGTTTCCAATTTAAAAAAGCTCCAAGTGAACATCTCCATTTCCCAGACGTGTGCACACAAACACCCAGACAGTGAAAAACACAGACATGCACTTGGAAATATGAGCCGTTCATAAACACATTACGGCAATATCTGTAACCCCTGACCTGTGGCAACAAATTAGAGGTCTGTAAATTCAAAGGTCAGTGGGAGATGTAGTTTTGTATTCTGATGCTGGCTGAAGCACAGGGTCAACACTGTGCTATTGCCTGGCCTTTTTTCAGGATTGAGGTCAAGCAAAGGACAAGATGGTGGTGGAGGGAGGGATGTGTCTACGGCGGCTCACGTGAAACGAAATGATTTATAACAACAATAGAATGCAATTAAGTACTCTCTTTAAAATTAATACAATAAACACTAAACACACATTGTTATTATATGAATATTATATTTATTATAGTCAATTAATGTCTAAAGCTATCATTGTAATGAATCAGAAATACCCTTTCATTTTATACAAATTTTACTTCAGAGAAATCATTTAAATATTCACATACAAAAATACAATCTTCACATACAAAAAATGTGATAATTTTATGTATGTTTTTGTTTTCACCTTCTCTGTCCATTAAGATCTACACATTTCAACACCTTCCACAAACATTTCGTGACCCGTGGAAATTTGACAAATTTCCCTGTTTCAGCAGAGATGCTGTTCAGAGCTCGTCTGGTTTTGAATCAGACTTGTGGCTGCGCGGAAGCGTCGTCGATAGGTGGCGCTATAGGCTACACACCAAATGGCGACACGCGTCGAGAACTCGTGCGAAGGGAATTCTGGGTCATGTAGTAACTCCAGCACCAAACTACACTTCCCAGAACGCAATGGAGTGTCTTTGTTGCCGGAAAAAAACAGAAGAATGAACAGCCAGCATGCCGTGCACCGGTATGAGATGAGTAGTTCTAAGAATATCCGAACATTTTGTGTGAAATGTATTGGTTTACTCACATTTTCATTTCAGACATATTGCCGTGACTATTTTTTAAACGTGTTTAAAATCCTTCGAGAACTTTTAATCTGCTGGTTAGCACGTTTGCTAGCTGACTGATTAGCTGCTATTTTGTTCAGGAACCAAAACTGGACTTAATATTGCCGACGGTATAGCGCATGATACAGGGCGAGGAGCAAAGGTTTTGTGCAGTTTCATTAATTTTACAGATGATATGGCTTGTATGATTATAATGTGTGCACCACAACAGGTTGGATACAGAAAGCGTGGACCAAGATGGAGCATCTGAGACAAGGAGCGTCCCCAGCGGATCAAGCGTCGTACTAGGAAAGCTCAGCGTCCCGGGGGAAATGTTCCTTCGAGCGGAGCTGGACCTGAACGCTCGCCTGCGCCTGCTGACCTTCGGGGAGCCCGTGCGCTACACGTACAACCCGCTGGAGTACGCGTGGGAAACGCACCGCTGCTACGTGGAGAAGTACTGTCATGCCGGCCACAGCGTTCTGTTCCTGGGAATGAACCCAGGGCCTTTCGGTATGGCCCAGACAGGGGTGAGCAAGATCTGCAGTTTTTTAATTAAAAAGATAAGGAGCATGCATGAGTTTGAATTATGAATCTCGAAACATCTCAGGTCTGTGAAGTTAATACCCCGTTTAATGTTTTATAATTAGTATACCCCAATAGTACACCAGTGCATTAAAACAATGACATGAACAATGCATCAAGAGTGATAAAATAAAAAGGTAAGAAGAGGTAGATATAAAAAGAAGTAAATGATAAACATATTTTAGGGTCTCTATACAGACATACCTGTTTATTGATCAAGTCAAGAATATAATTATTGGCATTTCAGCCGTGCACATTAAAGGACAGTAGAACCTTCAGACAAAGTGGATACAATTATAAACTAATAGAAGTCGGTTAGTCTGTTACATGATATTTGTCCACATTAAAATGAAAAATTGGAAATGCATCCGCCTTGTTTTGGGGTTTTTCTTTCTTCTACAAGGGAAGCCTTTTGGTATTAGAGAGTCTCATTCTGTCTTATGCTCCACTTTTAGTATGGCAAATTTCATGGTGAGGCAGATGTGTTTGCAATTTTGAGCCCTTTGCTTCTACTACAAAGGTTCCATTTGGGGAGGTGAAAGCTGTACGTGATTGGCTGAAAATCTCTGGGGTGGTGGGACACCCACCAGAGGAGCATCCGAAGCGGCGAATCACAGGACTGGCCTGTACACAGAGCGAGGTGAGCGGCGCACGATTCTGGGGATTCTTCCAGAAGCAGTGCGGTGATCCAGAGACATTCTTCCGCCACTGCTTTGTGCATAATCTGTGCCCGCTGATATTCATGAACGCCTCTGGCAAGAACCTGACTCCCCCGGAGCTGCCCACTGCCCAGCGGGAGGATCTGCTTCGCCACTGTGATGCCACTCTCTGCCAGGTGGTCACTGCCTTGGGTGTCTCCATGGTAATTGGTGTCGGTAAAGTGGCAGAGCAGCGAGCACGCCGCGCTCTTGCTGATGCTGGCATTCGGGTGAATGTGAAGGGGCTTCTGCACCCCTCCCCTCGGAGCCCAATGGCCAATAAGGGGTGGGGAAGTGTTGCTAAGGCCAAACTGGAGGAACTGGGTGTTCTGCAGTTGTTTAGTACGTGACATTTTCTACCCAGTGATGATTAGGGTTTTTTTTTTTTTATCATATACTGTATATATTTTTTAATATTGTTAACTTAATGTATATTCATTTAATGTTTTATGGCTGTCTTATTTTTATGATTTTTTTGTCTGTAAAATTTAATTAACCTGTGGTGCTGTACATGTAATGAAATGAAGATAGATTCCTGTCCATCTGCCAACATTTCTTTTGTTTTTGATCAGATATGCTATAACCTGGTCAGGCCAGATTTGCCTGAAGATTGTAAATGTTTGTTGTGAATGTACGAGTATGTCATGTGATGTTGCTGTATGCCACAGTTATGGTCATGATTGTTTAACTGTGAGCTCATTCCTTCCTTCATGCACAGGTGCAGGCATGCTAGTGAGTCATGAATAAGCGCTGCCACACACACACATACACACACAGCTGTTGCAAAAAAATGGAGCTAATAGAAAATAATGAGATTCTTCCACATCTCCTCTGGACATTGATGCACTTAATCGCTGATACGAACGGGTGAGAACGGTGTAACAATGTCTACAAAAAATGTATTAGAAGGAACAGCTGTGAGGCACGTGCTGCCTTTTTTGGGATGAAGGTGAATATGTGGAGGTTTTCGAAGTTCTGTTAACTCTGGTTTGATTTTCAGTAATAATAACAGATTACTGTTGCAGCCAAGAAAGTGTCCATTAAAATCATTACAATTTTTGGGAAAGTTCCACTATCACAGTAAAGCACGGACTATTTTAGAAATAGTGCAAATGTGAAAGAAATGTTATGGCAGAAATTCTGACATCCGATCTGTGTGTTTAATACAAAGACCTCTGACCTCTGAAAAGCATTTGCCTGATGAACACTATATAGAATTTAATTTTCCTTAACATTTTCCTTCTACTACAGATATTTTACTGAATAAAACAAAATGCTAATTTGACAGAATGTGCTTGCTTTCGATCTTTATTCACTGATGTCTTGAGTCTTAATGTATTCTGTAATAACCAGAAATTACTTTTTTTTTTTTTGTTTTTTTGCAGTATTTCAGTTGAAAGTGTCAGTACAGAGTTAAAATTATTAGATGATTATCAGATTGTCCGTGCAGAGCGGATATTGCTTGAACCCGTGGAGAGGAAGGGAAGCGGGAGGTTTGTGCTGTTTGCTCTCTTCTCTCGTTGATGGATGGAGCCCATCCGCCATGCGCAGCCACTTCAGGGTGCAGGTGTGCTGAGTCGAGCCGCCATCTTTGCTCTCTTTGTTCACCGTGTGTTAGGAGAGGCTTATGGAACGAGACTTGATTCTCAAAGCTCGCACTTCGCACCCCCCACCCCCCAAACCCCACCCGCCCTCCCGTTTTCATTCTGTGCAGCACACACACATCGATCTTTCACACCTGCTTAAGCCCACGCTCTATGTGCAACATGCAGCAACACTCGCTACACGTCACACCTCTGCTTTTCCCCCCTGTCTTTCACTCTCACTCTCAACACACACACACACACACTCAAACCCATTGGCTGAGGCTCATTCGTGGCTTCCTAATGACTTCCATCTCTCAGTTCGGAGCCGCGTTATTAATTAGCTCAATGAGCCTTGCCGGTAGGACTCGTTTCTCTGTACAAGATACACACTCAAACCCTCACAGTACCTATCCTATGCCTCTGTGAGCCAAGGGGGCCGACTGAAAGCTCAGACCGATGGCCTGTTGCTTGCACATTTAGCCATATTTCTGAACGGCGACAGCCCCAAACACGATCCTATAAATCCTGCACCCCAATTCACTGATAATGGGCCCGGCCTACCTTTGCAGGGATTTGGACTAGACAGGAACCCTGGCAGGGGTCCACGCTATCGCACCCAGCCAGGCGAGGTGCATGGGGGAATGGAAACCTCCTCCACCGCCACATGAAAACAAGGCCTTCATCCGTCGACCAGGATCAACGACACCAGGGTGTTTAATTAGCGTGTGCGTGTGTTTGTGTGTGTGTGTGTGTGTGTGTGTGTGTGAGAGAGTGTACACGTCTATATTGGCCCCCTTTTCCCCCCAGAAGCAGAGGCGTCTGCACCGCTATTGACAGCGTGACCTCCTGGTGACCCTGCAGCAGCGCATGAGTAAAGGGCAGGGAGTTAACGTTAGCAGCCACTACACTGCTGCTGGTTGTCAGAGACATCAATACAGTGATGAATGGAGGCGTCGGTTATTAAAGTAGAATTAGAGCGGGGGGCGTGGGGGGTTCTGATAAATGAAAGGGCGAGGGGTGCTGCAGGAGAGGGAGAGAGATATAGAACAAGGGAGGGATGGAATGGATGGGGGGGAAATGGACAGGGAGAGATATCAGACGGTGGGAGGGAGCGAGCGAGCGAGTGAGAGAGAGTGCAAACGGAGGAGGAGAGGATGGCACGGCAGCGGCATCATCACTCTTTATTATTCTCCCAGGCTCCTCAGAGGGCTGGGGGGTGGTTTTTGGGGTGCAGGAGAGGGCCATGGAGAACTGATGGAAAAACAGAGTGAGGAAAAAAGCGAGAGCGAAAGAACGCATCACAGAGAGTGCACACCTATCTAATTTGCAGGAAGCAGGCGGGGTGGGAGAGAACAAGAGGGCTGCAGGATGGAAGGGAGTGTGGTTCAGTGCTCGTAAAACATCTTCATTTCATAACAACCTATTCATATAGATTACACTGTATATAATAAACGAAAATACAGGTCTGCATTAACCTTTGTTGTTTTCACTTATTTTTCATCTGATGGGTAAAATATGTTCTCGATGTTATGCAGAATACTGTTCACATTTATATAAAAATTCCAATTGTCATCAAAATATATATATTTTTCTGGAATAATAAATAAATAAATATACATTAATGTTGCAACAATGCTGTTCACCTAACTAAACAAGCAGAACATGAAATAATAACTTGAACTTAGCACAAAATAGGATAAAATAGGAGGGTTACGTTCACAGCACACAACCTTTCAGCGTTTAATGACATTTGGCTGACCTGATCATCTAATCATCAGCTTATCATTGTAGAAGAAGGAGTGATGGTTTTAAAATTCTACAAATATATGGACTATAGATATGCAGTGACCGACATACCAATAGAACAGCAGTCTCTCTTTGTTTCTAGAGCTGAATAAACATTTTAGTAATTCACAATATTTTAATATTCAAAAACTATGCATTAAATTTAGCATCAACAGCTACATTTATAAAGTTCACATGACTGTATAAAAGTAAAAGTTCCAAATGCACTGATGGGGAAAATGCTGCACTAAAAAGGGAAAAAAGGTTAAGGCAAAGTAATTAATCGCACCCAATCTAATGAGTGATAAATGTTCTCATTAAGGCCTGATTTAATTAAAATTAGAATGTATAAGTTTAATTTTCTTAAGTGTTTTCTTATCAAAAGAAATGTTGGCATAATAATTCTTGTTTGACTCATTTGTCCTCCAGCACATTTTAAGCGCAGAGGCGCATCAATCATGATATTTGCACAAAGCGGCGCGGGATCTCACACACCAGCCACCCGACCCCGGTCCCCGTAAAGTGGTGTGTATGTGTGTGTGTGTATCTACTGTAAATGTGATATACATGTGCTGCACACATGCTCGTGAACCTGATTTGACTGTGCAGTGTGTGTGTGTGTGTGTGTGTGTGTGTGTGTGTGTGTCGTGGTGCACAAAGACAATAAGTCATTCTGGGCGAGGCTCGTCAGTAGGGTTTAAATCTGTTTATTCCAGCCCATCTCTGTTTTCATCACACCTCTAGAAAAGCCGACACGAGACAGATGAATTGTCATTGGGGGTGAGTGTGTGGGTGAGGAGTGCTGTTCACTCCTCCATCCCTCCCTCCCTCTCTCTCTCTCTCTCTCTCTCTCTTGCCCACGCTCCTCCTCTCTTTCTCACCGTTTTTATTAGTGGTTTATTTATTGATGTTTTAGTTAATGTCTCTGCTAATTTCGGCATGCCTCTGTCTTCATTACACCTCGGTGAGTCATTAGCAGTAGTCTGGCTGTACTGCGGGGCCTGGCTGGTGCAGAGACCCCCCGCCGCTCTCGGCAGTTGCTCGCTGCATCCTGTTCCAATATGGCTGCCATTCTTCCCTCACCACTCAGTCACACGTACTTAAGTCATCTCTAATTGCCAAACGCTGCTCAGTAAATTTTGTCCCCTGCGTTTTTTTCACTCCAGCACTTTTTGTCCTTATGGGCTGTTGATGATGTCCTGTTTGGCTGTTGATGATCAGTCGAACACATTTGCAATATGTGTCTCACAAGGCATCTGATAACATCTTCTCCCCCAAGAGAGCAAGGTGCGATTTCATTTTGCCGACATCCGTAGTAGCAGCACATTTCTTCCATACACCTGTGTGCAAAAATCAATTCAATCCCCCCAAATCAATACCTTCATTATTTAATTTTCTCTGAAGAGAAGCCTGAGGAGTGTGTGGTTGTTCTCCATGTTCACGTTCTGCATGCTCTGCATCAGCCCGGGGGAACTTTGCCTAAGTGTTTTTACAGTGTGATAATTCATGCCATATCGAGACGTTACAGTCATTCCCAGGGAGATTCTAGGGGGGATGGATGGGGAGGTGGCACTCTTTAATTGGCCTTCTGATAGAACCATGTCATATTATACTGGACCTGGGAAAGCTTGATTTGATGTTTGGCTTTCAATGGAGCGGTGATTGAGGCATGAGAGGTTTAATGAATCCCTTCTCCGGCAGATCAATGACTTTGATTAATCCATTAAGCACTAAGGAGCAACAAAATCAGCAGACAGTGCAGGGCTGAAGGACTGCACATTAATGTGTGTGTGTATATATGCACACACGTGTGTTGGAAAGATAATGAGAGTTTCCTTTTACATGTTTGTTTGAGTGTAAAGTGTGTGTGTGTGTGTGTGTGTGTCTGTGTGTTAACAGGTAGTGAATAGCGTGCCTATACAAACGCACAGTTATAAAATATAACAAATCCACCGGCAGCAGGGCTTTAAACATTAAGCTGACGCTATCAGGAGGTGGGGGTTATTTATGGGGTGCGAGCAGAAGCTTTGTCTGCCTGAGTTATGTGTGAACTGGGCACAGGGTGATACGCTAGACTAATGTTAACTCTCTCTCTCTATCACTGTGTATTGTCCTGCGCCAACCTGATGGCAGCTGTGTTATTGATGCCAATTTAATATGTTCACCGCAGCCACGTGCTGTTCTGCATTACAGCTCCTTTTGCACGTCTTTCTGATTTGCTCACTTCCTGCAAAATCAAATAACAGTCTGTAAAGTAACAGGGAATGAATGGCTAATGTTGGTCAGTAAAATGATAAACACGATAACACAGATAACACTCTGTAGATGGCAGCTCTTCACCGAGACAAATCCAGAGAAATATGGAACCATAACCACAGGCACTTTCCATCTGGACCAACTGGAGCTTTTACATTTTACATTCTGTAACGTTGAGAGAAGCTTCTTCAAACCTGATCACTAGGCAGGTTTCCATGCACGGGGTCAATAACTTGACTTCAAGCACAGACAAGCATGACCCCATGATGATCGGTGGTGATATGCTCCCTTTCACAATAGGTACTGACCTATCACATCACAGGTCAACATAACAGAATACTACTGGTTTCATGCACAATGGTTACGGCTCTTTACCTTTTGCACGCTTTACTCTGTGGAGCGTAGAGCAGTGAGTAGCTTGACTCCTCAGTCCTAGTTACATAATCTGCATGTATTAGTACACCTTTCAGAAGATTGGTTCAGAATTGTTTAAGCAGGACTAATATGGTTGCATGCACTTTAAAAGTGTAGTTTTAGTCAAACTCATCAATCTATTGGTCAATCAATCTTAATTTGTAAAGCAGTTTAAACAAGGGACATTGGCACAAAGTACCCAGCATGAAGGAGAGACATTGCTCAAACCCTCTAGCAATCAAGCCAAAATTCATTTTCAATTATTATTGAGTAATACACAAAAATGTGTTAAAATGCGCTTAAATCATGAACCCATGAACCCTACAGTGTAATTTGCTCCTGAAAATTTTGCTCCTAAATGGTGTGTATCTCTTGATCTCTTAAGGCATATAAGAGTTAAAATGCCAAATTAACAAGAGTTATGGCCAAATTAACAACGGACGAATAATTTTGTGTTTTTTTTTTATTTTCAGAATAAAATTTGTTTTACAACAGTCTTATCAGGGACAGGGTATGGCAGTACTTTCATTCTGGGGTTGTCCTTGTGTTGCAGTGACCAGATGCTACCACTCACTGCAGACATGCAGCGCCTGAAATCTGAATCAGGGGACAGAAACACAGAAAGCACGTTTTGCAAAATCACATGAAACAGAAATGCATCAACAGGCAGGCCATTGAACCAGGGAGCAAAAAGAAAAACGGTGAAAACGATTCAAGCTCCTACGCTCGGCAAGAAAAAGTGAAGTGACAATCACTTCACTTTTTAAGAGGATGTTATATGTTAGCCACGTGGCTAACATGCTAACACACATTAACCTCTCCTTCATAGCGTGGACACTAGTCAGAGCTTCAGAGGGCTCAACTAGGGCAACAAACAAAAAGCAATTAAGTGGGACAGCCTCCTTCAGGGAGTACGTAATTAGAGAACAGTGTGGACAGCTCTGTTCTAAATAGGTACTAAAAGCCTCATCCATCACTCCCACCGCGCCCGCACTGGTTCCCCGGTCATGTGACCGGCACATGATGCTCCAGATGACGGGATGCTGGTGGGCTGGCTTCTTCAGTGTACACAAAGGCGATTGGCTGTGGAGAGGTATTGTTTAAGGTCAGAGAGTCACAGGGAGTGACCTCGGTGACCTTGTGCTGCATAATGGAACAAGGAGCTTGTGAGACCAGGTTGTGAAGTCATCTTGTGCTGGTGCTGACTTACATTTTTTTATTTATTTATTTAAAACAAGATAATGATAAAATCAGAATAAAACAGCGGCCATATAATGTAGCCATTTCCAGGATGCAGGAGAGTGAATAGCGATGCTGTGGAGGCATAAAGTTCAAAGTTCACACTCCAGGCATCCGCCAATGGTATGAGGGGGATGGGGTCCTGGCGATGGGAAAACAAAGACGCACAGCGGCATCCTTGAACTGTTCCACTACAAGCCCCCCACAAGCCCCATCAGCACCATGCCCATATGGTTGGGAAACTGTTGCTATGGCAATCAGGCCAAGTGAGCCTCAAGGCAGCGAATTTGGGGTGACTTTGATTGTGCTGAAGACCACACGCTGACTTCTGTCAATGGGAAGGACACAGGAAAGTAAGAAGGTTATGGCGCAGCAGACATAACCTCCTCCACCTGACCCAGGATCAGTCTCTCCATGTCTATATATTTACCTTCCTGTCCAAGTAACAAAGGTCAAATAATGCCATGAGGTTTAATTTTATTTTATGTTGGCACTCTAGGGTGAAAATTTGCCAACGGGGCTTATTCACTGTGCTTACAGTAACCACTTTTGAATAATGAACACTCCTCCAGGAATTAAATTACTTTAGATATAGGATATGAATACATGAAATACAATTACCTGACTTAATATTAAACTCTAAAAATACTACAAGAGTTGTAGTGCAATTTGCAAGATGTCGTTACTGAATATAATGTATTGAGGCAAATATTAGTAAGAATTGACCTAAAACACATCAGTGTCAGTCTGTTGCAGGTAAATAGTTTTTTTTTTTCTTTTTGCCTGTTTGTACATGCACTTTGGCAGCATGACAGGTGTTACATCTTTTACAACTTTTGTGCATTCATAAACACACTTTTTATCTGTGCCTACAAGATTTATATTTTTAAATGGGGTTTCCTGCTTTCAGGCTCACTTACCTGCTTTAAATCCAATAAATTCAGGCGTTTTTGTGCCACGTCTGCCGGAGATCATGTGAAAAATGTCAACATTTTAAAATCTTTGACCTAATTCTGAAATGAACACGGATAATCTATAACAGCCTCCATCGCATCACCATCAGTTCCAGCAGTGGCTGGACCTAAATAGAACAGCTGGAATAAGTTACGCTGTCTGTCTTATTGTCCAGTATTTATTCTGGGCACGTTCTTTATCTCCCTCCAGCTACTGGCACCAGTGAGCACGTCTCATAGCTAACATTAATGCCAGTGCTTAGCCAAATTAGGCTACGCCGGAAAGCAGCACCATGTTTTTCTTACATGTACATGCTAATTAATTTCATACCTTAAGCAAATCCTGAGACGGCCGTCATAAGTTACCTTAAGGAATATTTGTGTCACAGGTGTGGTGATGAAGAGAGAGAGGAGCATGTCCCGCAGATGCCGTTTATCCTGAAATATCGCTGATGCTGGTAGGGGTCAGGATGAAGGGTAACGGCATGAACAGCAACACTGGGGTGCGGGTTCACAAGCAGCAGCACAATATGCCGCAGAAAGATGTCCCCTGTCTGGGTGGGGCTCCGTCACTGCGTGCGTGTCTGAAGGTGTGTTGAGGCAGTACGGTTATGCTTCCAAGTGTTCCAGTTTTACAAAAAGTATCTGAAGAACTTAACTTTGATCCTCAATTATCTTGATCACAAAGCTCTACAGTACATCAGGAAAACAATTTAACGATTTACCTGAAACAGACTGACGATGATTAGTAATTCTTACTAATATTTGCCTCATTAAAAAAAAAAAGGTGCGGGATTCTGATTGTGAACATAACCAAAGAATAAAGGTTTGGTTTTAAGATCTGACACTGAAACAATATTCTACAGGTGGAAGCTAGCAAAGTAACCAAAAAAAACCACACATATTTTTAATAAAAAATTATTTTAGTAATACAATTAATATAATATTATTGTTTATGTTTTTTGTAAACATCAAAACATTTTTGGGTAAACATCAATATAAAAATGTTTGATGTTTTGATGTTTACCAAAAACATCAACAATGGGGCACATAGAGGTCAGAACACCCACACTGCTGCTGAAACACACACCAAAGTTTTCACTTAAGTGAGGGTGCCAAAACATGTTTTGTGTACTAATATTTACGGACTGTAATATTTTCTTTTTTTTAGTAGTGGTAGTGTTGGTATTTATTGTTTAATCACTTCTGACATTAAACACATTTTCACTTTTGTCTAGAAGCCGTGATTAAAATGAAATATAATTTTTCTAAAACTCTCATGGTGTACATAACGCAGGCTTCATGGGTGCCTGGTGCTCTGCATGAGGCAGTGGTGGAACCATCATATAAAAATACATACACACACATCACACCGCAGAATCTACAAGGAATCTCTTGCAATTATTGTTTCATAAAAAAATTATTAAAAAAAATAGTTTCAGATTCCATCAATAATTCAGCTATTATTGTTATTATTGTTATTATTATCATATTATTAAAGTGCCCAGGAGTGGCACCTTTTTGAAGCTCCGAAGGCCTGGTGGCTCTGGACTGGGACCCTGCACGGTGGTCCGCAGAGGAAGAAGAATCGCTCCAGCTCGCAGCGGGACGCGCACTTGTGGCGTCACACGGGGCAGCCCCCTCTACACGGTCCGACCCAGGAGGGGACCTGGCCATTTTACACCACTTCCTGGCGAGGAAGGGACGGCTCAGTCAACTTTATTTTAGGACATCTGAATATTTTTTATCTAAAAAAAAAAACTCATTAGAGAAAGAATAAAAGAACTCGAGGGAGCCATTTCAGAAGTTCAGAAATTACTGATATTCCGAAGTTTATGGAGAAGCTCGTTGTGCTAAAGCAATAAATAAAAAGCGCGCACATCGATCAGTGATCTTAATGCTGGCGCGCTGTCGCACTTCTTCTTCCTCTCGGACGACATCGATTATCCCAGACTAAACCGAGGCGGCTCGCAGCGGCGGAGCAGCCCGCGATCCGCAGTAATTTGTCCATTAACAACGGCAACAACAGACAATCGTTCCGAGGGAAGAAAAAAAAATGAAGCGACGCGCGTTTTCTTTATTGCTGCGGAGCATATGAGCAACAATAACCGGAACACTCGCAGCAGACTGCGAGCAGAGTTCTCTAGCATTCATAAAGCCGAACTTCCCTTGCTGTCATTTCTCGTTCCAATTTCACAATTTCATCATTCCGAAATAGATAGATAGATAGATAGATAGATAGATAGATAGATAGATAGATGGATGGATGGACGGATAGATAGACGGCAGAGCTCCGTGACGAAATTTACGCAAATGAATGCGGCTGCACCATTCCAGCCCTTGGCGTGACCCGGTCACGATTGTCCTTAGGCTAGCCAGAGGTTAAAAGGTCAAAGTTGAAATCGGGTGCGCGCAGACCCCTAGTAACGTGCTTGGCGGCGAAGCCTCGGGAATCAGACGACGGTGGTTATTATCATATCTTTATATGCTCAGAGTCCAGGCAAAATAAACGTGTTCGTATACGAGTTATAAATATAAGTTATAACTGGATATTCGCTAGACGTCCGCCCGTGTCGATTTCACTCGAGTGTCGTAACCGCGTTCATTTAACATCGTGCTGCTGCTGCAAATTCTCAAAACTGTGACATTCTCGCATCTTTCTGCACATCAACATCAAAACATTTCAGTTCTGCAATTTCATTTAAAAAAAATTATTTCACCATTTTGCAAGTAGCAAGATGAGGAGGAAGAGGAAGAGGAAGAGGGTCGCGAGCCTCTTTAAGACCCTCAGCAGGAGGAAATCCTCAAATCGGGTCTCTTTCATGCGTTCAAAGTGCATTTAAATCAGAAGTGGTACAAGTACGAGTCAATTAATTCCCGAAATGAATAAAAGGTCGGTATTTATTAGAAATACAGCGGATCCCAGCCCGCCAGGTGACACGCCAGGAGCTTCACACACATCGCTCTGAATTAAAACGTAAAAGTGCACCAAAAACGTCATTGTAAATCCAACTGTTTCTTTATTTTTTCGGATTCGGTGGCGGAACTCTCCCGTTGCAAATGGAAGCAGAAGCCGGTGTGAGAGTTTGGCTGATTCTTCGGATCTTTTTAAAGTTTAAAGGACAAGTGAAAGGGGTGAGGAGGAGGAGGAGGAGGAGAGTGAAGAACCCGCATCTCTTTGGTGATCGGTGCTCACCGCTATATTGAAATTAAATCTAATTTCTTCCTCCCCACTACACTCCCTGCACACTCTCATTTGATTTTAATCCGGCTTTTATCCATCCGTTTCCTTGGAACTGTTCGTGTCGTGTTGTGTTTGAATTTCATGCCAGAGAGGATGTGCCTAATTCCGCATTTAAAATGCGTAATAAAAACGTATTATTTTCATTTTTACTACTGAAATGTAGAATAAAGAATATTTAATGTGAAGTTGTTGGTCACGTTATTTCAGCTTGTCAGTTTCTGGAGACTTTAAGGAATGATTTACTTGTGCATGACATCGGAATTTAAAAACACGTTTTTCTGGAAATTGTTTCATATTTAATAATATTCCAGCCAAAAAGTAAATCACACTGCTGCAAGGATGCAGCGGCCAGACAGAAGAAAGGCAAAAAAAAAAAAAACCTGCACAGCACCTCAACCAAATTAAACAGAATTATTTTTAATTGATTCACTTAATTCATTTTAATGAATACAATCATTGATGCAATTTTGTTTTAGAATTTTAATGTCATTAAGTCGCTCATATTTCCTGTACGGTGAGGTTAAAAGGAGCTTCTACAGTCATCAGACTAAAACAACTATTTCATGAAAGTCATCAGTAAATAAATAAATCACAACTCAAATAAACACATACATATACATAATTAAACATAATATTCTAGATTTTTAAAAAAAGTATTACAAATGAATCAAATGCAAAACCATTCAGTGATTTTTAAAATCACAGAGTTTTTACAACACACATCATATTTACTACTGTAAATGAACACTAATTAAACCGGTCCGGCTTTTAACATCCAGATTAATTTCATTAACTGCTTGTTCATATTTTTTAATTAAAATGAAGCTCAGACATACCTCGTGGTGAAGGGGCCTTGTCTTCTAACGCAGAACCACCGTGTCTTGACAAAAATGTAGCACTGAGCTGAAAGTGTTAGAGATAGGGCACCATTTTAAAACGGTGTCATTTGGGCCCCCGTCCACACCCCGACACACACACACACACACACACACAGGCACCAGTGTGACTGCTGACTGACCCCTGTGTGACACCCAGAAAGTGAGATCACAGCAATTATTGAGTTCAAAGGTCAGGCCTATTGACAGCGGTACAAGGGCAGATATGTACATTGTTTCTTTAATAATCTGATTCATTCTCATTTACATGCAAAGTACATTTTCCTAAGATGTACAGTCTTATTTATAGACATGTATCTGCACTTCAGGAAATTTCTGAACATCAGTTGCTGACATGTCTGTCTTAGATTTGTTAGTTTGCCAGACAATAAATATTGAAACTAAAAATCAATAAAATCTAAAAGAAATAGGGTTGAATTTATTCATTCCATATATACAGTCTTGTGCTGCAGTCAATTGTGATAGATTTAATGCTAATTGTGTTTTTAATTATTCACATTTCTATTGCAATGGTCCCTGCTCTGAGGCTAAATTAGTTGGACGTGAATTATTTTTTTTTTTTACAAATAGAAGTACACTGCCTTACGAAATAAACGAACATGGTTCAATATCAGAATGTACTTTGATATTTTTGATTGAAGACCATATTTTCAGGCGGTTATTAGATATGTTTCCCCAAGGACCATGGAAAAGCGCAACTACGGAGCTGAGCTCCATTTTTCAGCCGAATGTGGGAAAATTGATCTTCTAAGTGCTGTGCTGCTGTTAACAAGAAACTCCTTCTGCTGGAAGTTTGACCTCTAGTTTCACTTTCAGCAAACTTTAGAGCGCACTACCCTACGAAACAGAACATTACCATTCCGACCTGTTGGCAAACCCACTACAGCCTCCCGCTGACATCAGTAATAATGATAATTAAAATGCTCCAGAAATGTGTTAACCCTGCGTGACTGTATTTTACTGTGTAGGATAACGTGGTATCTTCATGGGATGGGATCCTCGGCAGCATCCTACACGGGCCGTGTGCACTTGATGTACACCTCTAGATGATCAGTGATATTCACAGTGCATCGGTACAGGGATTAGACACACATACACACAAACACACGCACACACACACACTCAGTCCCAGCTGGGAGTGGTAATGGGGCTCTACAGGCCGTGTTCAATAGCTCACTCTTCACATTTGCATAATAAGCATATCCGTCTGCGTGACAGCTTCCTGGGGTCGTTCAGGGTTCACCTGCCTACCCGACTCTCCCGCGCCTGCAGCTCCGCAGATAAATCTCCTTCTGCAGCTCTTCTGTTTACGCTCGGAATATTAATTCACTTGCCATCGATGGCGGCGCTCGCCTCCTACCACCCCAACACACACACACACACACACACACACACACGCAGGAAACAGGAGTTTGTAATTGGTTACATCTGGAACGGGGGTGAAACAAATGCAGTCAGGTGAAGATGTGTCCTTCTCTCGTGTCCTTTCCTGTTCGGTGGCATTAACTTTCTCTGCAAAAAAAAAACAATTTCTTAACATTTCATAGATCCATGCTTGACTTTGCCTTCAGAACCAGTCCCTGATAAAATTGTACATTGTAAATTGTACTTATTCTCATGTGATACACGTGATCTGGTATAGAGCTATAGCTGACACCAAATGCAAACATGACCATCTTGAATGCCTTTTGTTTTATAGCTTAAACGGTTGCAGGGCTCTGATTGGTATGACTAACTGACATCCTTATCAATTTCTCAGAAAGCATCATTAAAGGGATCTAACCACAAATGACCATTAGTCTGTTTTTTTTTTTAGGGTGCATTTATTAAACCCCATTATCAGCGTCACCTCCTGGCAATATTCCTGTGGGCGCTCGCCAAGATGTCACCCCCACACAAGCAAGAAATGAAAACAGGAGGCCTGGAGGAAGGGACACGAGGCAAGTGGCACCTGACAACTGGGGTCCTTCTCTAGGTGGGGTCCCTCCTCACCTCTGTGACAAGGTCCTGGGAGATTACACTGCTGCAAAGATGGGGTTCTGTGTTGACCCCCAGGACACCGTCAGGCGTCATTATTTCCCCATATCTTGCCCTGGGGGGCATAGGGGCATGAGTTGGTGGTGACAGATGAATGTCAGCAGAAGGGATGGAAGCCAGCAGCTGATGCTTATGTTGTGGACTCTTGAAGAGATGCGGTTGCTATGGTAAAGGAAGGAACCATGGACACCTTAATATTTCACCAAGGTACATTCTGAAAGATCGGTCCTATACTGGTGCCATACTGTGTTGTAAAGAAATTTCATCAATGTTATCAGATACATATTAACCTACCGTACATAAGTGAATATATAAATCAGGTTATGGACATTTCAGATTAAACAATTATCACGATAATATTTAATGGCAACTTCAAAAAGTCTCATTAATGTTCCTCTGGAAAGAAGGCTCATTTGTTAACAAAATTAAACTAAAACGATCACATTTTGCCACCACTGTGTAAGAAAAAATTGGCCCAGACTTAGCAGGAGTTGATCTACCTGTTTGAACTCTGCTGTGGCCATCACATGCTTCTTTTCCCTTAACTGGCTCCAATCGCCCCCCTAACTGTGGTGCCATTAAATCGTCATTGATTTTGATAATGCACTGCTTTAATATGACAGTAACAGTTGTAAGCTATACAGGAAGTCAAATTTGCCCAGACGGATGGTTCTACTAATATGAGTTATGACCTATCTACCTGAATGATGCCCCATTCACAGAGCCATAACAATAAAGCAGACAAATAAATAAGGGCCATGAAGGTGACAAAGTGGAAGAGGTATTTAAAGTTCCTCAGGGACCTGAACCAAACGTGTTTGTCTATTGTGAATAACATATAAATTTCAGGCTTATGAAAATATATATGTTTTTTTTATGTTTAGGAGGTAATTGTCTTTACAATTATTAAACTAAATATTATATTTCCTAAATTATAGTCATGTGCATTTAGAACTTAAAATAAAATATTTTATCAGAATAAGTACTTGCGGTTTGAATAGATTTGTAAAACAGATTTTTCTGTTTTTTTTTTATTTTCTTTTATTATTTCAGGGAAGTTTTCATTTTATTACAATACAAGAAGTCAAAAATAGATACACATTTGTTCTTCAGCATTAAGAGAATATGTGACAGAAATGCTTGACAGGAGCATAAAAGAGGTGAAAAACACTGACAGACAAAAACAGAACAGCCTTTCATAATACCTTCGTTTCAGCCCAAACCAAGGTGGTCAGCGTGATCATCGCTGGCCAGGTTGGACCAATGCATGTGGCAAATGTCTCAACAAGGCCCGTCCGACATGAACATGCATCCCCTTGAACCCTGTCTCAGCAGCTTTGTTAGTCAAGGGCTTGTTGTAAAAAAAAAAAAAATCATTAAATGAATGCATGCAAATGGTAGGGCACAGGAAACACTTGTTTTGATGGAGGGGTTGTTTGAGCCCTGCGAAACGCCAGTCTGACATCTGAACCATCCGAAAGTCTTTTAACCATTTCCTGTGATTGATAACCATGGACGCTAAAGCCATGTGCCACTAAAAAAGGCATGTGGATGATTTGCATGAACTCCCCACATTTACATATTTCTGATCTGACCTTGATTATATTCGGAGGTCATCATTTATTAGCAAGATTGGTTGGCAGCGTGACCCCTTGCAGGTAATGTACCATAACAGCAGCTCTCTGTATCTTCAGCCTGTTGAGTCATATTAAAAATGCCTCTTGAACATTTTCAAATATTTCTATACGTTCGCTGAATAAAATAACTGTTTTGATGCATTAGCCTTTGATGAACCCATTTTTGTTGTTTATACTACATTTATATCACAGTTTACAGATTTCACCAGTGGTGTTCCTTTTTGTGCCACTTGTTTATTGCATCAGAAGCTATATTAGCACAGCTGAATTAAGGAGGCACATTTTTTTTTTGGTTGTCGTTGTTCTGCCACTGCACTCGCCACCATGATTAATTGTGGCATGACAGTAATAACAGAATTAGAATGGTATAGCGTGAAGCGCAGAGAGCAGACTTGGCATTTGCCACAGTCACAAACAGAGGCCATCGGCAGGCCAACCCCTCCATTATGCCCCCCTCCTTCCACATGCACAGTGATGGATGGTCGCTGCAAGTTCGTGCAGTAACAGCATTGCTGGCTACTGCGTATACCCCAGAGACAGGAGCAAGCAAGCAGGAGAGAAAAAGAGGCACTAGAAAGAGCCAGTAGCTTAAACTCAGCATTGAGGAAAGGACCATATATTCCTTTAAGTATGCTTATGTGGTATTTTATTACCCCCAACTATACTATGCAGTATTCCATTGACGTCTTGAGCATTTGTAATAGAAAATAGTTCACAGGGTTGCATTCATAGCCAAAGGGTGGAAGACAGGAGTATACTGAAAATAAAATGCATTTTAATTACATTTCTGATAATGTACAGTATATCAGTACACCCCATAAAATTTGATGACAAAGTTTTTCTGCGACATTGTCAAAGTATATTATGCTTCATGCGCTCAGGACAGCAAATCCGGGCAGTTTGTGGTGTCCTTGTGCCCTCTTCACACACCAATAATCCATTATGGATTATCACTCAATTACAGTAATTCAATTTAGATCTGTCCATACAAATTGGGTTAACTTCCATAAAAGATACGTCTGACATTTAGTGCTAATATGAATTAACAAAATTGAGTCTTGTTAATGGTGTTAAACTGACTCCAGAAGTATTTAACAAAATCTTGATTGCGAACATTTGCTGGTGCCTGAGTAACAGGTCCACCATTATATGTTTCCTGGATTCATTAAATTCCAAAGGAAAATCACTGCATTAGTGTGGAAAGACCTGCAATAAAGATCATTTTTAACAGTTTAATGTTTCAAATGAACACAGGGCTTTACTTTTCAACAGATCTGGGAAAATTGTATGTGGTACATTTATTATTCTGAATCATCTCCTGTTGTCTCAGGTTACGAATGTGCCAACTTTACCTTCATAACACACATGTGCACATCAGCCTTTTTGGATAATATTTTCCTCTTGAAATACCAGTCAACCACATCACTGTAAGTATCACTGGAAGTGTTGTGGTTCGAAACTATTCTGAAATTCCATTGAATAATGTCTGGATGTACGATCAATTGAACTTTTATCAGGCAGAGGTAAGTATAAATTGTGCAGACCTCATTTAATTGTAAACACTTTTTGAACAGCATGGACAATTCAAGTGAGTGGGATAATGTACATGGTTATTCTCTCACCTTTCAATAGCATTCGGTGTGTTGGTATCATTCAGTTGAGAGCTTTGACATGGATGATTTCAGGTACCATCCTTACCATCCTACCAGAAAGTTCTGGTTGATTGGCATGGACTTCACAGACATTTCAGAAGCACTTCAGAAACCTTTATCCAGTACAGCAGCGTGCCTTATCCTGCTGAAAGAGGTCTCTGTCATCAGGTCGTACCATTTCTACGAGACAGGAGGTAACATCCCCAAAACACACAGAAGCCAAAGTGTCTCAACACCTCCTCTACGAATGTCCATGACCCAGCTGTACGTGAAAATGGGATTCATCAGGACTGGTCCAATAGCATCTATTACAGTGCTCACATTCTCACATTGTAAGTTGGTTAGTTTGGTCGAGGTTCGGTTTAGGATTTATTCATGCTAATTACTACACTAATTAACAATGGTCATCCAGTATATAAAATGAATGAAATACAAGATGGAATGTCTTCCATTTCTAAGGAAAACTTTGCAACATATGAATGTCCTCAATACTGTATAATCATACAGACAGTTTCATTTCTGGACTGCCACGTTCTCTAATCTAGGGAACTTGATTTAGGATCCTTGAGTTAATAATAATATTTCAAATAAACAAGTCAGCACTAAGAAAGCAATGACATTCATCAGACGTATAACATTATTTTGCATTACCTATTGTGGCATTTATTATAACCCCAATTACAATTACAACCACAGCAATAACAATAATAATAAAGTTATTATTGCGTAATAACAGTTTCAATTTTGTTTTTTGTTGTGTTGCTGGGCAGAGGTTAGTCATCATGTCATTGGATGATCCATCCTCGCAATTCAATTATGGGTTTTACAGCCTTGTTAATTGGGAGCGATCTTCATGGAGGACTTGTTCAAATGTCATGACGGTCTTCCAACGGTACAGCTGATAATGAAAAAGGAAAAACATAAATTGCTCAAAGTAGAAGATTTATGCAGAATGTGATACAGGGAGAGAGAGAGAGAGAGAGAGAGAGAGAGTATCGAAACAATTGTTTCACCTGTTATATTTAAATAAAAACTCTGGAACAAGTCAACAAAGCATCTGTAACATTTTGAATATAGTTAACACACAGTATTGAAAAGAAAACTGAACAGCATCAATGATCTGCTGAAACACCTAAAGGTGTTCCGGGGGATTTCAGTGCCAGTGGCTTCACATTTTAATAGAAAGGTGACAATGGTGTCAATAAACATACATTAACTTAATGAACAAGCAGGAGTTTCAATTTGCTTTTGAAATGGGTGAAACACAAAGCAGGAAAGCAGGTCTGGCATCTTCCAGTTTACAGAGTAGCAGAAAATATTTTTCTTGTTTGAAGGTGCAGTGCATAAAAGTACATCAATTCATTTAATTCAGTGTTTTTGTCAGATTTATGATACGAGAATCTACACTGAAATGCGAACATTTGAAATGAGCAAATCACAATGGCTGTGGAATATGTTTCGAAACATGTTGTGTATTGAAAGTAAAGGAACATCAGCATTGAAATACAGTGTACAGTCATGCACACATGCTTTTATTTTTCATAATATTCATATGCTGAAGACACGGCTGACTCCGGCCCCACGCAGGGCTTGGTGCACTTGTACTCCACGGGTGTGAGTTCAGTACAACCTTTCTCAGTCGCGCTCTCTTTGTGCCCGAGTCTCTGTCCTCCGTGATGGATGTTCTGCAGGGGAATGTCAACCCCACGTTGACCCCGCCTAACATTGCCGATATGATCTCCATTTAATTTACCCTTCAAGCGTTTTCACCCTCCCCAACACAAAATGGGGAGCGGTGCAAACTGCAGCGCGTGCGCTCGTATACTTTAATGAGGTTCAAAGAATCTCATTTAGGTGCAGATTATTAAAGTGCAGTAGAGTTAGGTCCATAAAGGCTCACATACTGAAACAGGGCAGACTTTACTGTTGATGCCGAACAAATCCGTTCCCTTTTTAATGCAAATTGACCTGAAATCAGTTGTGTTCATCTTTTTAATTTTTGCGATCTCAAATGAAATGTCACATAAGATCTTGGAGTTATATGGCCGCAGTGGTCACTGTTACCTGGAAATTTGCATAACTGCAAGATAAAGGATAACAGTAACATTTTGAATGATTATTATTGCTGTGACTCCCCCCTCCTTTTTTTTAAAGATGCAAAGTTTAAGATCGGTTAAGCTGCTGCAAGTGTACGTCTGTGCATTTAAGTGTCCATTTACATTTCTTCATTGAACTGATGCTTCTTGCGCAGAGTGACTTACAGTCTCTAATTACAAGGTCTTTCCCCGGGGAGCACAAGGTTAAGTGTGTTGCTCGGGGAGACCATGGTGGCAGTGAGATTTGTGAAAGTGAGGTTTTGAACTCTGTGTCAACTGTGTATCCATCATAGCACATCATTAATCAGCATTTAGCCCCTGATGCTCGATTTTTATGTTGTGAAGAAGTCCATGGCGGCTCTTTAAAGCATGACAGAACACTAAGGCGTCATGAAAGTTTTCAAGATGAAATGCAAGGGAAATGAAACTTTCTGTAATTCACCTGAGATCATGTGGTACATTATCCACACCTGCCTTTCCTTGAACTATGGATATTTCTGCCTGAATACTTATCATTATCTGAAACTGTAGTGTCAAAATAGCTCTCATTGATTTCCTTTCATTAACAGTGAAAGATCTATTTTCTGTTTTCCTTGTTAGTTTGAAATTTACAAATGCAGATTTGTGTTTGTAGCTTCAACCCAGTTTTATTTCCTCACAGTTCACCAGGCTCAAAATAATCATCATTAAAGTTGCTGTCTGATTTATGTGCTTACAGATTTATGACACTCTATTAGCAAATGTCAAATCACAATGAAAGCATATGTTTGACATAAATGTCACATAAATTCATGTGACAACATATGCATGCTGAACCAGTTTGGTAAGGAAGAAAGGACTGAAACTGATACTGAAAAGGCTTCGGGAGACATGGCTGCCCCTTGCCTGATCCCGCATAACGGATACTGCAGCAAGCCTTAATGCTGGCCATGAGAGAAGGTGCCAGCAGATAAAGGGCTTATATGGGGCAGTAGTTCCCATGCTCCCTCCACCCTCGAAAGCGCCTCTTTTAGCAGAATATTGTGGTTCGAGGAGCATGACGAGGGGCTCACAGTCTATCCCCAATCCCCAGATCACAGTTGGATTGAGCTTCTGTGAGAGGGGGCTGCAAAAATCTGGTCCGCGGACTTGCAAGATGCAATGGATCTGCTGCTAACATCTTGAGCCCAGATACCACAGAGTCCATGCCAAGCACAGCATGAGGGAAACCAATACACAGTTACTGGGCGAGTGATTTAAGGCTTGGCTTGTGTGTTTTGTGATTTTAATGTAATGTGTGAATAGTTACACGTTTTTGTATCAGTGGCAATGAAATTGTCACAAATGTCAGCATCTTACCTTTTAACCGGAGCAATGTGCTCCGTAGTAGTTGTTGTAACAGAGTTTGGGAAATCCTGAATGATTGCAGACATAACATGGAACCTGTGACGAGGTTAAAGGAATGCTTCAAAAGATATGGTCCCATTTATGTTTTTTTTTTTGTTATACTTTATTAATCCCGAAGGAAATTGCTTCTCTGCTTTTAACCATTACCCTTGGTGAGCAGTGGGCAGCCATGACAGGCGCCCGGGGAGCCGTGTGTGGGGACGGTGCTTTGCTCAGTGGCACCTCAGTGGCATGTTGGCGGATCGGGATTCGAACCGGCAACCTCCTGATTACGGGGTTCCTTAACCGCTAAGCCACCACTGTCCCATTTATGTGGCGTACAGGTAAACTAGTGTTAAAATTGTGTTTGCATTTGGCTGCAGCTATAACTTTAGGAACTTGCCTTTCATCTTAACTCACTTGCCAGCTTACGTGAAAAAATGACAACAGAAATGATTTGATGGTGCGGTTGGTAAATGCATGAAGACTTTGGTCTACCGGGGCATAAAACGACCACGAATTCCAGTCTTGTGCCGCAAACATGATACATTATTGCCGAAATGCCTCTTACAGCTTTAATGTTCATTATTATTAATGCAATATTGTTGTCCCTATTGGTGCTCAGCATTGCGCCCATTCTTGGCCCGCTTTCATCTTCCCCACCCCCCAGCACCAGCTCTCTCTCCCTGCTGCTGCTGCTGCTGCTGCTGGAGAACACGCAGTACCTCCTGAACTCTGGATGAACCGCAATGGCGACAATAAATCACTTTGCTCTCTCCGTTTGCACCGCGCACCGTTAGTTCCCCCCCCCCCCCCAGTCAAACCATTACAATGTCGCCCGGTCCAGAGGAGACGCTTTCCACTGCACGGTGGCTCGTGGAAACGTCGATACGTGGAGGGCTCGGGGTCGCCGCGGATTCAGGGCCGTCAGCAGCCGGTGCGTGAAAAAAAAAAAAAAAAAAAAAAACACGAAACCGATCGTTCCCGGCGACGCACCGAATTCACGCAGCACACGCAGCCCCACGGAAAGCGGCGGCCGGGGTGCAAACTGCGAACTAGACGGCGAGGGGAGCGGGGAGGTACGTGGCGCACAAATGGCCTCGTCCCCGCAAGATTTACGACGCCGCGGCCCTTCTGTCGCCGGTACAACAACGTGGCGTAAAGAAGGCGGGGGTGGGGGGGAGGGGGGGGGGGGTGTGGCGCTAGTTGTACCGAATTCGGCGTTTCGCGGCAGATAGGCCTGCGTCATGTTCATGGCTGATTATGAATTATTGCTGGTGTGAATAGTCAGATGCGACCCGAGGGACAGGGGGACCACATTCCACTGTGATGATAAGGGACGGCGGTGCGCTTTTAATCAACGTCTCCATTAACGCAGTTTTTCTTTTTCAAATGAAGATTTCAATTATTTAATGGCTTCGCGATAAGAACGTTTCGACCGGTGTTGCGCCAAGAGTCACGTGGCTGCAGATCTTGAGGACTTTCCACATTTTCACCTCACTTTACACTGAAACCTTTACCACATTTAACATAAGACATGAGTATATAGAACGTTCTGGAAAGGGTTCCAGGGTGGTGTCCGCAATTCATTTCTCATCTGACACCAGGCCTGGCCGGGGCTGGGCTGAAAACTGAATACCTGCGTATAAATGTATTCTGTATTTATTCTGTATAAATGTTTTTTTAATACATATTAAATACATTTAAATGCAAAAAACAGCTGCGTTGCGCGGCTCATTTGCTTATTTTTCTTGTTGCAGTTCTCCCAGCATAGCAGCGTCGACATGCATATTATTTATTATGCTGCCTTTTACAATGCAATGTGGACTGAATACAGATGCAGACAGGGGCGGCCCGGCAGTCGGAGCAAACTTCATTTGCACATTAACAACGCTCCGGACTTCTCACACGCATGCGCGCTGGACCCCCGGTACTCTATACTGCAAAAGTCACCCCGTATACACACACACACGCACACACGCACACGTACACACACACACACACTGCCACGCGCAGGCTTCAGAGAGAGGGGAACATCTGCTGCGCCGTGGAGCGGCGAGATTTATAACGCGTCGCCTCGGCTCGATGGTCAGGCGACCTTTCTTTCAACTCTGGGCCGCCCGGTTTCTGGCCGAAGCGAGGACGCGGAGGGGCATCTATTTAGTAATAATAATAATACAAATAAATAATAATAATAATAATAATAATAATAGCGATCCCCACAGAAATAGGCGTTTTGCATTGTTTTACGCCGAATGATGAATAATGCCGAGCAAATGAATGTCGCCTTTTTTATGGGTTTATTTATTGTCGGCGGATTCTATCAGCAGGAGAAAAATGAATCTTCCAAAAACTGCGCTGCAAATCAAGCACGAGTCCACGGACGAGAAATGCATTAGGTTTCAAACGGATCTTAAGAGTTACAGATCGCTCCTGCCTTAACAAACCTATAAATAAAGAATCGTCTTTTATTGTTCTGGGCGCTAAAGGAACGTCAGAACGTCAGTGCTCAACAGCCTCGCCGAGCCCCGAACATCTGATGTATTTATTGTCTTTTTTAGGAATTTCTTTTTGGCACGTTGTTCGCAGGTCGACGCAAGACGTGACCGTGAAAAATGAGGGGAGCCCTCGCCGATATCGACGAACCTCGGCGGTAACGATTCCTCGAGAACGTCCGCGTTCTAAGTGCTTCCCAAAGCCCTCGTTACGCAGGGGTTTACGAGCGACGCCCCGCGCGCGGATAAACGGCGCTTAGTCGATTGACGGCGATCGACCGACCGTCCGGTCCTCGTTCATTTTAATTGATAAAACAACGAGGCTTTAAAAATGGACGGGCTGCGTAATTGAGCACCGAAGTTCTCAGGGCCGCTCCGGGTGTGACGTCACACGACTCCTTGGCCCCGCAGACCACTATTCTAAGACAAACTATATACATACAAAACTGGAAACTGGTACATTTAGAAATATATAAGTTATCAATGTCCCGCCCCTTGAGTCTCTATGACAACACGACTCCGTTGCGATAAAATGACGGGAATAAAGAACAACCAGAACTTACATTTCACAACTTAAAAACGAAGCCAACTGCCTATGATTGGTTAAAAACGCTCTTCTCCTCTCCTCTCCTCTCCTCTCATATCATATCATCTCCTCTTCTCCTCCTCCGGCCTTTTAAGTGTCTCTCCCGTCTCAAGTAGGGTCGCGACCTTCCTTGTCGCCAGACACCGACCCACAAGTAAACACTCCACTGGTTCTTCAAATATTTAGCATTGTTCAGCAAACGGAGGAAGACCCCCAAAGACCTGTTCTGTCTGATGGGAGCTGTACACCAGAAGATCCGTCACCGCTTTTTTTTATTTTTATTTTTTTTGCTGAAAGAGACTTTGTCCTTCAGCACAACGTCTTTACTGTGTGTGTGTGTGTGTGTGTGTGTGTGTGTGTTTTAAATGACCTGTTACAAATGTCCCAGTCGCTGTGCTACTTAGTCACTTGCGGAAATTAGAATAATATTATGCGCACAACACACATAAAATAATAAAGTTGAAAACAGATGAAGAATATATAGATCATAACGCTGACACTCGGAGGGGTGGAGGGGAGAAGAAGAAAAAGAAGAAGAATAAAAAGGCTGTGGGCTGTCCGCAAAAGACACCGTGATGGAAATATGGACTGGAGACATTAATAAAGACGTACGACGCTCCTGCACTGACAGGCTTATTGCTGCCATAGTTTCAGAGACGCGCGCTTTACATCGAAATTTATCGCGAAGCGCATCACTCGCCTGCCGGGGAGGCTTCAGACCACCTTTTCATTAGCAAATGCAGTTATGCTTTCTTTCTTTCATTCTTTCTCCTTCTTCTTCTCCTCCTTTTTTTCCATATAGATATCGATCACGTATCTGCTTATATTCATCACCGCTATTGACCCGGCGCGCGAATGTAAATGTGGAATGTGACCACTTAAGACATTAGAAAGGCGGCCTGACGTGATCCAGCCTCTTCTCCAACCTCCACCCACCCCCGTCTCCATCAACTACAGTCGACAAAGTTGGGATGCGACCTAAAGCACGACACCCCAACTCCCGGCACATCTGTACAAAAATATTCATTCATACATCTGCACACATGCACACATGCGCGCATTGTACGCCGTGTGTTCGGTGTGTTACCATGTTACCAGTTGTATGAGTCGTGCCTAATTGTTTGGGGCTTCATGTCGTGTCGAAATTTGATGAATTTGAGGAACCACGTCACGGACGTGGCTGCATGGGGAGTATAGGCCATGAGTAAATTACATATTATTTATGTCAACAGAACACATGTAAACATTAGAAAACACTTTAATCAACATTTATTAATATACTATACATGACAACAGTATCGCAAAATACCACACGGCGGGGTTTTGTGCGTGTGTGTGTGTGTGTGTGTGTGTGTGCTGGGTTCTTTGGCGCTATGGTGAGCCTTGTAGTATAGTGTAGTGCAGTACAGGTCGAACACGAATTGTGGGGCGAGGACGCGACACAAAAGGTCTGGCCTCTGCGTGAACCCGCGGTCCTTCTCATCCCTTGTGCGAGGAATTGTTTAAAAAAGCACCCCTCCAAACACACACACACACACACACACACACACACACCGGCCGCAGCACGGCAGCAACTGTGACGCGTAATGGCCGGAAAGTCGCCATCGAGTCACCATGGCTCTACATTCACCTGCGGAGGTGTGGTAAATGCTGGTTTGGGTTGGGTTCACACTCCTGCCGTGAAAGTGGCTGCTGTGGATTTTTTTTAAAGCCTCGCAAACAAGCCCGTTTAACTGTTTCTATTTAAAAAATTGAGTTGGTGACGTAATCCAGGTCCAGCAGGGTCGTGTCCGGCCGCGCCGTCTTTTGGTGGTAGCACTCACGTGCTTTAAAAACTATATATAGATATATAGATATATAAAAGCTGTCAAAGGGATCATCCTTTTTTTTTTAAATTCTTGTTATATTTACTCCAAAATAGGCCATGATTTGCATGTGATGAATCGACCCGCTGCCATATAAACATCTAATAATAAATTCCCCTTGATACTGAAAAAATAAATTCGTACAATGCAAAGCGTGACGAGATCAATGAAAAACATTTTAATATATATATATATATATATTTGTTTTACACATGCCTTTAATGTTATCTAGAGTTGCTTACACACAGTTCCGTTTGCGCAGAAGCGTTAGTTTAAGGTGTCTTTACGGGGTCGACTGGTTTTTATGGGAAAGAACTTTGTCACCTTTCCGTGAACTCTGCATGTCCTATTTATGTGTGGTGACTCGGAAAAGCCTTGGCCTGGAGACCCTCTCGTGCAAAAGAATAGAATTATTGTGAGAAGAGCGATCCATCACATTTTCCTCGGATGGCCTTCTCCGCCGTGGACGGTTATTCTGTGTGGACGGTGCAAGGCGACAAACCAAGAGCAGGACGCGCTGTGAACGAATCAACACTGGACGCTTTTATTTTCCACTATCACAGTTGCACTAGAGCTCGTCATATTGCATTTATTTTACAATAACAAGTCTTTCTAAATCACAATATCACAAAACGCACTACTGTTTTTTTTTATTATTATTAGTAATAATAATATTTTGTATCAGTGGTCGTTGCACTAAAAGAACAAAAAAACAAAACAAAAAGCACATATCCTACATTGAACTAGGATGTAACTTTCTACAATCTTTCACATGAAGTGAACAGTAAAAATTATCTACAGTCTCGTTAACACGGCAACAAAACAACCATAATAATAATAACAACAACAACAATAAATACACTGTGCACGTGTAGGCCGTCTTCAGAAGGTCCGCTGGGTTCCCGTCTCGGTCAAAACCGCGCGTTGGAATAAAATAACCGCTAATGACTAATATACTTCATAAATAAACCCTGATAGCCGAAGGTATTCTCGCAGTCATCCATGCTATATAACATGCATATTTATATAACTGTGGACTTCAAGGAAAACCCCATTTTACGCACGAGAACACTACAGAACAAAAAAAAAAAAAACAAGAACAAAAAAAAAAACCGTCATATACATATAAAAAAGAATAGATTTTCTATAAATATTCTGTGGCTCTCTCTCTCTCTTCGCGCAGAGGAATGTTTTTTTTTTTATTATTATTATTCTTATCATCATCATCATCATCATCATCATCTATAACCTCGTAATATCCTGGTCGCGATCGACTCCGGGAACCCGGGAGAGTTCCTCGGGGACCGCCACGGTGCTGGAGCCCGTGCCGTTCGACACGTTCCCGGCTGCGGCGCCCGCGTTGGGTCCGGGGGTCGCGCCCGACGCTGAGGAAGAGGAGGAGGAGGAGGATCTGACTTTGGTGTTCGGTAGCCTATGGTCTTTTTTCCACTTCATCCTGCGGTTCTGAAACCAAATTTTGATCTGGCGCTCCGACAGGACCAGGGAGTGCGCGATCTCGATGCGTCTCCGGCGGGTTAGGTAGCGGTTATAGTGGAACTCCTTCTCCAATTCTAAGACCTGCTGGCGTGTGTAAGCAGTCCTGGACCGCTTAGGCTCCGCTCCGTTATAATTGGGGTTCACTGGAAAGTGGTGAAAGGTGCGGGGAGGGGAGAGATGGGGGGAAGAAGAATGAGGGGGACGGGGAGGGAAAAAGTCATTTTTGTGTGTGAAGGTTTGAAATATAAAAGTTATGTTGAAAGGCAGCCGCCATCGTCATTTGATGAAAGTGGCCGACGTCGGAGGGGACTCTGCTCCTCCTCGAGGAGGGGGACCCTCGCGGTGGAAGTGACGCTAAATTATTAATTTAACAATACAAATTATGGCTATTTTGTTTCCACTTTACTCCACTGTCTGCCTCTCTCCTCCTCCCTCCCTCTCCCCGACCCCATACATAACTGGAAAAGCCACATGGCAATACGGGTGTCCAGACTAGTGCCTCCGCTATAAAATTTATGGCGGGTGTAATTGCCAGCGCAGAGTCGTAAATCCGCCTCGTAAGCGTCGTTTCGGAGCGCCTCGTATCGTGGGGAAGGAGGGAAGGAGGGAACAGCGACGCGGGGTCGTCGAAGCCTACCGGTACTGACGTGGATCTTCTTCATCCAGGGGTACACCACGGGCTGCTTGGCCGCGGCCGTGCTGGTGGGGAGCTCCGGGGCGCCCTGGACGGTCGGCGGGGTGGTGGGGGACGTGGGTAGCGGCGGCGGGGGCTCGCGTGGAGCGGTCTGCGCCTTCCCCGCCGCCAGCAGGCTCCCCGGGTGGGTGAGCCCATGCCCCCGTTGGGGCTCCGGCTCGGGGATGTTTGCGCAGTTGTACGGGCGCTCCGGGTAGGTGACGCGCGGAGGATACAGGTCCTGGTGGTGATGCTGGTAGCCGGCGTCCCTCGTGCGGCCGTAATATTCGGGGCTGTGCTCGGGGATGTAGCTGTTTTGTGAATATTCCTCGCAAGGAGGAAATTTCGGATCGATGTAGTTAGAGTCCATCAAATACGAGCTCATGATCATTAATTTCTGGAGTGGAAAATAATTTTTCTACCTTTGTCGTTTTTCTGGTCCATAAAGCCCTCCTACTAGCGAGCGACCCCGTAAAGTTACTTTTACCACGTGACCTGGCAGTCCAATGGCAGCCGCCGATGCAGTCCCCGGATAAGGAACCAAATGTTTAATCAGATCTTTTCGCACCCTTTGTGTAGGTGTTCTGCTGTATTTGAGACGAAATAAAGGCGCAGCCTGTTAAAAAAAAAAACACGCGTCGAAACCCGCCACGGCTGACGTTGCGCGGCACGACGCGCACAAAAAAACAACAACAACGACGTAAAGCGACGTTACACAAAGCGTCGTCGCCGAGATTCCTCCGCGTGGAGAGGACTCGCCCCGCGTCCGCGGCGCCGACGCACAATGGGTCCCGTTTACCACACGTTTACCACCCCGGCCGGGTGTAAAAATCTCCCACGTTCTTTCCCCTGGACGTGAGGGGAAACCACGTTAATTCGCGGGGTTATTAACGCCAGACGTGGGTCGGCAGGTGAACGCGGGCTTTCTGGGGGAATTGGGGGGGTCGAGGGTCGGTCTCGTGACGGCAGAGTCGCCCTTTTATTACACGATGCGCTAGATGCGATGGTTTTATAATAATGAGGATGACGAGGGTAATAATGGCGCCGCGCTGCCTCGTTGCTGAGTAACAGATATCTGCGTTTTGTCAGGTTTTATGGGATGCAAAAGAGGCCCTAATAAAATAAAAAAAAGAGAGCCGACGCGTCGCGTTAACGCGGCTTATTTATAGTGGGACGCACGCGCGCGGCCGCGGGGAAGGCCCGGGGTCGAATGTTGTGCGAGTTTTATTGGTCAGTAAAACGCGCTAAATCACTCGCTAAGAACGATCCCGAGAGCCCGGGACTCACGCCTGTTCTTCCCGCCGCTTCACAGCCTCCCTCCCTCCCCCTCTCTCGCTCTCTCTCTCTCTCTGGTCGTTCTGCTGCGCCGTGGCACCGGAATCGCCCATGTATTCCCGTAGAGGCGAATTTGCGGTTGTTGGAGGGTCACGCAAATTCGGTTCTACAGGGTGCATATAGACGACTTGAACATAGCAGAGTTCCCTGTCCTCACACTCACACACACACATACAGCATCTCTCTCTCTCTCTCTCTCTCTGTCTCTCTGGCCCACACACACACACACACGTGTGTGTTTGTACGTGTTCTGTAAAACCGACAGATCTGTTCTGTAGCAGGACCCCTTTCACCCGAAAGCCGCGTCCACTCTGAACTTAAACCTGAACGACCCAAGGCAACTTTTCACATCTTAAATTCGAGCTTGAACTGTACCCGTGGTGACGTTTTGTGTACATTAGTGCTTTATTACTTTTAGCACTTTAAGGTGCTGCTGTTATATTTTTTTGGTCAAATAAAACACCTACATTGTGCCCGTATAAAAGGCTGAAACAGAACACGCGCTGGGTTTATATATATTTAGATATTCTTAACCCTCAGTAATCATAGGTTGATATTTTTTTTTTTTTCAAAATGTTAAGAACTGTTTTAAAAATTCAGGTTTTTGTGTCCCTATGAAGACATTGGGCCTTCGCTAAAAATGTATTTCTAAGCGTTTCCCCAAATACAAAAATTAATAAGAATACGATTATTTTTATAACCCATGTGCTGCTTATATCTACGTGGTTCTTGTGGGCCACAGAACGGTCCACCTTTTTAGACGCGTTGTCTTGTCGGACAGACGGCTCCGTGTTTAATCCGCGTTGCCCCCAGGCCGCCCCATCGCCACGTTACTGCCGCGGAGAGCACCGTGGATCCTTCGCGGGCTGTGGAAGTCGCCACAACGTACGTAAAAAAAACCAGTCCCCATCCCAGAAACAAAGTGCTCCACTCCGGCCAGATAAAGCCGCCGTCGCGGCCCTCCGACAAATTATAAATTATACATATTCAGTAAAGTAGAAAAAGCGTCCGCGTTTGATGACAAATTGCCTTCTTTTGTCCCCGGGGCCTTTATTCTTGTTGTAATTTCCATACTACTGACCGCGTGGTAACCTCCGTGTCGCGCGTGGAAAACACACACACACACACACACACACACACGCTCACAAGAAAATTCGGAAAGAAATATCCCGCGACGCGTCAAAGTGGGTCAAAGTCAAAAAGCAAAGACGGGTTATTTTCAGGCGGTTTCTGCCACAACTGGAACGGAATTTGAAATTTCTGCCCCCGTCCCGCGAGGTAGGCCAGGAAATAGCCGCGACCAAGGCGATGTTCTTAAATAACAGCAATAATAAAAAACTCCTTTTGTATTTTGCGTTGCCGTTTCGAGACATCGGTTGGAAATGAAGGCGGTAACGCGGTCGTTATTAATTCATTTCGGGTTAAATGGAGCTGCGTGGAAGTGCGCCGCCACCCCACCTCTCCGTCGGAGGACGCATTTTAATATGAGTTAGACAGCTTGACCGCCGGTTCACCTCGTGTTTTCGACTCGTTCCAATAGTTCACTGCCAAGGAGTTATTGATGATGAATCGCAAATGAAATTTGCGATCCACTCAAATGGCGCTGGGATCGCGTTCCCTCGTTCGATGGCCAGCCACGGTCTAACGCAAATCCTTTGAAACGAAGCCCACGGGCAAGCCTTTTTTTTTGTAGGTTTGTTAGTTTAATTTCACACTAATGAAAAGTGAAAAAATAGGGAACATCGGAAATCTTTACTACGGTATTGTTTTAATCGTGTTTTTTTTTCATTCCTCGATTCTTGGGAGAAGAAGCTTTTGGAGTTTTAAGCCTTCAGAGAAGAACTATCTCAATTCCTGTAACGATGAACGATTCCGGATTCAAATGGACGAGATGCGAAGAAAACACTTGTTGGCGATAAACTCTCCACGTCTCCTTTCCAATACGTTCAATATACTGATTATTAGGGACAGGTTTTCCATTTTTATGTAGTATTGTGCTGTAATTATGTTTCACGTATTTATGAATTATTTGTCATTTTATTTTTAGTTTAAATACAGGAACTATAAAAAAATACAGGAACTATATAAAAAAAAAAAAGGCAAACGGACTCTGTCTGCTGCTGCCCTGGAGTAAATCACGGAATTTATGGCAACTGGCCGGCGCGGTTCAGGGCAAATTTACCGCTCGCCTGGCCTCATGCTCTACAAGAATAAGCACTAAAACCTTCCCCACGCACTCCGTTGGAGTCGTTTTCATGAAATTACGAGTGTTCGAAAGTATTCAACCCCAGACTCTATTATGTCACATCAATCAATTATATTTAACACAATAAACGTATCCCAGAGTAAACGATATTTCTGAATCGTCACCTCGTCATTTCCCTGATATAAAGACTGGGGAACGCCGCAGTCTGTGAAGAGATTAATAATTGTAAACGTCACGTTGCGTTGTAAAGATTGACTTTGATTGCCAGCGAGAAGGAATCTGTCCAGTTATCACAATAAATGACAGTTTGGCAGCTTTGGCTGGTTCGTGATAGTTGGTGACACGCTTTAGCCTGTAGGCTTCACATACGTGTCACGATATTTCACCAGGGAGGCTCTTCTAGTCCGAAACACACACACACACACACACACACACACACACAGAAGGTGCTATTGCACCCAATGGCTAGGATTATTCCGACAGGTTATAGGTCTACATGTACAGTTTTATGGCTGCATTGTTTCAGAATAACTGCAGGCCAAACTGCAGGCAAACATGACAAATGGCAAGTGCGAAATTGTTTAAAAGGATTTAAATATCCAGGTTTATATATTACCTACAGGCCTAGCGCCATGTTTGGTGGGGGGGGGATGAAGCACTTCCCGGTTATGTAATGATCAACACACACACACACACACACACACACAGGCCATGAGCCTGCGGCTAATGACAGCTACACGTGCGCAGGGGCGGATTTCGAGCGACTCGTCGGGTGAATTCGCGCCATTTTAAGAACAGCGTGTCTCCGAGCCCAATAAAAGCAGATGATGCTCTATCCAGCTGAGCCCGTTTAACTCAGAACCAGCAGCCGGAAAACAAGAGGGCTGCGCAATCTGCTCCGGAGGCGGAGGAGAGGCGGCCATTCATTAATTAGCCGATGCCGGCTGAATGGCGGTTGGAAAAGGCCGCGGCTACGGCGCGGCGGCCAGTTGGCCATCCTGGACGCCCTGGTTAACAGTAAGGCCGCCATCCCCTCACATGAACATAACGCTCACTTAACCCCGCACCGGCGCTGCAAACACTTTAAATGCTCCAAAAAGTTCTCTCGTCAAAGATTTGTCTTCTAAACTGAAGGGTAACCGTGAGGAAAAAAATAATTGTCCATATTGTTCTTTTCTGTACGCCCGGAAATGTCATTTAAATGCTCCAGGCCGTTTCAGGTCGGCAGCGCATGCCTGCTTCGTTGCAGTTGCTATTTATTAGCCATTATTAGCTATTTATTAGGCCCTATTGTGACTGAAACTAAAGGGCCAGTTTGTCTTCATTAGAGCCTGTACCATTGCGAATTATTTTTACACCGTAGTCAAACCTGTGTGGTCAATACAGAGGCCCAACTGGGGCACCCGCGACGCGGGACGGAGAGACTCAGAGGGACAACAGCTGACCACACAAACACACACACACACACACACATCCAGTACACCATCTCCACTTCGCTTAATATGTGTATATCTACCCACTCTGCACACACGTAAAAGCTCACAAATACATCTTTTATCTATATACCCACCTATATATTTATTTAATTTTTACAACTCACACGCACTGTTTTATTTTGCTGTTCTAGGACTAGTTATTTGCTGTTATATTATACAGTCCACATATTGTCTGTGCTGTTCTCTTATCTTGTACTGTCCACTTCCTGCCCTGACAATGTAAATTTCCCACTTGTGGGACTAATGAATAATCGTTTAATCTTATCTTGTGCATTTGCACACACACACACACACACACAGAGTATTGATATATTGATAAAGGTCAGCTCTTAAAGCCTTCTGAAAAGTTAAGGGGGGAACATGCACATGTCAAAATGCACGCATGCTAACCGCCGACCATTAGCGCTAAAAACATTTCCTGCATTAAATTACGGTGTTAATTAAAGGCCCGAGGGCTCCACGGGGGCAGGTGTCTATTTCATTACGAGCTCGAGAAACGAGATTATTAACTTACTGGACCGTCGGGGAGCCATTTGGCGGAGCGCGGCGCGGCGCCTCGAACCCGGCCTCGCGTCCAGCCGCGACACTTACAGCGTTACGCGCGGTGTAAATATGTCGGGGGCTTCGTCAGCTCTGCCTAAACCATAAAACTCGGTTTAATGGCGTCACGTGGTCGCCGCGAGCCACTCAGGGTCAGAGGCTTGGGCCTTCTGGCGTACATAACGTCCAAAAGTTTTCAAGTTAAAAACAGAGAGAGAGAGAGAGAGAGAGAGACGTGGAGTGGACGTAAGCAACACCAAAAAAAAAAAACCGCTTTGGAGTTTTGCTTTTTTTTTTTTTTTAATGATGAGGAGCTCGGATGAGGGGTCACGGTGAGTAACAACCTTCATTCTCTTACGCGGCGCGCCGAACAAACTGTTGCGTTCGGGCTTTATAACGGGACCGAGCGCTCCGGGGTGAGGTCGAGATTTTTTTTTTTTTCCGCAATCAGTGACGTAAACGATCCCAGCACGAGCAACAGAACCTGTTGAAATCGTGTACCGAGTCACAGAAGACAACATTCGCATTTAAGAAATGTAATAAACAAAATATTCAGTCCACATTGTGCACTGTTCCGCTTATTATCATTCTAATAATAATAGTTGTTGTTGAATATTTCTATGTTGCGCTCGGACGCTCCTGAGATCTCCAGGCCGCTGCGATCAGAGCAGGTGTCGCGGTCCGAGCTTCGAATCCGCCGCCGCATCTGCTCCGTTACACAGGAAGCGCCGGGAAGGCCGTAAAGTTTTATGGCGCGCCAAAGGCCATAAAGTTTTACGCGCCTGTCCGTGTACTGTAAACAGTCGGAGAGGAAGCGGAGGCCGATACGCAGGCCACCCCCTCCACGAGCCCCCGCCGCACCCCCAAAAGAAGAAAGAGGTTCACACGGCACAGACTGCACTGTAGCTGCATTTCACACACACACACACACACACACACACACACACACACACACACTTCCAGAAACACACACGCACACAAACTAGGGGACAAACTGGGACCTAAAATGATGCAAGGACCACGTGTTTAAACATTCACCGTTCTTTTTATTTCATGTTACAGAAGCAGACACGTTCTAAATCCTACCTGTCAGTGTTGTGGGGTGTGGATCCATTTACAAAAACGTCATTAAAAAAACAACAACAACAACAACAACAACAGCATGGTCTGTACATGTGAGGGTTGCGTGTATTTGGTGTGTGTGAGGGTGGGGGGGTACATAATAACGGGACACTGCGCTGACTGGGCGGATGTGAAACTGGGCCTATCCATTTGGACAGCTGACAGGAGGAGGAAACGGAGAGGTGTGTCTGTGTGTGTGTGTGTCTGTGTGTGTGTCTGTGTGAGTGTGTGAGAGAGAGAGAGAGTTTAATGGGCACTCAGTGAACTAACAGGTCTGCTCGGTGGCACCCGTCACATGAACTCACACTCTGACACAGATTGAAAACATGAGGAAATTGTCATTACTCTAAGTGGCACTGAAGGGCCCGCTCCCTGCCTTCAGGAGAGGAAAGGAAGGGGGGGAATCTTTTTTTTTTAAATTATTTTACACAATCAAGACTTGTCTACAAGGTAAAAACACACTTTACAGTTGTGCTTGTTAAAATTCCTGGTGGTAGGCGCCCAGGACTGGTCAGTTTAGGTTAAGGTGCCCCGCCGAAGTCTCCACTAGTCCTGCTCCTTGATCAGAATGTTAAATTCGGGCCGCCTCGTTATCCACTTCCGCTCCGGACGTTTACACGTCGGCCCAAACATTCAATAGCTCCTCCAATACCTCATCAATTACGCTGATTGATCGTCGCACATGTGGCGCGACGCACGTAGAGTCAACTCCAGCTCCCGAATCGGCTCTACCATGACAGTCGGGGTAGCAAAGTTCCCCCTCTTAAAAAAAATAATAATAATCAAGACCTCAAACAAGGCAGTACAGTCCATTACACCGATCAAATCCTTCAACAGAACTGGGTCCCAGCACAGGGTCCCCGAAAACCGAGGGGGTCGTGATTGTACTGGCCGGTTGGGGGGGGGGGGGGGGGGGTTTCATAAACAAGTGGGAGTTTTGTTTGGACCTTTGTTCAGACAATTTTCACTTTTCTACGTGATTTTTTTTCCCCTTTTCTTAGATGACCATCCTGTCCGGGTCCTATATATTAATAAATTATTACCTACGAATAACAAATGCACATAATTAAATAACATGGGTATTACAGAACAATATTTTCCACTTAGCACACTAAAACATCGCATTTACATATTGGTCACCGTTTTTTTTTTTCTGTTTTTTTTTTTGTCGCCATCTTCTCAAGAATCTCGGAATAGTGGGTTCCCAGTGGAAAGTGTGGAGGACAGGGTTGGGGAGAGGGGGGGGGGGTGTCCTGCTTAGAACGGCTCTTTAATTTTAAGCTTGGAATCCTTCTTCCACTTCATGCGCCGGTTCTGGAACCAGATTTTGATCTGCCGCTCGTTCAGGCACAGGGTATGGGCGATCTCGATGCGCCTTCGACGCGTCAGATAGCGGTTGAAGTGGAACTCTTTCTCCAACTCCAGAGTTTGGTAGCGGGTGTAGCTCGTCCTCGAGCGTTTCCCGTCTGACTCTAAAGTGGTGTTGAGAGATAAAATGAACATATTGACACATGTCACATATCGCCGTGATACGTAAAATGTGACGCACAGCCCCTGTTACTGAGTCAGGTTACCGAGCCTCGCTTCTTCTTCCTTTTTTTTTTTTTTTTTTAAGACGCCGGTGCTTTATTTTCTCTCCTCGGTCGCTCAAGTCTCCAAAAAAATCGATTCATATTTAGTTTAAGACTTAAAACGAACGTACAGAAAATATGGGAGGGGGGGGGGGCGACACTGACTTCCGTACCAAAGTGTCGCTGTCGCCTTTGGTGTTGACAGTCATGAGAACTGAACAAAAAAAAAAAAAAACTTAAAAGAACTAAGACAAGATTAACAACCAAAAAAGAAAAAGAAAAAAGAGAATATGTTCAAGTTGATGATGCAGTTTGGACACGATTGTGTAACCAACGAAAGGGGAAAAAATATTTCGTCAAAAAGTCCTTTTCCCGTTTTTCTCGCGTTATTTATTACAGTTTACAAAAAAAAGAGAGGATGACATCGACACTAACCTGCTGCTCCGAATTTGCACAGACGAGCAAATAAACGCGTAAGAAGTCCAAGTTGCGCGTACAGTGTAAAAGTTGCGGCCGCGGGATGAATGCGTTGTTTATACAGTTTTTTTTTTTCTTTTTTCTTTTGCCCGGAATTTTGTTGCCTTTATCCAATTACGTCGTCATAAATTTGGATGCAGATCGCCGGTTCGGCGTAACCAGACAGCTTTACGAGCAATTGATGCCTTTGTCATAAAATTTACGACTGCGAGTTTTATTATTTCCGAATACGGCCTATAAAACTGCGAATGGACTCGAGAGGGGACACGGGGCACAGAAAAGTAAGCAGAGGGGAGAATAACGGTCCTGGGACACACTTTACCGTGGCTCATGTGTAGTTTAGTCATCCACGGATAGATCTGCGGCGGCTGCTGCTGGTCGCCGCCCTGCGTTTGACTCGCGGTCTGTCCCGCGGACTGCAAACTCCCCACTTTGGTCTCGCCGGAGCCTTTCGTCTTGCTCGTGGGCAGGTCGCGCGGCTCCGCGGCCGCCTCCGTCTTGCGGCCGTACAGTCCGAGGTTCGAGCCGGGATCGGGCTCCGGGCGCGGCGCGCGGTCGTCCGAGCTCATCTCCCCCGCGCCGAGCGAGCCCGAGGCGGACGCGCACGGGTAGGAGCCCCGGTGCTGGTGGTCGAGCCCACCGTAACCGTATCCCGAAGGTGCGTGGAGCTCGGACATGGAGCCGTACGCGTGGCCGTGCAGGGCGAAGGCGGACGCCTCATGACTTGTTTGCTTGAAGAACGAGTTGGCGACGTAGGAGCTCATTTCGGGCGGAAAACGGAGGAAGCGCCAACTGGGAGCATTTATCCGAAAAAAGGACGCGACCGCGGCGACATGCAGCTGTTGACGCCGGGCTCGTAACGCGCGGGCATCGAGGACAGTCACGGTTCACGTTATTTCGTTTGATTTGTGGTTCTTTTTGAAGTTCGCGGAGGCTTTATCCTAAAATGACCAGAATTTATAGGTGGGGGGATTTTTTTTATTTTTTTGTTCTCTATTGACCAAATATGGGTTGTTTAAGACGAATCACGTGCTCCTATCGGCCAGTCATAAATTTGGCAAGATCGCACCAGGAGGTTATTGATGGAAGCAGGAGAACCGTCTGATAAGTTGGGGAAAGGGGACACCGGCGGGGTGCGGGAAAGGAAGGACCGGACGGAAGGCCGAGAGCGTCACCTGGCGTTCGATGTGGAAACAGCATTTCCTGTTCAGCCCCCAACACACACACACACACACACACACACACACACACACACACACACACACACACACAAATCCCAAACACCTCCGCGATCTACCTGGCAAAGCGAGTCAACATCTGGCGCTTTTGATGTCCGCCAGTAGATCTGAACAGTCTGGACGGCGCGTTAAGGTCGAAACTGCAAACGACATGATCTGTATGAAAACGGTACAAACACCGAGAGCCCGTGAAGTATTCGGCAAGTACATCTGCAAAAAAAAATACTATATACACATACAAGTATGTATACACTCATACACACACACACACACACACGTGCATTGTAATGAATCGTTCCAAATCACGTATACACACACGCCGATCGCTCGGGTTTGCAGCTCGGGCTGCAGACCTTTCGTTTCCTTGAATTCGAGAGACTTCCACACCACGTTACGGCCTCAGAATGGAACCAGTAACCTCCAACAGGCCTGGGCTTGGTTAGTGGCGTGTGTGCGTGTGTGGTTTCTTTTTCTTTCTTTCTTTTTGATTTGATTTTAAGGGGCCTTTGATACTTCGCGTCTTACTTTCGGCTTCCAAAGCCGAGCGACGTAACTTTAGGCTCGTCTGGTTTAAGATCATCTTACGACTTCAGGTATTTTGCAACATTACACCTGTAATAATAATCTTTTAAAAAATTGTTCGTCTAAAAGTAGTGGGTCGTAACCTAGTGCGTTTAAAGGAAAATGGGAGTGATTGGGAAATCGTGAGCAGGACGACGTTCATATTGTGTGTGTGTTTGCGCATTATTTTCTGTGTCCTTGTGTATTTCACCAACACCACTGTATTTTTGCTTCTTGCCAACTGTATGTTTGTCGTTTTTCGGACACCAAATGGGATTTTCTCCCTTAACTCGTTCTTTTCCATCTAATATTCAAAGAAAATGCAATAAACCTGGTCGTGAATAATTTTTACTATTATTAGCGGTATTTTCATAAAATAAACAAACCTGTTGCACAAATTTACGACACTTGTTTTTTTTTTTACAGGGGGGAGGTCTTTATTTTGGCCACAATTGGGCAACGTAAAAAAAAGCACAACAATAACAACATTATTACTATAATTCTTAATATCGACAGTCAGAAGTTACATGACAAGTGTTTATGAAATGTGATAGCATATCAGCTCACTAATCCGTCCGAGCGGCGCTCGCACTGTCAGCACGTGATTTACGGGCGGAACCGCGGGAATAAGGCATCTCATTCACAAAAACGTGTTCACAGTTCAGGTAGTACGGGGCGCGTGGGGCATCGCCCTACAAACAACAATCAACACTCAACAACCAAAAGAAGGAGGAGGAGGAGGAGAAGAAGAAGAAGAAGAAGAAAAGGGGGTCTCCCCAAATAATATATACAAGGAGGGAAATGACGTGGAACAAAACGACCAGAAGCGAAAGTATTCATTCCTTCTCTTGCGTCTCACACGCTCACCTTTTTTCCTCCACATCCAGTTCATAAAAGGTGTCGTGACGAAATGCAGCATAAGTTATTATTATTATTACTCTTATTATTCTTTTTTTGGTGGACAAATACGTCTGGCGAATGGGAGTCGAACTATTATTATTACTATTCTTCTTCTTATTATTAATGTTATTAAAGCACGAATGGTTCGTTGCGTCGCGTGCACTCCGCATTTCGTTTCTTTCTTCCTTCATGTCTCGCCACGAGTGGACGTGGGTCCGCGTCTCTGAACTTTGTGCCAAGGTGAATGCAAGTTTGTAGGTAGTGATGCGTTGTAAATAGTGGGAAGGGGTGTTTTTTTGGGTTTTTTTTTTTTTCACTCCTTCTTGTCCTCGGCCCCGTCCTCCGCGCCCTCTTTGCCGGCGTCCTCGCCGGAGCCCGCCGTGCCGCTGTCGGCGAGGGCGGAGCTGAGGTTGCTCTCCTTCTTCCACTTCATGCGGCGGTTCTGGAACCAGATCTTGATCTGGCGCTCGGTGAGGCACAGCGCGTTGGCGATCTCGATCCGCCGGCGCCGCGTCAGGTAGCGGTTGAAGTGGAACTCCTTCTCCAGCTCCAGAGTTTGGTATCGAGAGTAAATCTGGCGGCCTCTTCGTCTGTCTGACCCATAGCCGACCCCTGTGTGGTTAAAAATAATAATAGTAACGTTCACTGTCTTTTTTTTTTTACACAAATATCTTGTTTACTATATAGTATAAGTATAAAAATAATCAACACTTAATTTATGACGAGTTGGGAATTCTTTTGTTTTTTTTCCTCAAAGGGCCTTTTTATGTCGGGGCGACAGGGCGCTCCGCGGATGCTTTATGGGCCGATAAAGGGGGAGCTTGGCCGGTTGTAAAATAGGGCCGCGCGTCATATACACTCACCGCTGTGGGAGTTCATGCGCTGCATCCACGGGTAGATCTGGATGGTCCCCTTCATCTCGTGACTCGCGCTCCTGCCCTGCTCCGGGCCGTAGTCCTGCGCCAGCGAACTTTGCGCGCCCTGGCCGAGGCCGGACTGCCGGCAGCTGGGCAGCGCGTCCTTGTCCTGGTAGAAGACGTTCGGTCCGTACTCGTACGAGCCCCGACCCGAGCCGAACACGGCGGGCTCCTGCGGCGAGTAGAACGGCGACGAGTATATCCGGTTCTGCGCCACGGCGGCGCCGTAGGAGGAGAAGTGGCGGACCGGGTCGTAGGTGGAGGAGCCGAGGGCCACGTTGGGCAGGACCTCCTGGCCGCCCGCGAGGTGGCAGGACAGGGACGGGTTGGCGAAGTAGGAATTCATACCTGGCGACGTTTCTCCCCCTCGAACCCCGGCTCCCGAGATCGCTTTCTCCTACCGCGCCGCTCCCTCTCCCCCCTGCTCTCACTTCACTTCCCTTCACTCACTCACTCGCTCGCTCGGCCGCGCGCGCGCGCGCACCCACCTCCCTGTCTGTCTGTCTGTCTGTCTGTCCCTTCAATCAAACGCGCGCGCTGCGCCCTATCATTTCCTTATCATTTCGTGCGGGGACACCAATAAAGACACCCTCCACACGCTCGAGTGTTGTTCCTGCGGCGTCGCTACAAGACGGACAGGATGACAACGTCAGCTGACCACGCATCGTCCAATAAAAATGCAGGGACTTGTGGGAAAGTGGAGAGAAAAAAAACACGACTCCGAGCGGATTTTCTATTCTTGCCCAAAGCAGCGCACACACACACACACACACACACACACACATATACACACATATGCAGGCGCATACACACACAGCACGTAATTTTTACGTGTAACCTCAGAAACACTGGAAAGCCGAACCTCATCTGGTTACCTGTACGGTTCCACGCGTGGCCAATGTAAATATGAGAAAAGGACGATTCCACGTGCATCTTTCGCCAGGCACCGTTTGAATCGCGGGTCTGGGAGATAATTGTGGAACAGGAACATCCCGCGCAACCAGACACGTATAAACACAGAAATGGGTGTTGAGTTCACGTGAAGTGTGTACATGTGACACGCGTGGACCAGGAGGTGGCTGAGTGGTTTAAAATGCGGCGCTTGGTTGTATCTGACGCCGATACGGTTGCACGCGCAGCGTGATCTGGCGGCCAAAAGCGGACACGCGCGCACCACCGTGACGCACCCAAGGTGAATTACTGATGAAAAGGTGGGAAAGGTAATCCGATTAATAATCCGATTACGTCGTTGTCGTTGCTGGTATTATTATTATTTTTTTTATTGTTGCATTTATTATTCGTATTCCTTTCCATATTCGATTCTGGAACGATTTCTCCGTCTAGACCGACAAACCGGACCTCTGGAAGGAGCTTCCCATTCTTTTGTTGAAAGGAAGCCCAGTGTGCCGGAGCAGGGGGTGATGGGAGTTTTACTGCTCAAGAATGCCTCGGCGCCTGCTAGCACAGAAGTCATAAAACCAGACAAAATGACAAGTGACAGCTTCCAGTCATCTCTCGTGACAGCGCGCGTCGTGGATCTTGTCCAGGAAGGCCACGGACCGGGAGGAACGCTGGGCCGGGCTCGGCAAATGCGCACCGGACCCCGGCAATGTTTACGCGTGACCAAGGAAATGCGCGAGCACGAGCCGATGGTTATAACATAAAATAAACAAATTAACACACAACGAACCAGCCTTCATTCAGTATCCTACTGATCGAGTTGTATCGAGTAAATTCACACGTGATCACATGTGAGCCAATAAAGTAGTATCATTATTTATTTAAAAAATAATATCAATTTAATACACGTTACTACAATTCAATGATTCGTGGCGATTAGACACTCATATCACTGCACATCACTGGCCATGAAAATCTAATACCGTGACACAGTAATTCGCCGAATATGTGAAAAACATTTTATAAAATCGCATATTTGGGATTTGAACACAGTAACAAATTGTATACATATATGTACAATAGATATGTGTATATCAGCTTAGACGAATTTCTGTCTTGCAGCATATAAAAAATGGACGCGCGTTCAGGGTTTAGACCTTTTCTTTTTTTTTTTTGGAGGGGGTGCCTTTGATCTTCTGAGAACCTGAACGCCTTTAAAAGCAGCACTTTTTCTTTAATCTAGGCCATATGAGTCCTGCTGTCGGGCCGGTATGCAACAGGATGTTATCGGCGCGAAACTCCCAGACTCGGTGTCTGGCGGGTACCGCGCGGCCGCGCGTGGTGCGGTTTGTCGTGCACGCGCATACATTTACATTCATATTTATAACGCGTCTCGTCGGGAAAAAAAAATCCTGTAAAGACGCGCCCGTGGTACATCTGGCGTGTCGCTGGTAGCTGTGAATTCGTGTGTGTGTGTGTGTGTGTGTGTGTGTGTGTGTGTGTGTGTGGAAGCTGTTTTATTGGAAGTCGAAGTGGAAGTGGACGGGGAAGTGTTTTATTGCGGCCCTTTTGTGGACGGCTGAATGGCTTTGGGTATTTGGGTTGAAGGCAATTTGTTTTGTGGCGATGCGCAGCCAGCCAGCTGCATCGCCCCCCCCCCCAAAAAAAAACGCAGAAATGATCCCGTTTTTGTATTTTTCGTGCGTGCGGTAAAGCATTTCATTATAAATGTTGCACAACGACAAAATGCAATAAACAGAATTTAATCATTTTGTCGCCGTCACATGTCGCCAAGTAACCCATTGCAGGTCATTTAAGTTACGATTTATTTAGGACATATTTTATTCTTCTCCTTTTTCCTCATTATCGTTAACATTATCAGTGAGCACTTTTCTTATTTCTTCTTTAATTAACAGGCACTGTTTGCGTGTCTGAAGCCTCCATCTCTGCGTGTAGGGTCTGATTTTGACATTATCGGCTGGTTGGGACAGGCCCGAACGCAAAATACGGCAATCCTGCTTTTATTGCCGTTGTAAAAAAAAAAGAAAAAAAAAAAAAAGAAAGGAAGAAAGGCCATAAAGTTGAACAGCCTGCCTCGACGTCGCCTCGACTTCTGACTCTCCGTTGTTCCCCTCAGAGCCGCGGACGGACCCGGAGGCCTGGAAGACGCGTTCCGTGGGCCCCGGTCCTGCGTGGAAGGCCGCGGGAAGGTTGTCGGGGTCGCGCCGGAAGTCGCTGACGCCAATATCCACATCACGTGTAATTAATGCGTAAAATGCGGCGTTTCCAAGCTGCGCCGACCGACATTTGTTTGAACGCACCGTGAGTATTTGATCACTCATACACTTGATCGGTTTGTGTAGTCATGTGAAAGTGCCTAAAACGGGTAAAATATACCCGGTTATGGTATTTTATTAATTGTTCATTTTTTCCCCACTGCAAATGATGTATTTTCTTTTCAACTCGCTCTGCATTTTAACTCGTATTTTGTTTGTACCTTTGGTGCATCCAAAAACAGTTTTCTGCAGCTTTTTTAAAATATGCAATAAACGCCTACAATTTTCTTTTAAGCAAACGTTTTTTTTTTAATCGTCGTGAGCAGCCTAATGTCAGCCGTTTATAACTCGGATATTAAAAACGTTTTACAGGCAAATCGCTCTTTCCACTGGCCATTAATCTGAGAAAAAGAAAGAAAGAACGAACACTAGGTGGCGGTGTTCACTTATCAAAAGTTGGAACGCATGACGCCCGTCTGAAGCGACAAAAACAACCAGCAGCAATTTTCTGTCCGCAGAAGAGCAGAGCAGCGGCGGGAAATGCCCCTTTCTCAATAAAACGTGTATTAACACGCGCATGCGCACAGTACAATCGCGATCGGTCCCCCTCTGCGCCCAACAGAGAGGGTTCCTACGCCGAAGCCAGAAGCAGAATATTTTGGACGTGAATAATCCACGCTCCCACGTGTAAGAGGGAATAACCCCCAGCATGAACACGTGACCGCTGCTGATATGTCCCCTTGTCCGGTGACGGTGCAGCAGAAACGGCGGCACCGACCAACCGAGAGGTGAAACCGGGCCAGGATCCGACACACACACACACACACACACACACACACACACACACGCGCGCGCGCGCACGCACAGGCAGAAAAAAAACGACGTAAACCAATAAGAGACGTAGAACCGCCAACTTACCCGCGGTGCGGACGGCGCTGCCGTGACGCACTTTGACGGATCCCAGCGGCTCCGGGCGCAGGGGCGGGGAGGGAGTGGAAACGCTGGTGTCCCGAAATATCCCCAAAAAAATCACGCGGCGGCCCTGCAAATGCCGCAGCGTCCGCGTCATTTTCGCCGTTTTCCTTTGTAAAGGCTGCGTGGTCGTCCGCTCGGGAGCACCGGGACGCTGCGGGAGGGCGGGAATCGTGGGAGCGGGGAGCGCGCGGTCGAAGGCGGCGGCGGCTCCGGGTCCCGGACGTCGGGAGTTTCGCGGGCCGGTCTGTCTGAAGCGATAGGGAGCGCTTGTGATCGCGGGAAAGACAACAGTATAAAGTTCACGTTCATGGAAGGAGCGTCATGTGACTCGGCGCAGCCAATCCAAGTGGCGGCTCAGTCGTAAACTTTTATTACTTAGCTGTAAATTTCCCACCAAACAACCAAGAATGCATCGCCCCCCTTCAACCGACCCTCAATCTCGGTCCCCCGGAAATATATCCCACCCTTCCACTCGGTCTCGCGTCGGTGCCATCATGGCAGATTCAGATCTATCTATCTATCTATCTATCTATCTATCTATCTATCTATCTATCTATCTATCTATCTATATCTATATCTATATCTATCTATCTATCTATCTATCTATATATATATATATATATATATATATATATATATATATATATATACATATATATATATATCTTTACACACACACACACACACACACACACACACATACACACATATATACACGTGTGTGTGTGTGTGTGTGTGTGTGTGTGTGTGTGTGTGTGTGTGTGTGTGTGTGTGTGTAAAGATAGATAGATAGATAGATAGATAGATAGATAGATAGATAGATAGATAGATAGATAGATAGATAGATAGATAGATAGATGTTTTAATTTCTTAGATGACGTTTTATTGAAGTTGGTTTCAATTAAACACCGAGTGCAGTAAAATAAAATCGTGCAGAAACTTCAGCACTTAAACCCTTCCCTTCCACGCGCTGCTGCCGAACAGTAAAATCCGACCAACTGCGGTCAGTCGCCGTAATTAAAGTCAATTAATGTCCTACAACCGCCGTTCGTGTCTCCCGTGCAATTCGATGTGATCACCACGATAACCCGCTCGCCACTGTACATGTAAATGCGTGGAAAGAAAGGGACTTTGTGTGTGAGTGTGTATGTGTGTGGTGCTGTATTCAAACGTGTGAAATGTCGCGCGTTTCCATTCCACTGATGCAGCGTTCACCTGCCTTACACGTCAAAGCGCCAAACGTCCGTTTTTAATTCTTCATTTCAACGATTTTACACCTTGACTGTAACCAGTTTTGTCGTTTTTTTATGTTGTCTTGTGTCGCATCTTTGTGTCCACAGCCCCGCACCGCGGAATAAACGCCCGCGTGGCTCTCCAGGCCGCACAACCGACTCAACACTGCGCGTAAAAGCAGACGGAGCCGCAACGCTGACCAGGTCCAGGTCCAGAGCAACGCGCTGTTGTTCTGATTCATGGAGACGATGACAGTTTACGATCAGGCCACCCCAGGTCAGGAATCCATTCTCGTTAAAGACCGCGCGCGACTTACGTCTTACGTGCAACGGTGTTATAACGTGCGCTGGGTAGAGATGAACGAATTAGAAAGTACGAAAATGGTACGTGCTTTCGAGAGTGTGCTGAAATGTTCTTCATCGACACAACTGAGGTTGCATTCAGGTATGAAATGTGAAGAACGTGAATAAATAAAAGGGAATCCCCATGCATTTGTGTTGCTGTATTAATGAGTGAAAATGTCGATAAACGTGTTGCTGGTTTGAAAATGCTGTGTTTGTGCGTATAAACGTCATTTATAAAAACCAAAACCCACGTTTCCCTCTTTTATTTGGAAAACACATCAACAGAACTTCTTTGTGCATACAGAAAAAAAAATGTCATTTTCATTTTAAAATACAAAAAAAGATCAAGTCTTATGTTCACAAGGTGTATGAGCACAAGTGTATTCAGTGCAATGAAAACCTACTCTAGAACAACTGCACAAGAAATGATGTAATAATACAATTATTTACTGTTTGCTATAAAATAATGAATACACAAAAGTGCAGTTACTTAGGCAGTTGAAGTTGTTGGGAAGTTAAACACACGAGCCACAGGCTTAAAGTCATCGTGGGCAAAAAAAACCCCGTCTTCTTTACCCCAGTGAAGGTGAATATATTGAGGTTGCGGCATCAGATTTGCTTTTACTGATTTCGATTAAAGAGACAGGAAGAGGGCAAAGAAACTTTCCTTTCCTTGAAAATAATAAATATACCAACGTGTTTTGGAAGAAACGAGAGTGAATTCTCATTTCAGAAGTTTAAAAAAATCGAAACCGATTCAGTCCAATACATCAGCGTAGTTATTAAGTGTGAAATCTATACATTTGAAGGAAGTAGTGCTTTATAAGTCGACAGTGAGAGAGCTATTCGGTGATAATACATTGTGATAATACAAGATCAAATAATTATCTGCAAAATTATTTAAGAGAAATTTATGGATATATATATATTTTTTTTATTCCGAATGTTTCTCAGTGCGCGAAAGTAATTTAAAGAAAAAATAATTTAATATTTAACTGAAGGGGGGAAAAGCTAATTCTGTAATTATATATATATATATATATATAATATAATCCAAAATTATAAAATAATTTAGAATGTTTACACGTTAACAGGTTTTACCGTCCTAACGCGCGGCTACTTTAGAAATTTCATTCATATTCTGTCCTAGAAGGGTAGTATTATCTGTCACGTGGTTAAATAAAAAAAAAGACATTTTCATAAGACACGTTACAGGGTAATGTCATGCGCTTTTAAATAAAATAATAAAAAATAAAATATCGGCTGGTCAGTGTGTGCTGACACATAGGTAGTCTGAGATGCTTTTTTAATGCTGAACGACCTCTGGATAAAAAAAGAGTTTAGTTTATTTTATTCTTTCACCCAGAGGCCGTGAAAACTCGTTTAGGAAATAAAGGGCGAGAAGGAAACTGTTTTACAGTCGCGGCTTCTCCAAAGAATTTCCACACTTGTTGACTCAATAAAAGTTGGTCGTAAAATGTGATCTCTCTCTCACACACACTAAAACCCAACAGCTAGAAGTCGTATAACCATAAAAAGGAGGCTATAAAATCACTCTTTCGTCTCGTCTTCCTCTCCCGCCGCTTCCTTCTTCTCCCCGTCCTCGCCCTCCTCGTTGGCTTCCTCCTCGCCCTCGCCCTCGCCCTCCGCCTCGGCCTCGCCCTTCTGGCCCGGGAACTTGTCCTTGTTGTTCTCCTTCTTCCACTTCATGCGCCGGTTCTGGAACCAGATCTTCACCTGCCGCTCCGTCAGGCTGAGCGCGTGGGAGACCTCGATGCGCCGCTTGCGGGTCAGGTAGGGGTTGAAGAGGAACTCCTTCTCCAGCTCCAGCGTCTGGTAGCGGCTGTAGGTCTGGCGTCCGCTGCGTCTGCCCGGAGCTGGAAGGAGGGGAGGGGGGGGGGGGGGAGCAGGTGCATTCACAACATGGAACAGGTAACGGGGACCCGGTGACGCACAGCACGTTCCGTCGACCGGGCAATTATTCAATTACGTCACGTTATCATAACAATGAACGATTAGCATGTTGGTTTAAAAAAAAAAAAAAAAAAAACACAATATCTTCTGATGGATCACCAGAGACTCACGGCGACGAGCCGACAGGACTGTGGGAATGTGATCATGCAGCGAGAATGTCACACAGAGACACGCGCCCTCACACACACACACACACACACACACACACACATATATATATATATATACAGACATACAAAACAAGCAAACAAATCAATGACGAATATGATCGGAAACACAAAAAACGGGGGCTGACCGTGCGGCCTCATCCACGGGAACATGAGACCGGGCGACGGGCTTTGATTTAGGTGGCCTTGTCCGTCCCCGAGGGTGCCGCCATTTGACGGTTTACAGTCCGGGTACTGGGCGCCGCTCGACTCCGGCTGCGCGCCGTACAGCGACTGTCTCGGCAGCGCGTCGTAGCCGTAAAACTTGGCGGCGTCTCCGTGGCACGCCAGGGCGCACGGGCTCTGCTGAAACCCGGGGCCGGCGATCCCCGGCGTGCCCTGGTGGAAGAAGTCCTGGACGTGGTGGGGCGGGGGCTGGAAGCCCGCTGTCGCCGCGCCGGCCCCGTAGACGAGCGCGTGGCTGCGGGTGACGCTCTGTGGGAACCGGCAGTCGTAGTAAGTGGGCTCCAGCGTCTCGCCGCCCTTGTATTTGGAGAACAGGGGGTTCACGAAGTAGGAGCTCATGCTGGACCGGGTCAGGTTCGGGCTGTCTGGTGGGTGAGGAGGGGGGGGGGGGAGCTGCTGTCTTATCGTCCCGGTGCTGGTCCGAGCCGCACGCGCTCGATCGCCGAAACCATGAAAAAACAATAAGAATAAAAACAAAAAAACAAAAGAAGAATAATAACGCACGCGCGGAAGAGAATGACGTCCTCCCCGACACGGCACCGTGCTTCCTCTGCTCCTTCCTCCACCTTTCTTCCCTTCTTCCCCCCCTTTTGTAGGTTGGCGGCGTCCGAAAGGAGTTAAAGTGCAGGGCTGATGCGCGCCGAGGCTACAGCGAGCTCCACCACCGAGCTCCACAGTCGCGAGCGTTGACATCGACCCCCCCCACCCACCTTCCACACAACAAGATCACCCCCACTTCCCCCACCACCCACCCCACTCTCTCTCTCCCTCCTTCTTTCCTTCCGAGATGTCGGCGGCGCACCGCGACTTTACCCCTGACCTTAAAAAAACGGCGTCGCCGAGTTTCGCGTGTCACGCGTGGGATTCCGTCAGTGGGACGGCCGCGCACACCACCTGTGTCTCCGTTGCACACGCACAGACTCGCACAAATGAAATTTTTCACACTCCAGATGTTAGCCGGACGTGTTTGGGAGCATAGCCACTGCGTTATGGGTGTGACGCATGACCAAAACGCATAAATTGTCATGTATGTTTTTTTATTAAAACAAGTCTGTGTTAGTACCGCCCATTCTCTTTTTTTCAAAAAATGATCGCGCGATTTTGTCCGTATTCCACGCGATGTAGTAAATCATCGCCTTACCACAGGTCACCGTGACATGAAGAGCGTGGAGATTCGTCATCAGACAGCGCAGACAGCCGGGTGCGTTAGAGGCGTGTTTGTCTAACCTTTCATTAATATTAGTATTAATAATAATAATAATAATTCTCATTTATATATTTAGATTTGTTATGTAAAGGCACCATGCGATTCGAAACGTTTCATATGCGTGTATTTTACATCAATACGTCTCGTAAGATAACCAAATTTCTCGCAGAACAAGAAAAGCAAAAGATAAATATCACAGACGCGAGCGAATAATTAACGCATGAAATAAGAGGATTCAGACCGAAACGACCGTGGCTCCGTCCCGCCAGCGTCGTGGGGAGATGCGCCAGGGGATGGTGCTCCCTGCTGGCGGGACGTGGCTCTGTTCTGGCTAATAACAGGACGTGATATAAAACACGGGTCTCGCGTGGATTTGATTTAGACGCAGTGGGAGCGTCTAACCGCGCTTCGTGTCGTGGTCTTGCGCGGACGCGACACCACGACACGCATCGGGGCGACTCCACGACACGAGTATAAAGATTTACGTGGGTGTCTGAGCTTGAGACCGTGGGTGGAAAGATAGATGCTGACCTTCGACTGGAAGGAACGGGCCTCCACTCGCCCTTTCCCCAAACTCGGGAACACAACCGCACCGCCTCGCAAACGCAGGTCAACAGCGACACCTGGCGGACAGAAGTGGGCATTTTTACTGCATTTACTGCCTTTTTTACGGCACTTGTCTTTGGGGATTATTTGCTCAAAGCAGCGTAAAATGAAATAAACTCTTACATAAGACCATTAAGAGCGTAATAAATTTTTCTGTAAAATTTACGATTTATTTATTCTCTCAGCTCTGCCTTATCCACGCCAGGGGGATCCGTGTATTGAGATGTGACGTATTTCACGTATTTTATAATGTATTCATAAATAACTGTGGATCCATAAAAAGGATTATTATGCAATTACTATGATATTATTCATCTATTAAACGTTTTATGGTGGGATATTAATGCAAAAGTGGTGTTTTCTTTTCAAATTATTCTTATTATCCGGAGCAGCTCTGGACGTCACACGAACCGCAACGCGGCCGGAGCAGAGAGCACCGGCCACGTTACGCCGATTCGTCTCTCGGGCCCAGCCCCCGCTTTCCACGGCGGGACGCGAAGGGCCGACAAGTGTAGCGCGGCTCCTGTGAAGCCGGGGCCTGGCATCGCCATCAATGGGCGCAATAAAGTCATTCGGGCCAGACGTCTAGCCGGTCCATCCGCTGCGGCTTTGTTCGCCGTGTTTGCCGCGAGCGGGGCCGTAAACGCCGCGCGGGTCTGTGTTCGAGCCGGAAATGTCGGAGTGGATTGGGCTCTAAAGTCGCCGCGTCCTGTCAATATTGTTTGTGGCGCCTGGACAAAAGAGCGACGGTTCTTTTAGGGACCGGGGTGGGGGGCGGGGTGTGGTGTGGCATGGGGGGGGGGGGGGGGGGGGAGGCAAAATGCCAGAATTCCCACTTTCACGGGTTCACGGCACCTTAAAAAAGTAGTGGGAAAAAGGGAGCGAGAGACACGCCTTTGCATGAATTATTGTCATAAATGCATATCATTTCCGGTGTCTTCATAGTCATTTGCTTAAAGTTGTTGAGCTGAGTAAAAAAAAAAAATGATGCAACATTTATAAAAAACTTCTCTTGAAATGGAAAAGGATAAATAGATAAATAAAAAGCATACAGAATTAGTAGAAACTGGGAAGGTTTTTATTTGAATGTGCGCGAGAGCGGCATGTGGCCGCGCACCGTTTTATATATATATATATATATTTAAAAAAAAAAAACATTACATTTTTTAATTCAGAAACACTTTGGACCACTGCGACATAAACTGCAGAATGTCACCGTGTGCGCGGTGCTGCGGGGACCAGAGGTCAGAAAATGTCCATACAGAATAATAACAGTAATAATCCTATAATTATTGTTTAAAAAAAATCTATAATCTTTTTTGTCTTCCATATTTTGATCCGAGCCATCTAGCAAATTATTCACTACGTCCAAAACACACACACACACACTCCCACAAACACATGCCACCACGTACGCACACTGCACGATAGCCACGCTAGCCTAAAAGCGCCGTATTGAACCGCGTTAATACGATATGCAGAGATCACGTGCGCGTGGAAATGTCCCGACGGCTGAGATGATGGAGGGCAAATTCAAATGTAAACACACTCTACAGCATACGGTCAACTGGATTAATAATAATAATAATAATAATAATAATATATTATCATTGTTGTTATTACACGACGGATGCAACAACTAGCTAATTTCTCAGTGATTAAAAACACAAAACGCGCCTTCCGGTTTATATTTTTTGTGTTGTTTTCTTGTTCATGTACAAAATGACGTAGTCACAGGCACACATACGAAAAAATACACCGAGTCTTAAATTAGACGTGGACGCGCAGACGCGGACAGGTCCCTTCGAGTTCGTTCTGGACCGTTCTCGCGTTCCGCTACTGCTCGTTGCTCTCGGTCTTCTCCTTGTTCATCTTCTTCATCTTCATCCGCCGGTTCTGGAACCAGATTTTGACCTGGCGCTCCGTCAGGCCCAGAACCCGCGCCACCTCGTAGCGCCGGTCCCTGGTGAGGTACATGTTGAACAGAAACTCCTTCTCGAGTTCAAGGGTCTGGTATTTGGTGTAGGGGCAGCGCTTCTTCCTGGTGGAGCGCGCGTGGATCCAGTTGGCCACCGGGTTGTCTGCGAACCAGAGCGTCACGTCAGAAGAACGTCGAACAAAAAAAATCATTTCACACAGGAAGTCAAGTGTGTATAATAATAATAATAATAATAATTCTTATTATTATTTTAGTATTATTTTTGAATGAACTGAACATGAAGGGGGTAAAAGTTCTTTCTCTCGGGCCGAGACCGTCTAACAAGGCTAAAAAGGGTCCAGTCGTAAAACCGTGAGTGCACCCATTTGCTTTATTGGCCCATAAAAGATTTTTAAAAGCCTGTAGCTTCGAGTATCGCCAGGTTTCTTCTTCAGGGGGAGAAGCCGCAGCCGCAGCGCTTTTCGGCCCCTAAATCCCGCACTTTAAACCCCCAAGAAAAAAATTAAAAGATTAAATTAAAAGGCGTGTCTGAGTCCGCGAATACAATTAAACGTCGATGGGTGAAAATCGGAAACCGACTAGCCTTCGAAAAATCTGCCCCGCTGATAAATAAGAAGGTTAATTCGGTTTTAGTGCCGGGCACCGTGGATCGTCATTAATCCACCACCGCGACTAGAAATGACTGGCCCGTTTGCGGGGAATTTTCGGCCGCGTCGCAGCTCTCGTGTTTCGGGAGATCCACCATCTTTACAGGCGCTTTATGGCCTCGGCCGCGTTTACAGCCTTTAAGACGCCGCCGCGGGACGGAGGAGGGAGGATTTCTTCCTCTTTTTCTTTTACAGTGATGATGATGATGAGGGTGATGATGATGATGGTGGTTGTGGTGAGGATGACGATTCGCTTACTCGGGTCCAGCTCCGGCTTGTCCTCCTTAATCTTGGCGTCGGGCGAGGGCAGCGTCTGCTGCGTCTTGTCGCGCAGCTCGGCGGCGGCGGCGGCGGAGGACGTGTAGCCGTACTCGGGGGCTCCGCAGTCCGCGGCGGAGTCCGGCTTCAGCCCGTACGGTCTGCCGTTCGCCGGGTAGCCCGGGAAGGGCTCCAGCCAGGAGCGCACGTACCGGGAGTCGGCGCCTATGTGCGGCTGGTGGGGGTACGGGTGGTAGACCACCGGCGGCTGGGGGTGCACCGGGCCCCAGGACGACGCGAAGACGGCCGGCTTGGCCGCGAAGCTGCACGACGGGAAGTCGGCGCAGTCCGGGAGCAGCGGGGACGGGCGCGATCCGGCGGGCAGCAGCTCCGGCGCGGGGAAGCGCGAAGCCAGGACCTCGTCGCCTTCGTGGCCGATCAGCGAATCCACGTAATAGTTGCCCACGGCCCCGGTGGACGACATGGCGGCGCCGCTCTTTTAACATGCATCAGATCGTTGTATGGCGCGCGCGCGTACTTTTTTTTTATCTGCCCATAGAACAATCAGGCCAGGTAATTATTTCTCCCCCGAGCTCGCCGCCTCCCATTGGCTGCCCGGGGACACGTGACCGTGTTTACTCCAAAAAACGACGCCGTCGATCGCTGCGCACGCACTTCCGAGCTTTACGAACGTTGAATTGTCGCACTGTGCCCAGTAACCACGGACAGCCGCCCCCACCCTCAACTTTGGACCACGGAGGTACGTTCGACACTTTGAGACGGAGAGAAAGCTCGTGTATTTCCACGCGTCCAAGCAATACGGCCAGTCCACGGTGAGCCCCTGTAAAATGAGCCGGAATGTTCCTGCGCTGTCGGCATCCTGCGTGATAACAGCGTGGACATTCCACCCCACCTGTGCCGCGTTTCGAGCCTTTAGACCCCAGCGCCGCGGCCAAATTCGCGGAGAAGGCCGCGCGCGCTTTTTATGCCCTTCAATAAAATTTTACGAGGACCACTTGATTGTTCATAAACGTGTCGTTAATACAAACTCATCCCGTTTCCCCGTGTCCATAAACATAAAAAAACGCGTTCGGTCACGCAACGAGCGGAGCTCGAGTAGCGCAGGGGGGGGAATAAAACTAAAATTACGCAGGAGCCGAATGTCGTCCCACTGGCGTCCCGGAGATCTGTTACTCCGCGAAATGCGCTTCTTTGTGGGAGGGAACTCGAATTTATCAGAGTTGAACGTGGAGCTGAACCCACGCAGCCGGGTTCGGGTTTATATTATATATTTTTAACAATGTGGTGTCCTGCCGCAGTTTTTTTTTTGACCTGCCGTGTCCTGAAGCAACACTGCCTCGGAACGAAATAAAGAAACTGCTTTATTCGTTTGTTCTTTAGAATCTATTACACGAATGTAATAAATAAATGCATTATTGCGTAACGCAGCATGGACGGCTGTCTTGATGGAGAGTAAAGGATTTCGGTGAGATGCAGACACACCGCTGCCTGCGTAAAGTGTAATGATCGCTCCTGTTTAATAAAAAAGACGCGAGGATCGTGGGGTCTGTGTGTGTTTTTGTGTCTTTTTTTCTCCTCGTAGAGAGTACAACGAGAGCCCACGTCCAGAAATGTGGAATTGCTCGGCCGAACGTTAATAAGCGTTAATGAACGGCGCTGGGACGAGTGTGAGGGTGCATGTCGGCCGGGGCTCTGCGGGGCTGGCTGGTGTGGTGACCCCCGCCCTGCGTCTCACGTGGTGGCCGAGAAGGCTACACGACCGTTCGTTTTACATACGAAGCGTCCACACGCGGCTTCGTTGTTGGGTTTGCGGTTTACACGAACACGCGTTGTGCTTGCGAGACACGTAAAGTTCTGAGAAGGGAATTGTTTCGTCAGATTAACGTGAATGTGCATCTTGAGCCAAACGCGTAACGGAATCTGCGCTTTTTAGCCGGCCGTGTTTGGCTTTAGCATGCAATAAATTCCTGTAGCTTTTAATATTTCATCCGAGCCCAAAATGTAATATTATATGTGCTTATTGAAATGGAGCGTTGAAAGGAAGTATGAGCGACGGCATCGTGTGGCGTTCCTGTTGTCACCCCCATTTTCAACACGTTAAACACAATTTTCTGTAATACCAGCAGTTATTCAATATCTGGATACATGAAAAGACATTTCGTGTTATTATCATTGTTGTAATTATTACAATAATGATAAATTATTATGTGGATGTTCGGGTGGCACGAAAAAGCACGATAATGTAATTAGACAACCCATCCTCAGTACCATTTAATAACTCATATATATAACTATATATATGTGTGTGTGTGTGTGTGTGTGTGTGTGTGTGTGTGTGTGTATACGCACATATATACAACATTATTAAAAAGAAAAGCGTGTACTATGTGCTTAATATTCTAGTCGAATTTTCCCAGCATTAGTTTCTATTTAGCCAACATGGTCATTCTTTTTTTTTTTGTTTAGTTCATATTAACCCTGCAACGTATCATATGGCGCATTTGAAAGCTAGAAGTATAATTTAACCCTTGTTCTGTGAAGGGTGTACAGTGTATGCTTTTTACTATTTTAATCAGTGTTGTATACATCTTTTTTTGTCAAACCGAGAGCAGGAACCGACGTCGCCACATTTTCACAGCAATTTGAACCTGAAAGAAGTGCTTGCGTGGGCGGGGTCTGCAGGGGTCACTGTTCCTCCGGGGGTTCGGGGCTTCCCCGCCTCGATTAAACGAGTTCGTGTCCAATGTCTTCACGTCCACACATGACCACCTTCACCGTTTAACTGGACTGGCGACATTAAATAAAGTTCGCTGTGCCTCCATTCACCTCCACCAAAAGCAATATAAAATATTCATAATAAGCTCATCGTAATAAAACCGGCAAACGATTTGACTGGAGATGTTTTCTCATTTCTGAGAAACGTAATATTAGTTTTTTTTCATTCTGAGGACCAGTCGAGTGTAGCAAGAATTCCTACCTGGAACTTTCAGGGGAACTTGGTTGTCATTATCCAAAAGTTTCTGGTCGTTGCTGCATGCACACGGCCACGCGCCCCAGTTTTATTAGAACATCCAGCAGCCGCGGGAATGAAGTTATGAAGCCCACGAGCCTAATAATTCAGCCACCTCGCGGCTGATAAAATTATAGCGACAACGCGCATGCACGAGGAAGGCGATTAATTCCGCGCGTGGCCGTGATAGATGGTGTTACTGGCCAGCTTCCATGTTTACCTTCTATTCTTATGAATTATGACGTTGTAGAAAACTCCGCCTTTCCCGCCAATGTTCCCGCAAACTCCGGTCCGAATTGGGTTCTGTTCGGTTCAGGACGCCACGCGGCTGGTGGAACCCACTCAGAGAATTATCTTGTGTCTTTCTAACCAATTTAAAGGAGCTTCTTTTAGACGCCAGAAACGACGAGCTGCTCTTGACAAAGGCGCTTAGAGGTGAATTTGACTTCTGCTGCTGCCATGGCGGCCAGGAGAGAGAAACGAGCAGAACTCCACAATGACGTATCATATATGTCTCTCTCTATATTTATTTCAAATATATCAGTGCATATATATCTATATATATATGAAAGAAGTTCATTTGATCCAAGCCAGAACGTGCAAGTAGAGCCGAACAGAGCGAAATGGATCCAGTGTAACGTGTTCGGACGCGCGGAGTATCGGATAATTCGGCCTCTTGAGTTTCCACGCAGAGGACATAAAAAGATCATAAAATGGGTGCGTCGAGCTAAAGTAAAGGCCCACGGGGACAAATCACGGGACTGGAAAACTTCATATCAAGGGAGCAGTTTTTTTCTTTTTTGCAAAAGACAACCTTGTGTGTGTGTGTGTGTGTGTGTGTGTGTGTGTGTGTCCGTGTCCGTGTCCCATCTTTTCTGTCATCCCTTGTCTCTCTCTAAATGAAACATTTTGTTAGAATCCTCTATCTCAATAATCACATGTTAAAAGCTCAAAAACACAAATTAAAACGCGCGGTCTTGGTTAAAAAAAAAAAGTCATATTCCATCCATTCGTGGTAATATCATCAACAGATGCTTAAGCGTGAAGACACATTCATAAAAAAAAATGATAAAACAGACCAAGCAGGCAAGAAAATATTTCACCATTTCGGACACGAATGGACTTTTCGCGACGTCGCTGGCGCTGGTTTCAGTTGTGCGTTATAAAACGTCACAGTTCTGCAGGCCTCAGAGGGTCAAAACGCGACACAAAGATCTTCGGCATCGCGGAAGGACACAAGAAACACCAAACATTGCAGTTCAAACATAAAAAAAAAGAGACAAAATATCCACATTTGCAGCATTTGTCGTATTACATGCAGAAAAAAACAGCCGGGGATGAAATAAAAACTGGTGGAACGTCTGAGGTGGTGCGCTGTGAACTGTAGTACAAAACAAAAATCAAACATCTCCAGGAGACGATGCCCCCTCCAGCCAGTCTGGCCGCCAATCCACCCAAACCGCCTAACAAAGATTGTAAGAGGGGGGGGGGGAGGTCTCTTCCGACCCTGTGATGTTTACAGCCCCAATTCACCCTCTGGAGGTTATAGGGCTTTTTAGTGACCGTCACATAAAAGCGCGGGACAGTAGAGCAGAGGAAAGGCGGCGGTGGGTCATTTACAATGCCATTTGCAGCGCCGGCGCGGGTAATCTGGCGGAAATGGACGCCCTTGGTGAAGGCGAACTGACGTAATCAAGGCAGTTTCTTGTTGCCGAACCAGGAAGTCAACCCCAACAACATGAAACTACCTAAACCACGCACCAGCCGGGCAGGACGGGCGATCCACCGAGACCCGAACCCGTTCCGACGCGCGTCCCAAAGCCGGGGGGAAGGGGGGGGGGGGGGGTGCCAGCAACACGCATCCGTTACATCACCAGCGACGCACGTAAACACTCCGAGCTCCCTGAAAATTAATCATTTATCTGCATTAATGATGTTATTTCTTCATGATGGGGTACGTAGTGAGGCCACACTATCCAAACCCCGTAGCCGCCAATACCGAGTCGCCGCCAAACAAACCCGTCCAAATAACCGTCTCTCAGCGAGACGTCCCAGAATCCACCTTACTGCCACGGGGGGGAAAAGCTCGAGGGATTTCCGACGCGTCTCCGAACCCCCGGACGGGATTTCCCCGACGTGCGTAAAATAGCGCGCAACGCGGGACGCGGAGATCCCAAAAACCGACGCGGCCGTACGCGCGGCGGCGGCACCGGGTCTTACCTCGTCCGGTCCGCGGGGCGATCGCGGTCCTCCAGCCCGGAACGGGAGATTTTCTTCTCCTCGGTGACGCGCACAGCGCCGTAAAACCGACGTGCCGCCGCCACCGCGTCCTCTTCTTCTGTTTTTTTTTTTTTTTCTTCTTCTTCAGCTCTTCTTTTATTTTTTTTATGTGCGCGACATGTCGCATCCGTCGCGTCCGGGCTCTGCGCCCACGGCGTCCGTGTAAAAGAGCTCCATCCCCCGCCTCGGCTCCGCGGCTAAGCCCGTCCTCCTTCTCACCTTTAAAACGCGTCTTTACTGCGGCTGCTGCACATTATATTTGCAGATCATAAAATTCTGCTCCTGCGCCCGGCTCCGTCCGTCCTGACGTTACTATTTTATGGCCCTGACTTATTGTGGTCACCTGGCTAATATTTAAATCAACGTTATGGTCGCGCTTCCACTTACATTAAAATTGCCAGGATCTTCCTCCTCCTCCTCTCTCTCCCTCCTTTTATTCTCCCTCTTTATTTGTCGAACATGAGCGAAATGAAGAAGAAGGCAGACGAGCGTCTCCGAGCACATTTTATTCTCGTTTCGAACACACCTCGGTTTACAAGGACACGTATGGGCTCAGTGGGAGAAAAGCCCAACAATTTGTAATTCATAAAAGCGAGCAACAAATAAGGTAATTTAAGCTATTTTTAAACAACGGGCCGCCAGATCACTGCATATAGCTCATACGATTTTCTTTTATTATAGAGAAACTAACAGAAATATCGCCCACCTGCGTAAATGTAGATAATAATGTGGCTAGGCTATAAATATATTACAAGTAGGCGATCAATATCAGAATTGTGAAGGAAATGACATACAAAACACACTTTTATCCAGCAATGAGTGAACAACTGAGGGGGGATTTTTTTTAAAAAGAAGAAAACTTTATTTCTCAGCGATTTTCCCCGCCGCGTCACGTGGTCGACGCGAACCCGCAGGGCGAGGAGCGCGCCCGGCCCCGGCTCTCCTGGTGGAACCGCTTCAGCTTCATCCGGCGGTTCTGGAACCAGATCTTGACCTGTCGGTCGGAGAGCGAGATGCTCCTGCTGATCTCCAGGCGGCGCTCGCGGCTCAGGTACATGTTGAAGAGGAACTCCTTCTCCAGCTCCAGGGTCTGCTGCTTGGTGTAGGGGCAGCGCTTCTTTCGGCCGCTCCTCGCCGTCAGCCAGCCGCCCGCCGCGGCGTCGCGTCTCGGCTCCTCTGCTGGAGGGACGAGACGACAGCGGACTCGCTCACACTCACAAAAAAAAACAAAAAAAAAAACGTTCTACTGCCATTACCGACACAAACAAACAACGTGTCCACGAGTAAAAAACCCCCAAAACGGCGCATTCAGAGGTTTCCCAAAGATTCGCCATAAAACGCGTTTTATATGTATTTATACACGTCTAATTATACATAGGAATAAAAAAAAAAAACGACGCGCTGGTTTCTTATTCCAGCTTCACGCCGAATCGTGTACGATTCACGCATGCGAAGCTGTTTATGCAGAAAACAGAATTTAACAGACTCTACACGCCGAGACACGAACCATTTTCGCGGATTTTTTAAATGATCGCAGTCGAAGGACAGTCACGTCTGTGCGTGACATTCAGCGCCATTCACTTATATTCCCAAAACTTATATTCCTCATACAGCTTCAATATTATATATGATTTATAATAACCGATTCGATCCAATCACACAACGTTTAAAGCATGAAACAAATATAATTATAAAATAATAATAATATAGTATACATTTATTATATATATGTAATATATGTTGTTTTATATTTTATTTCCTATATGTATATATAATTAATAAAATTGTCGTCGTTTTACTTTTTATAATTAAAACATAGAATTATTCTTATGACAGGTTCAAATGCAGTATATTTATTTTTGTTGTTAATTTCATGAGACCACAATGCCGTTTATAATTCGGTGAAAATAATTCAGGTAATTTTATCTTTTCTTTTGGTTATCGCTACAGACTAAATACTTTTAAAGTACACGCTTGCCCATCAAATGAAACTTTTTTTTCCGCAGTCAGCAATAATAAAATGATAAGGATCGGTCAGTTAGGTTGATGAGCCCACAGAGAGGAATAAAAACGTGTATTGAGAAGCGGGAACTGTTCGGTCAGTTCTGGATGTTCGATAAAAAATTAAAATCCTGGTCTGTGTGAA